>NC_080704.1:4181869-4518983 GCF_030445035.2 Dasypus novemcinctus | reverse complement strand
TATGTTTTAAGTCAGGTTTAGGTGAAGGGCTAGAATGCAATGCCTGGTTATTAGGGGATGCTTCATTGCCTTTACCAACTTAATTGGGTAGGCATGTCGTTGTGTTCCAGTTACCAGATTATGTACTTATCCATTTATCTCAGAAGTAATACAACTCAGAATAGATTTCTCACAACAGGAGAAAATACGTGAATCAATCTGACTTTATCTGAGGCATCCAGATCTTTCTTTGGTGGAGGTTTTGGACTGTTGCGTTCCTAACTTGAGTTTGGAATATTCCTTGCTTTATGAATCTCAACGATCTAAGGTAGAATCCAGAAAATTAAAATTCCCAGCTTCCCTTGCAGCTAGGACTCAGACATGTGACCCAGGGTCCTCCAATCAGAGGCATTTCTATGAGCAAAGATGGCGGCAAAGGTCCCAAGTTTTCCATGGGCAGAGCTACAATGAGATCAGGTCACAGAATTGGCTTAAGGAGTGGTGCAATGGGGTGGCATTAGAGTTGGCAATAGATCATTCTCCATGAGGTGTCTGGGGCAGCAGCATTAGCGGAAATGTCTGCATCAGCCCACTCTTAAACTTTATTTTGGGCATTGTTCCTGGAAGACGTCCTTGGATCCAGTTTACTAGCCATCTAAACAGTTTCCAGAGCTACCCAATATCTTTTTTAAATAAGCTTCTTTCTGCAGAATCAGCCAGAGTGAGCGTCTGAGGGTGGCACTCAGAAAGGAACATTAGATGACTCATTAATCTAGGGTAGCTGGCAGCCAGAAGGTTTGCCAGTATTGTACAGTATTGGGCAAGCTCGCTTCCACCAGAATGGCCATCAGCTTCTAGAAATGCATCTTTCCTCCTCAGCTTTCTTCAAATGTGATGAAGGAGCCAATGTACTTTAGCACAGCAAAGATAATTCCTGAGGTCCCCTGCCCTGCGTATTTACATATTACCTGCATCTATTTTGAGTCACTTCACCATTGTTTCACCTTCTGAGAGACGTGGAGATTCCAACTATGCTCATTTCGCATTGTAGATTGGAAATTATTTCAAGTGAAGATTTTTAACTTTTTTATGTATATATTTCAGGACTAAAGTTCAGTGAAACTAATGAATAAAATTAGATGAGTTTTAATCCAGAAAAGGGGAGTGGGAGAAGGTGAACAAAAACAACTTGAACAGGAAATGATAGATTTGCTTCAGTGCTTTGACCCCTTGAGCTGTGTTTTGCCACATTCGGGGACACCAGCTTGATTATGCTTGTAAACCTACAGCTGCAATGGTTTAGCCACGTTAATGCTAGATTAAATTGGGGAGGAGTTCTGACTCTCCAGGAATGGGACAAATAGTGGGATTCCTTTTATACCTTACTCTAGAAAGGACATGATGTTTTCTCTTTCCAGTGCAAAGAGATCTGGTTTCCGCATATCTGCATGTACACACATACACAAACACACACAGTGCCACCCATCCTGGCACAGACACCCTACCTGAAATTCTACATAGGACTCAACTACAGAACTTCTGTGGTCTAGTCCTTCCTAAAGCCTTGTCCATCATCTATGCTAACCTGTGTGTTTATAACCGTCATTGCTAATGTTCATAAATATTATACTTTGCATCACCTTTTGTGAAACTCCCTTGATGAAAATGACAATTTCTCTTGTTTCATGGACCACAAACTCTTATTGATTCATCCCGGAAGTAGGTAGAGACTTACTGAAAATGAAGCAACAAAAACCCAATGGAAACATTTGTGGTTTCAATTTATGAGAACGATATCTGATTCAGAAGGAATTTAAGGAGCCGATTTTCTCTAAACCTCATTTTAAAAAATTTATGTATCAGTGAGACTTAGGCTATTTTATATTTACTGTAAAGCGTATTATTGGTTGGATTCTGTTTTGTCTTTCCTATGCAAAGACCTTGTTTCAAAAGAAAAGAAGGAACAGATGTTCCACCATAGTGTGCTGTTGTATGGGAAATCCACACATCTGTATGTTTGTTTTGCAAGTTCACAACATCTGTAACAAAAATATATTTTAAAAAATAGTGTGGGTTGGGGGAAAAATACACCAAATGTAAGGTAAGGACTATAGTTGGTAGTAATATTTCGACAATGTTCTTGCAAAGTTTGTAACAAGTGTTTCACAACAATGCAGTGTTGGTGGAGGGGTGATGTACGAGACCCCTGTGTCATGGCATGTATGTTTATTTTGTAAATTCACAATCTTTGCTACACACTTATTGTTTATGCATGTTCATGTATGAATGATATGCTTAAATAAAAATATATTTAAAAAAGAGAAAAGCAGGGACAACATTACCTGAAAGGAAGGACTATGTGTAAAAACAAATAGAATAAAAGATAAAGGAATACTCTTGGCAGTGCACTTATTTTACTCAGACCAATTGGGAGTCATAGACGTAATTTTGCATCCAGTATCAAAGTTCCTTCTTAGAGTACTGATATGATAACCAGACAACTTGTAGGATTGTATCCTCAGACAGTAGGTCTTACTCACTTGTTTCTTTATCAAAGACCTGAATGTAAAGCTTTAGAACAAACTAGAACTATGTAAAAATAAGTAAGTACAGACTTTTAAAAAATGCATTATGGGGAGCCAATATGGCTCAGGGGTTGAGCTCCGGCTTCCACAATACAAGGTCCCGGGTTCAATCCTTGGTCTAGTCCCTTAAAAAAAAAATACATTAGGAGTGTGGTACCATTTTGAATCATAAAACATGCATGAGTAATCCAGTAACCTACAGACTTCCTAATAGGACTTTCATTTGAAGCACCTGTCCTATTGAAACCCATCTAGACAACCAAATTCAGAAAACCCAGACAATTTGGGGTGTTGGCTTCTCACTCATGCAATCTTCCTCTCCCATTTTGGGATCTTTGTTCATTTGTGTAGCTTATCTCCATTGAATCTTTCCTACGGGAGCTCTGCAGATACCCACCACTTCCAATCAGCTGACTGTCCAGGATATACCTTCTCTGCTCCCACTGGAAGGAAAATGGGTCTTCCTTTAGGAGACACTGTCTCTAGGCTGCTACTCCTTAGCCCTGCCTTGGGGCTCCTTTCCTTTCCTTCTCTTCCTGCACTAATTGTGTCGTTTCATACACACACGCAGACAGATTTCTTCTCTGCCCAAAGAAAATCAGTCCTTTTATCCTGGACGTAACCCTGGAAGACAATTCTCAGAGGGAAAAGCCCTCCACCGCCAGGACTCTGAGTCCTGGGAAATACTTGACACCCTTATTTCATATTATGCCCAGCTGCTGTGATACTCAGCATCAAAGTGGTTGAACATCAAAGCGCAGGTGAGCAGCTGCCCAGCCATGAGCAGCTGGCTCATCCCCACTTGCCTTGTGGAGTTTGAATTCCCAGCATAGATGGAGGCTGGTCCTCTCCAGTGTTCTCTAGATAGTGTCAGTAAGAGGTCATGAAGAAATCTTGGTGAGCACGTTGAAGATCTTGTTCTTACACTGTGACATCCTTATCACACTGAAAATCATTTGGGGCAAAGCACTCACGTTGCTGCAGCAACATGTCTACTCATCAAAAAGATGATACAAGGGGGAATGATTTTTGATAAGATTTAACCCCAACAAGTTGATGGGTTCCCTTTTGCTTTGCCTGCCCCTTGCCCACTGCCCCTTCTCTCTCTCTGTCTGCCTCTCCCTGCTCCCCATCTTTCTATTCTGACCACCCATTCCTTCCCCAAACCCAAGAACTGCTACTGAATGGAAATGTGCGCTCCTTGCTTACAGCTGCCATGTTGGCATCTCCTTCAATGAGGAGTTTGGTGACCTTCAAGGAGACATTTGACCTCTCTGAGCCTCATTCTTTGCTTCAGTTAAATACATGCAGTGGTGTAACTTTCCGATAGTGCTATAAGACAGGAGGGGTTCTTAACCTTTTTTGTTCCACGGGTCCCTCTGCCAGTCAGGTGAAACCCACAGACCCCTTACTAAGTCCACACTCTACTGTGTGTTATTTAACAAATAGATCACACCCGCAGCAACACGTCCCCACAAGAATAATGTTCTTCTGAATTTTAATTCAAGACCCCAGGTTTGGAACTCCTGCTGGGAAGCGGATGTGGCTCCACCAGTTGGGTGGCCCATCTACCACTCGGGAGGTCCTGGGTTCAGGTTCTGGTGCCTCCTAAAAAGAAGACAAGTAAACGCTACCCTTGCCACAATGAGCAGATGCCACAAGCCAGCAGAAAACTCAGGCTGCAGGGAGTGGATGTGGCTCAGGTCCTGGGTTCAGTTCCCGGTGCTTCCTGGAGAAGGCGAGCAAACAGTGGGCAGACAGACAAGAGAACCGTTGGGTGAGAGGGATAAATAAAGAAAAATAAAGTAAATGAATACATCTTTAAAAAAAAAAACCTGCTCTAAGAGATAACAAAAATTATATTGAGCCTTAGCTAGTATTACCCATCTTTGTGTCGCAAGTATCACCGAGGGAGAAGCATTTGGTTAAGTCTTGCTTTATTTTTTTGCTCAAACTTTGAAAAGATGTTTGGAAAAAATATCAAATTTAATCTTCCCTTTTATTTGAACTTCTTTTTCACTGTTGGCAATGAAGTGCGTCATAGAAGGTAGATCTGACACGGTGGGGAAGGAAACTTAGATGGAAGGAGGCACCTGTACAAGCCTTTTTCTCCCCTCCCCTCCCCTCCCCTTCCCTTCCCTTCCTCCCTCCATCCACAGCAAAACTGGGGTTCGTGGCCCAATGTGCTTCATTAATGACCAATTCCTGAGATTTTTGGGGTTTCAAAGAGAAAGGGAGTTGATTGCCAGTGTATAGAGCAAGGAGGTCATAGACCTAAAATCTGCCTCCCGAGTTTGAGGAATATAGGGTTTTTAGGAATTCAATCAGGGGAGGGGGGAGGGGTCACTATTACCAAAGCACAAATGCACAAGGGGGCATCTGCTTTGAAACAACCATGAAAAAAGATAAGATCACTCTGGCAAGGTTCGGTAATTTCAGGTATTTAATTTGGCTATTCTATAATATACTGGAAAAATAAGAAAAAAAGTATCTCTGTAGTGTTTCAGTAACGATGATCATTTGTTAATTCCTTTGTTCAAATGTTTTTAATTTATTGAAATACATTACTCATACATAAACAATAAATGTATAAAAGCTGTGAACTTACAAACATATATAACATCAAACCGACGTAGATATAACATCTCACCCTACCACCAATAACTTGCATTGTTTTTAAACCTTTTTAACTAATGATTAAAGAGCATTGTCAAAATATTACTACGAAACAAAGTAGTTTTCCCCTAATCTGTTTCCCTCCCTCCCTCCCTCTCTTGCTCAAAGATTCACCGCCCTAGACTCTACATGTTCTGGCAAATAAAAACCTGAATCCTTCCCTCAAAGTGCACTCTATCCTTAACTCCATACATTTACTTTCGATTCCACAGACTTCCAAATCCTTTCTCCCTTCTGCTTTTACTACAGACCACCAGTAATCTCAGTCCTCCGCTCAGTTTTGGAGCTCTGTTCACACACATGGAAGAGATTAGCTGGCAGTGTCTGGACTGGGTATTTTAAAGGAAATCGGTTAAAACTGGATAATGATTGAGTCATCAAGGTTGCTTGAATGTACGAAGAAAAGTAAAACTCAGGAATAAACACAGCCTCAAAAGCTGAATTTGTGATTTTAAGGATTTATGCCAGAGAAATGATAGAGTGACATCAGATCCTAAAAAGAGGCAAGGAGTCCCACAAACGTTCCTGCAATATCACAAGCCCACTCCTTGGAGAAAAGCAGCCCATTAGCAGCCCACAAGCCCCAGCTGAGTGCTGCTTTGCAGCAGACTCTACATCAGCTTTAAAAATCCCAGGCCTGTGACTATAGTTATGTGACAATGCTCTTTCATAACTTGCTACAATTGTTTCACAACAATGTGAGGGATTTGTGGTGGGTGGATGTTTGGGAGCCTGTGTGATGTTCTAGGTTGGTTTTGTAAGTTCACAATTTTTACTAAGCACTTAGAGTTTATGTATGCTCATGGATGAATGATATACTTCAATCAATTATTTTAAAAATGAGAGAAAAAAAAAGAAAGAAAAATATATCTTGGAAAATATCCACTTGTGGGTTAAATAAAAACAGAAAAAAAAGTTACTTTATGGCAAACTAATTTCACCCTTCCTCTCAAGTTTACGTTTTTTATTAGGATGAAAAGTATAAGCCAGATTATAGGTTTTTTAAAGGATTCCAAATTTTGTGTTTATACATGTGTTATTTTTAGGTTTTTAGTATGTTTGTAGTATGCAATTTCCAGTGTAAACAATTTAAGAGAAAATTATTGGAATGATTTAAAGTAAATATTACTTTACATTTTGATCCTAAATATCATTGAGAGTGTTTCAGAGTTTAAACTTTCAGTCGTTTTGCATGTTAAATTACTGTATTTTCCCTTACATAAGCTTAAAGTAATCAATTATTGCATAATATTCTTAATGTCAAGTAATTAATTCATGCATGGATTGCACTCACTCACCCAATAATACATACCTTTGATTTCAGTGCCTTTACTGTATGTTTGTTATTTGGAAACACTTATCCTGAATAATTTTTTTTCATTTATTTCCTAGCTATAACTGGAAACCTAACTTCTCATATGAACTTCAAAATATTTTGTGCAACGAAATGACAAAAAAACTTCCCTGTATTCTAATTTGAATTGCAACCATTTCATATTGAGAAAGACAAGTCAAGTTTGGGGACTACAGCATTTTATTTGGGATACCAAAGTTTTTCTGCAGCCAAGGAAGCCAGAATGGAAGTTGCTTTAGGAACCTAGGGATGGCACAGGATTTTTATAGACATAGAAAGGAAAGCAGCTTGACTCCTCTCGATTGTCCATCTTTTATGGGTGCGTTTAGGGAAAATGGGCTTTGTTTTGTATTGGGGCAAAAGTAATGAGCTGGGAGTTTTGAAGCCAGCTAGTAAGATAGGGAATCAATAGAAGGATCTGGAACCTGGCAGAGAGTCCATGTGGACATTGGGAACCCCAAGACGGCTGCTGGAGAACCCCACCCCCACGATTCTGCCATCCAGAACAAATCTTCTTCTGGAAGCCAGGAGAAGCCCCAATATTCCCCGAGGACTTTATCATTGGGCCCTGATGGGGGATTGATGGGTGGGGTGATCAATCAAAACAGCAAACATCTGGAACCCCTCGCCCGCCATTAGCAAAGGCAGGGAATAATTAACAGTTCAGAAAGCAGACAGGAAACCTGAACTCACCCTTTCTCACCTTTGGACCCTCGTTCCTGTGTTCTGTGCCCTGGTCTCACCCTTTTTCCTCTGCCATGGTCGCCACACAAGTAAAACCTGGGCGTTTATCATCTATCATGGAGAATTGTAGTCTGTAAACCAACCTGCTTTATCGCTTTTCAGTCCCTTCCTCTCTACTGGGACCCATGATCTGTTATTTTCTCCCATTTCCCTTTCCTCCCCGCTTTAACAAATTACTGACCTAACTCGCCAGACATGCTCTTGAAATTCATTTCTGCAGCATAGCCAAGAACCTAGACAAAATCCAGGAACATTCGATTGGCTGTCTGGGTCACCTGCCTCTGTGGGATTTCAAATTTCAAAAGATAAAGAAGAAACTACAGAAGGGGTAGGTTTTTTTAAACTTTGAGGAGCCCAGAGCTTTCTCTATAGAATTATTTTTAAGAGGTACCGGGGATTGAAGCCAGAACCTCAAACATGAGAAGCAGGTCTTCAACTACGGAGGTCCAGCTGCTTCCCAATGAGAACTGGTTTTTCCATTTGTTTGTTTGTTTTGATATGGCCTGTGCATAAATTCAAACTTATGTAATTCTGGATCCAAGTTTGCCTAGTTTCCAGAAAGCCAGTTAAGTGATGTAGGCTCTATAGACTTTAAATATTCAGGAAGGATGTAAACTGGATGTGTATTCAAACTTACATCCAGCCAGAATGTGGGCGAGATGCTAATTCAGGCTTACCTGGTATGTGCGTGGTATGTTAATCAAAGCTTACCTGGTATCCAAAAAAAAAAAAAACCCTAAACCCTACTAAAAAAATAACAAAGAGTCTTTTGGGTGCCAAAACCTCTCCTGGCCCCACCCTTTGTTCATCTTATATAAAAATAAGCTAAACGCCCCACTGTGGGTTGGGTTTTTTTGGACAGAAGTCCCCTGGGCCTGGCCAGTCATGATAAATCTTCCTTCTCAGAGAATTACTGCATCCTAGCCTTCAATATGCAATCCCCAACGTCTCTGTGTTGCCACAACAGTTTGTTTTTAGGAGGCACTGGGGATTGAACCCAGGACCTCGTACATGGGAAGCAGGTGCTCAACCACTTGAGCTACATCTTCTTCCCTCTATACAATTTTACCAATATATTTTGGCAGAATTGCATTGTGCTGATATGAAATTTAAGCTTTTAGGAATATGGTTCGTACATCCATTTATTCAGATCTTCAGTTATATTTGATACATCCCAATGCTTCCCTGATTGATTGTACTCTTGAATTTTGAAAAAGTAATCTATTGGATTTTGAATAGGATGTTCCCATGCTGCTGTCTTGATTCTTATTGCCAGTATAGATAAAAGGGAACAGTTTTGTTTACTCACCTAGTATTTAGCGATTTTACCAAATGGCCTTATTAATTCTAATAGGTTTTAAATAGATTTTCTCATGTTGATGAGCTAAAGTGCTCTCATTTTATCTGTTCTTTTCCAATACTCACAACAAATTTTCATTTACAAGTCTCATTGCATTTTCTACAATCTCCAAGAAATTGTCAAATAGTAATGGAAATATAAGGCAGTCTTGTCTGCCTCCTGATTTATTTGAAATTGCTTTAGTATTTTGTTCTTTAAACTGATATTGGTATTAAGTCTAGAAAAGAGTATTTTTATCTGAGCATTTTTCTATTGTAATTTATCCTGTCTCCTAACCTTATTAGATTATGTTTTAAATACATTTTCAAATACATGTTCAGTGTCTTTCATTGGTTCTATTAATGGATTATAATGATATATTTGCTAAGACAGAAAGACATTTGCGTTCTTCACAATAACACTAGTTAGACACCCTGGGGGATTTTTTCCAGTATACATCTGGATTTTAAATGTTTTTAATATTTTTTTTTTTTTTACTTTTTAATTCTTTTTTTTTTTTTCAAGTGATTTATTTTTATTTTTATTTTTTTAATTACATTAAAAAAAATATATGAGGTCCCATTCAACCCCACCGCCCCCGCCCCCCACTCCCCCCACAGCAACACTCTCTCCCATCATCGTGATACATCCATTGCACCTGGTAAGTTCATCTCTGAGCATCACTGCACCCCATAGTCAATGGTTCACATCATAGCCCAGACTCTCTCACGTTCCATCCAGTGGGCCCTGGGGGGATCTACAGTGTCCCGTAATTGTCCGTGAAGCACTATCCAGGACAACTCCACGTCCCGAAAACGCCTCCACATCTCATCTCTTCCTCCCGTTCCCCACACCCAGCAGCCCCCATGGCTACCGTTCCCACACCCATTCCACATTTTCTCTGTGGACATTGGATTGGTTGTGTCCATTACACACCTATGTCAAGTGAGGGCTTAGATTCCACTTGGGTACTGGATGCACTCTTCCCGCTTCTAGTTGTAGAATATTTTGAAGGCATCTATATGACTGGAGAACTCGAATTATAGTTAACTAGAATAATTATCACAGCACTGAATATGTATAAATGCTTTATGTGATAGGCATTTTATTTTGTCTTTTTTTTCTGTCTTTATTTTTTTAATGTTACATTAAAAAAATACGAGATCTCCATATACCCCCCATCCCCCTCACCCCACTCCTCCCGCCATAACAACAACCTCCTCCATCATCATGAGACATTCATTGCACTTGGTGAATATATCTCTGAGCACCACTGCACCTCATGGTCAATGGTCCACACCATAGCCCACACTCTCCCACAGTCCACCCAGTGGGCCATGGGAGGACATACAATGTCCGGTAACTGTCCCTGCAGCACCACCCAGGACAACTCCAAGTCCCCAAAACACCCCCACATCACATCTCTTCATCCCACTCCCTACCCCCAGCAGCCACCATGGCCACTTTCTCCATACTAATGCCACATTTTCTTCGATTACTAATCACAATAGTTCATGAATAGAATATCAGTAAGTCCACTCTAATCCATACTCTATTCCTCCATCCTGTGGACCTTAGAATGGTTGTGTCCACTCCACATCTATATCAAGAGGGGGCTTAGATTCCACATGGATGCTGGATGCAATTCTCCTGCTTGCAGTTGTAGGCACTCTTGGTTCTCTGGTGTGGTGGTTGACCTTCTTCACCTCCATGTTAGCTGAGTGGGGTGAGTCCAATAAACCAGAGTGTAGGAGTTGCAAGTCTATTGAGGCTCAGGGCCTGGCTATCAAATGGTCAGTCCAGAGATTCAGGTCCCCTGGATATATATTAACTCACTTCCTTATAAAAGGGATGATGTGATGCAGGTTTAAATCTTATTCTGGGGGGAAATAAACCTTCCCCTTGATTTCTCAGTGTGTCTGTGAGGAACTCTAGCTCCCCAAGGCACCTTATAGGCTACAAAGTTAGAGAATGTTTGCTTTCTCTCCTAGAAGCATCTCCACATTTCTTACGGTTGAGACAAGCAGCCCTTTGGGTAGTTCCTTGCTGTGAGAGGAAGGGGCAATAAAACCCATCTTCCCCAAAGGTATAAATGGTTAAGGGGCTGATGGAAAACTAGAGAAGGTGAAGACTTTCCCTGAAAGGTACTTACATTTCAGAAAGGAGTGAGCCCCATTCCAGGAGAAAAAAAACTCTGGGCTCCTTGAGATTTTATTTGTCTTCCCAAGATCTGGAAAAAGGGGGGCAACACCTGCCTACTTCCACTCTAAAAGCAGAGAAAATTCATTTGTCCTGTCCCTTGGGGCTCAGTTCTCATGTGCCCCCCCCAGGGGTAAAGATTAGAACGAAAGGGCACCACACATTTATTATTTACTGTGGAGCATTTAATACAACCTGTATCTTATCCGGAGCATGCGTGCACATTCAGGACATAACTAATAAAATTGACCGTTGTTGGGGAAATGCGATTAAAACCAAAATGTCTTCCAACGCAGAAAGCCTCTCCATAAAGGTAGAAGAGAGAGAAAAGCTATCTTACTATCAAAGAAGCATTAAACCAGAATGTGATACTGCTCAAGCAATCTCCAAAAAGATTGCAGAGACCAAGAAAACAGATCCTTTTTAGGTGTCGAAGTAGATACAGTCCATCTCATGCACATTTCCACGATATTTTGGAGGTAGGTTCACAAGTCGGAGTCTGCAACACCTTAAAATGTATGCTAATCTCTCCCCAGGAAACTGGAAGATGTGGGGCGGGCAGAGAAATGGCTCCTTGATTGCATTTCAAAGAAATGGCTTCTTTCCTAGAGCAGACCTTCCAGAGTGGTGAAATTTGCAAGAGGCTTAGAGTAAAGGTTGACATGCATTTCAAAGGGGACAGAGAAAAATCTTAGAAGCTTTCTAAAGTAAATGAAAAGACAGAAGGGAGGGCAGAGCAAATCTATTATGTATGTTCCACAGGAGAATTAAGCCCTGTATTATTACTTTAAATTTGTATTTTCCCTGACTATTAAAAACCCCACACATTCTCTTTCTGGTTGACTGATAAAGATCCTGAAATACTGGTAGGTAAAAGTTTTGCTTTGAGTTACAAAGCCGGGTACTGGTCCTTGTATTCCACGGGGTTTTATATTGTCCCTCATCAAATAAACTCCAGACCTTTCTGTTATTTTCTGTGAAATAAAAGAGCTTAAATAACATTGGGTGTGATTTTTAAAAATCAGAGCCACAGTTCCTCTGCTTCCCTAGGGCATATTTTAATGATACATCTTTAATCACCGTTGCATTTTCTTCTATGACAATTGGGCTATTAAGTTTCCAATTTGCTTCAGTCAAATTTGGCATTTTTTTTTCCAGGACATCACCTGCTTCTTCAAAAGTTTTCAGATTAGCTGCTGTGGACTCTCAAGTGATTTTATAAATATTTATGTTTATAAATTATATATATATATATATTTATCTCCATACTTCACTGTGTCTGTTTTAAATGTCTTTCCCTTAATTGAAACTTGCTATTTATTTCCTTATGTTTAATCAGGCTCACAGAGGCTTTATCTGATTTTTTATTTCAGATAATTTTTTAAGAATTACTTCCTGGGGGAACGGATATGGCTCTGTTGTAGAATTTGAGAGAAGTTCAATTATTTGAGTATAGAGAGGCCAGGACTCAGGAATGATTTTGAGAAGGAAAAATAGTTTATTGATGGCCGGCCGGACTCGGGAACTTTCTGTTTGAATCCCGAGCCCTGAACAAGATTTTCAAATGTCTTTTATACCGTGAGGAAAGGCCAAATGGCCAAATGGTCACTTTGTTTCAGTTCTCAATAGGCTTCAATTAGCATATATATCTTCCACATCTTAGGTAAGCTTTTAGCATGGACTCCAGACATTCTAGATAAGCCTTTAGCATATTTGGTTTGCATTTCCCCTGAATACTTAAAGTTTATAGACCTTGCATTGTTAAACTGTTTCCTGCTCCCAAAGGGCAGGACTGCAGCCTTTCATCATCCCACACCCACAAGTCACAGATAGTTTAGATTATCTCTGAAGAGACAAAGAGCCTGCCACCCATAGCCCACATCAGCTCAAGCAATTGGGCACCCATCTTCCACATGGGAAGTCCCAGGTTTGGATCCTGGGGTCTCCTAAAGATGAGCAGATGCAATGAGGAGATGTGAAAACATGGTGCA
This sequence comes from Dasypus novemcinctus, assembly GCF_030445035.2. NCBI lineage: Eukaryota > Metazoa > Chordata > Mammalia > Cingulata > Dasypodidae > Dasypus > Dasypus novemcinctus. The sequence goes on along the minus strand of NC_080704.1, from coordinate 4,506,116 downwards.
GGAAGCTGATAAACAGGCAGACACAATGAGCAGACAGAATAAGCAAGGGGCTGTGACTCAAGCAGTTGAGCACCTGCCTCTCACATGGGAAGTCCCAGGGCTGGTTCCTTGTGCTTCCTAAAGAAGAAAAGCAGAGATAATGAGCAGACACAACAAGCAGAGACAAAGAACAGGCAATGAGCAGAGAGATGAGGGAGCCATCTCAGGGGGAGAGGAGGAATTTAAAAAGAAAAGAATCTTTTTTAAAAAATGAATTACATCAGTGATTCTGACTAAATTTATTTTATTTTATTTTTCTCCCCCAGTGCCAGGATGGCTCCCTCAACTGTTTGCTTGCTATTTTTATCATTGTCTGCTTGTTTTATGACATCCACAATATTCTCAATTTTTTAAAGAAGTATATTAAAATATGCCTTTAGAATTATATTTCTATCAAGTTATATTTTCATCCCTAGTGATTTTATTTCAGTCATTTAGCTGCTATTTTTATTTGATGAAAATGTGGATTTTATCATAATCTTTTTTTCACATTAAATCTCACCCTGACTTAATTTTTTATTCCACTCCTGCTTTGTTACTCTGAATTTGCCTGATATTGTTTCCCAAATTCCTTCATTTTAGGCCTTTTTCATCACTTCATTTTTGGGTGTTTTCCTGTGAATAGGATGTAGCTAACTCTTGTTGCACTGATGGGATAATTGAGTTAATTAATATTTATTATCTGATAGCTTTATTCCTCCCAGTTTATCCCACATGTATTATGCATTTTATATTGTTGCCCATTTCTTTCTTTTCCTAATTTTCACAGTTCCTTCAAGTTGCTATTCATTCCATTTTTCTCCTTTTAAATTAGAAAATTGTCTTCTACTTTTTTTCATTTTACTAAGAAATCCTTTCAGTACATATTAAACCAAATTAGCAATTACTTACAGATATTCAAAACAAGGTATCAACTATTTACCCCCCGAAGATGCCCTTTTCACCGCCTTCTTCATAGCAAAGATACAACCTATGAAGAATTTCAACTTATTCTTCTCTAAACTTATCATCAGGAATTTATCCTTCTCTAAATTTGTCCTCAGGAGGGCTTTGAATGTTTTCACATTCCCTTCCTCTCTCTTGCTCCCAGTTGACAATGACCCTCAGATTTGCTGATGTTTACTTGTCCCCCTGCCCTTGCAGTCATTAGAATTTACCTACTTGGCATCCCCAGTCCACCTTTGTCCTTGGTTGATGCATGGCTGACAGCCTCCTCCGGGGAGCCCACAGAATCCAGATCTGAGGAGAGAGCAAGTTACTATCATATATTGGACTGGTGGCAAAACATTGTTCCTAATATAATAAGAGTATATAGCAAAGGACCTGGGGACCCCTCCGAGTGGGAAAAAGCATACCCTACCGTCTTAGTTTGCCACAAGCTGCCTATGCAAAACATCAGAAATGGGTTGGCTTTTATAATGGGAATGTTTTAGGCTAGAAGCTCCAGGGCTGTGAAAATGTCCAAATCGAGGCATATTCAGAGATGCTGCGTAACCAAAGGTCGAGCTACTGGTGATCCTGGACTCATGCCATGTGACAAGGCAAGATGGCGGCCGGTGTCTGCCTTTTCCTCCAGCTCACTTTCTCCCCAAGCTCAGCTGTGGCTGATGAGGCACATGGCTTGTCTCTCCCCTTGCTTTGTTGCTTCATCTTTGGCTGCTCCACTGATTCCAGCCTCCAACCTCTCTCTCAGCCTTTTAGGGTTCCTTTGACTTCCTGTGGCTGCATCACAGGGTGGGTAAAATGGCGGCTCTCTTTCTCTGCACTCTCCTCAATTCACATAATACTCCAGTAAATGGATTGAGAGCCACCCTGTGTCCCATGACCTAATCAAAGGCCCTTAACTAAAGTGATCTAATCCAAAGTGATCTAAGCAAAAGGTCCCTTAAATAAATCTAACCAAAAGTCCCACACAAATAGATTTACATGCATAGGAATGGGTTAGCTTAGGAACATCATTTTCTGGGGTCCACAAAATACTCAAACCAGGACACCTACTTCCTCTTTGAACTCCCTTGTAGTATCCTCTTTATCTTTTAAAATTTGAAATCCCCACCAAGGCAGCTAATCAAGGTTTCATTACCTTTGATTCAACACAAAACAAAGCCCACTTCCCCTAAACCCACCCATATGGGATGGGCAAACCCCTGTCCCATTAGTAGGAATCAAGCTCACTTCCTTTTTAAAGTCTATAAAATTCGTTTGCCATCCTTAGAACCCCAAAACAGCTACCATTCTTTCAAGTGATCTGACTTCCTTGGGTCTCTAGAATAAAATGTTATAGCCTATGAATTCAACTCCTATTTGTCGTTCAACAAATAATATAAATGCATATTTATCTGTTATGCTTCTGAGATCTTTCAATAGTTGGCCATAGAAATGACTCCAAAATGCACTTAAGGGGAACAGATATAACTCAAGTGGTCGAGTGCCTACTTCCCAAGTAGGAGGTCCCGGGTTCCTCCTAAAAAAATGCACTCAAATATAATGTCAAATGATCCCTTGGAAAACTTCTTTTTATGATATATGGAAGAGAATTACACATTTAAGCCAGCCGTATAATTCATTTTACTATTTTATATCTGCTTCGCAAAGAATTTCTCGCAAGTAGGCATTTATAAATCACTGTTAACCATACGATTTTGCCTTCTACAATATTTTAATTTGAGGAAGTAAAATTGGCCAGCTTGCAATGAAGTCTTTTTTTCTCTAAGTATGAAAACGCAAGTTTCTTCATTTTTCTGTTCTTAAGTAAAATTGACTAAGTAAAAGCCATCCTGCTTTCACATTTTAGCAAAAGTGCAATCTTTGAGATCACAAGTTTGGACAACAACAATAAATGGGCATTTAGTTAGTTTCCCAATTAAATTTCACCTAGAGTTATTCCTGGGCTAAAGTGGATTTTATTGTACTACTTAATTGCTTAAGATAGTTAAACAGAAATAAAGTTAGAAGTGTTTCTGTTTTGAGATTTCCTGCACATCATGCATTAATGGAGACATTTTAGAGAGCCATATATAGCAGTTTCTTCTAAACATAAAATGAAGACTTCATTAGGCACTGTTTCTATATTTATGTCATTGTAAGTGGTTCAAAGAAACTTAGATTCTAGAAAGGTTTCTACTTTGAAAAGAAACTGGTTTCTATTTGCCATGTGCTGCTATTATGAGCCTTTGAAAACCCATGTTAATCTTGTATTTAAAATTAGCCCCTACTTCAATTTCCAGACTGCTGAGCCATGCTGAGTTGTTCAATCAGGGAAATAATTATGGAAAAAATAGCTGGTATAAACACAGTAATATTTTCTATCTCCACTATTTAAGGCAGAACAAACAAAACAAAGCAATATTAAATGTAAGAGGAGAAACAAATTTTCCCTGGAGGACAGGACACAAAGGGCAAATAAAGGGGAGGCTGACATGAGAAGGAAAACTCGAAAGGAAGGAAATCCAGAAAGTTTCTTTTAGGTATTGCAGTTGATAAAAAACAATAGAATTAATGAGTTCAGGGGTTATTTAGGATATGCAGTTTTATTTCTCAGTGGAGCATAAACTGTGAACAACGGTGCCAAATTATTGTAAACACTTAAAAATACCCACAAAGAGAAAATTCGGCAAATATGTATAGAACAATTTAACAGTGTTCAGTCATAACGTAGCACAGTGGTAACATTGTATTCAATGCTTTCAATTATTTAAATATTTTAATTATTACTCCTTAAAAGTGACTTGGAAAGTGCACCACTTAAGATATTGCATCTAATACCTGACAAGACAAGTTAACGTTCACATTTATTCTTTCATATTGCATTTTCAAAACTTTAATTTTGAAATAATAATGCGAAGCCAGGAAGTGTTGGATTCCTCTAGGCTCTCAGTTATGTAGCATAGAATAATTTAAGAACAGTCCAGTTTAGTTAGACCAGTGAAAAGAAATCTATTGGGAAACGGGGAAAAGAACAGAGGTTGCTGAGAAATGGAAGAGAAGGACATAAATACGCACTGAGATTCCTTGCATGCCCGCTCCTCTAGTCAGAGAGAGTGATTTTGCTCATGCCAAATAAAGCTACCTTTATTAAACTATTAATTACCCTTCCCTTTACTAAAGCTATGGGGTGGGGCCGCAGCTGTTACTGGTTACCCCACCATTTGTAAGGCCTTTTGTTTGGGATTATGGGGGACAAATTGGGAGGTCTATTGGGAATTATCTGGGGTTCCCCCTTGGCCTCAGAGAGTCCCAACTGGAACCTTGTGGTCAAGGTCTCCGCCGGGACGCTAGGCTTTGTTTTTCGTAGTTAATGGTTTCCAGGTGGTATCTTGGGGCCATGTTGCCTGTCGGCCATGTTGCCTGTCAGCCATGTTGAGACTTGTCTTCTCATTTCCCTGCACTAACCTGCTTCTCATGTATTCACAGAAAGTGGCAAAGATAATATAGCAAGGTTCCTTGTAGCCTTCACCCAGTTTTTCCCAACACAATATGGTTATATATTAAGCAAGACTAGTATTTATATGTTTGTGTGTATATATAAAAACATGTTGTGTGTATGTATATATATGTTTTGTAGCTACATATTAAAAAACATATATATATTGTTAATTATTATGTAAGACTAGTATTTATATGTTTGTGTGTATATATAAATAACACTAATGAAGAGACAGCGCTCCTTCATTTGCTTGTCTCTGGAAGATTTTATATTAAATTTTATAATAAATATAAATAAACATTTATATTTATATTAAAAAGTCATTTCTTCCATAAATATTTCAAAGAATTCACTGTGGAAGCCATCTGGTATTTTGTTATTGCTGTTGTGAGGGGAGATTTTTAATTAGATATCTGTAATGGATATCTGTAATGTTTGATATCTGTAATGGATATCAGATGATTAGCGTTTTCTTTCTTCTGGCAACAGTTTATGTAAATTTTGCTTCCCTAAGAATTTGGTCATGTAAGGTCTCATAGTTATTTGAATGAAGTTATTCATAACATCTTATTTATTTACAATTCCTGTGGATTCTGTGGTGCTTTCTATAATTTTACTTGTTTTCAACTTTATTGATCAGCAATGCCAGATATATAACAATTTTATTACTTTTTTGGACCAACTCAAACTTTGACTTTCAGAGTTTTTTTTATATGACTTGTTTGTATTCATTTTTAATAACCATTTAAATCAGATAAAATTCTGCTCATCCACTCCCTATCTTGAATGAACAGATATAAATCTGCTAATGGCAGGGCATTGCAAATCAGAGTAGAATGACTGGCTCCTCTCTGAGTTTCTTTCTGTGTATTATTTTGCTGTTTTACATTCTGTCTTCTGGAAACTCTCTGAAGTTTCCAAAAAAAATATTTTTTAATGTGTTGACCCAATTGTCTAGTTATGTTCAGCAAGGGGTTTGGGATGCAGGGAGCAAATTGTGATCAAGTTGCTTTGGAGCCCATGTTTCCATATTGGCTATGGATATTTTTGCACTGCCCTCACAGAGCTCACTCTGTGCAGGCCACAAAGACTGAAATATTTACTACTTGGCCCTTTTCAAAATTATGTGTGCTGACCCTTGACTTAAAAGTAAGCCAGTCCACGGTCCTATTCTAACTCTATGTGCTATCAATTTGAAATGTATTAAACATTTAAATTAAAATTAATAAAGGGGAGCATCCAAGCATGGCTTATGTTTTAGAATCGTTTTCCTCCTGGCTGGTGATAGATGTAGGAGTCAGAGAGTTTCCCACTCGGCCAAGGATTCACCTAGTCACTGCTGGCTCTGAAGGTAGAGGAAGCCACGTATCAAGGAATGTGGGTGCCTCTAAGTGTCAACAGTGGTCCCTGGCTCATAGCCAGTGGGAGGGAAGAGGGACTTCCATCCTACAGCTGCTCAGAACTGGAATCTAAAAACATCCTGGATGAGCTTGGAAGGAGATTCTTCCAAGACCCTCCAGATGTGATCCCAGGTCCAGGAAGATAGTCCAGTTATACCATGCTGGACTTCTGAGCTACAGATCCATTGTGAGCCAGCAAATGTGGATTGTTGGAAGCCACAGTAGAAACCAAGATAGGCATATTGTACGATGTATGGCATTTGGATAGAAAGAAAGAATCCAGGGTCAATGGGATTATGGTTTGAAATCACAAAGGAAATATGAAGGAGAAATAAAACTAAGGTTTATCTCTATGTGACACCACATTGTCCATTGCATTGTTTTTCCTAGTAACAAAAATCAACAATTTGGATGGGAGATGGATGAGGTAGGAAAGATAATCAATCTTTTTAATTTCCTATTTCATATGGCACAGGATGAAAGCCAAGAACCACCCTTTATATTTCTAATAGGGGTTCTTGATAAGGGGTCTGTGGGCTTGAATTGAAATTCAGAAAAACATTATTCATGCAGGGATGTGTTGGTTTGGGTGTGATATAGTTTTAAAATAATACACAGAAGAGTATGGACTTAGTAAGGGTCTGTGCTTTTCCCCTGACTGGCAAAGGGCTCTTTGGAACTAAAAGGGTTAAGAACCTCTGTCCAGACAGTAATATAGTTAAAGTAGTTGGAGGAACTGACTATTAAGATAAATAAGTACATAATTAAAAAGTGCAAGAAATAGTGTCCCAGTGAGGATGAAGAGCTGAATCCACCTCCCCCCCTTATTTTCCTCTTTGCATCCTCCTCCATTTCACTACTTTCTCGTCCTTCCCTTGCCCTCCTGTTTTGTTCTTTATTTTTTGCCTTATCTCTACTCATTATGGAAAATACGCCTGTGGCAGTTTGCATTGCTTATGTATTCCAAAAATAGATATTGGATTATGTTTATAAACCAGGTCTGTTCCTCTGGGCATATTAGATTGTATTAAATTCAGGGGTTTCACTTTTATTGATTCAACTATGATTAAGGATTTGATTGGGTCATGCTAGTAGGACGTGGAGTCCCTACCTGCTTGGTGGGTAGGGACTCACAGAGAAAATGACAAGGCAGAGGAGTTACTTGGAGTTTAATGTTGGAGCCCTGGAAAGTAAATACATGGAGAACCAAATATGTGAGGAAAAAGAGAAGGTTCCTTTAGACACAACAGAGGCTCCAGGAAGAGAGAGAAGCTGCTTATCTCGAAGTTTATAGCTAGGCTTGTGGAGAGAGCAGAACAGCTGAGCCCAGAGAGAAACGAGCCCCAGGAGAGAGATGAGTCTTATCCCAGCTGATATTGGAAGAAGCTGGGACCACGAAACTTTAAGAGGAAGAGGAAGCCTGAACCTTTGCAGACATTGGCCGCCATCTTGCTCCAACATTTGGCAACACACTTGGGTGAAGGAACATTTATGCTTTATGGATGGTCTTGTGTCTGTAAGCTTCTACACAAAAAAAATTTCCCATTATAAAAGGCAACAGATTCCTGGTACTTTGCACCCCTTTGGCTGACTAATACAGACACAGAAGCAGCAATGCAAGAAGAGAGAATGCTCCATAGACATAGCCCTAGGAAAGAGAGATGAGTCTGACAGCTAACACTGACCTTGTGGAGAGAACAGAGCAGCTGAGCCCAGAAAGAAACAAAGAGCCAGATGAGTGACAAGCCTTATGCCAGCCCACAACTTAGATTGGGTGAAGCTGGGACCATGGAGCCTTAAGAGGAAGAAGGAAGGCTGACCCCTCACAGCCGTCGCCCGCCATCTTGCTTCAACAGGTGGCAAAGACTTTGGATGAGAAAGTACCTCTTATGGTACCTTGAGTTGGACTCTTTAAGGCCTGGTAATTACAAGCTTCTACCCCAAATAAATACCCTTTATAAAAGCCAACAGATTTCTGATACTTTGCATCAGCACCCCTTTGGCTGCCCTGTCTCTGTCCCTGAGGAAAAGCTATCAAAAGTAGACATCAATAAACATTTTTATATCAGAGATGATGGGCAAGGGTGGGGAAAGAGGAAGCAAGAAAGAAAGTGGAAGGAAGGAAGGAAAGAAAGGAGGAAAGGAAGGAAGGAAAAGTGACTGGCTCTAGGCAATTTATTGAACGAGACAGAGAGAGAGGGAAAGGGAGAGGGAGAGGGAGAGGGAGGGAAGGAGAGTGAGAGAGAAAGAAATGGAACAAAAAATAAGAAAAAAAAATCTCTATGATGACTAAAATAAATGTATTAAATAAATGAATAAATGAGTAAATGAAGGAATAAATAAAAAGAATGGCAATCAGGCTGTGTCTGAACAGCAGATATGGTGTTGTATAGAAGTGAAGATGCTGATCCATTTATCTGTGACCTCTCCATCCTGTTCCAGAGTTTCCATGGCAAGGATGTCACGGCTGATAATGGGCCAGTGTCCACCAGTGTCCTGCTACTGAAAGTTGAATTCCTGGGTGACAGTGTTTTTGCAACTTTTGGAGCTTCAGGCCCATACAGTGAGTACCTTCACCCATTAATCAGACTCCATCTGTTCAGTGATAAGTGGAGCCTGGCTGGCAAGGCTTCCAGGGCCCCAGGGAGGTTCTGTGAGCTCAAGAGAATCATATTCTCTTGGGTACAAATTAACATGAATGAAAGGGCATTGGTGAGGAAGAAAGTGAGTAGACATTCCCAAAGGGAAATCAGCAGGTCTGAACTACCATCCACTGCTCTGGGGCCTTTTGGTTTCTCCAATAGGGAACCTAAACACAAATATGTTCTTATCTCCCCTGCAAGTTTTATCTATTCATACTTTCTAGATCCACTTCCCTTTGTCATGTCATCACTGAATTTTTTTAAAACACTGGGATCCCTCTAAAATAGTATTTTTAAGGGGATATATTCTGCAAAGCTTTTCTTATTAAAACATACACTTCAAAAGGTGTGTTTTGTAAATGAAAGTAAAAGACCCAGGAATTTGGAACTCCCACAGCAGACCTCCCACTTCATCATTTGAAGGTTATGAGAAATCTGTTGGAACCCCAGTGGTCTGTCCAGTGGAAAGTTCACATACCCTCTCTCTAACTGAGCCCTGTCCCACCAGGAAAGGGCCTTCATTGTCATGGGTTGCTCTCCTTTGGAGTGGCTCTCTCTCTCATTGACCCCTCTTGCCTGGGACACACTACTTTTTACTTGGTTTCTCCAAAATTCTGACAGTAGTGAGTTGAACTGTGGCCCCCAAAAGGCATGTCCAAGGCTTAACCTGCAGAACCTGAGAATGTGATCTTATTTGGTGAATCGATTTTTGCAAATGCCATTACATTAAGGATCTTGAAAGGAGAGTTTCCTGGATTTAGGACAGACCTTACATCCAACAACAGGTGATCAGAGAAGAGAGAGACAGAAGGAGCTTGGGACACAGATATACACAGAAGAGAAAACCATGTGCCAATGGAGGCCAAGACTGGAGAGATGCACCCAGGATTACACCGAGGATTTGTGCTCACATTGGAGTGTGGTCATGACAACATACCAAAGAGCTAATAAAGTCAAAGTTGATATCGTTGGAAATAAGTTTCTCACATGCTGGATCAGTCACCCCTGCAGCTCAAAGCACCTCACAGACTGTTTCCTCTGGACTCTTCTTGTTCTGAATTATACCCGTTCTCTCTCTCTGCACTTCTTCTCATTCCCCAGACCTCCTCCATAAACAAACAACTTTCATGGATGTGACAGAGCTCTACGGCTGACTATGAGCTCCTTGTGAACCATTGGCTAAGGGCTCTTTGAACAAGAAGCAACCTTTTAGGAGAATTTGTTAAAAGTCCATTGAGGAAGTAGCTGACTCTTCTGGAAATTAAAGGGACCCCATTCTCCTCCACAACGTTCATACGAATACATGTTTTTGTAATAGCATTTTTTTTTTTTCAGTGCTCCTAAATTTTATGGCTCCAAATATTCTAGCTTCTCTCCAAATCCATACAGAAAACTGACAGACTTACCGCCTCTGAATACTTTTGTTGACTGCTGATCATTTCTTCACATGTATATACAGCATCATGTACATTTTTATAAAACATAATTCTACTTTTTAAACTTGATTTCAAATTAAAAATACAAATGACAGACAAAAGGCTGCTTAACAAATCACGGAAGCATTGCTTTAAAAAAAAATTCTGTCTAGGCACATTTATCTTATTCAATCTTGATAACAAACTCAGTTGTTTCTCCAGTGTTCCAAAAGATAAATAAATGAGCACAGAGTGTTTAAATAAGATGGCCAAGGTCTCTTGTTAATGAAGAAAATGAAAAAAAAATTGCTTAATAATATTCACATCTCATAAAACTAAATCCCATATTTTTTTTTACTTTTAGCATGAATAAAAATACCTTCTTAGCCTTTTCTACAAAAATGTTACAATACCACTGTTAACTATAGTCTATAAGTTACATTAGATATATTTACCCATATGTCACCATATTGTTAACACCTTATAATAGAGGAACAATTTGTATTTGTATTATTAGCCACAATCGTCATCCACCACTGAAATCACTATATTACACAGTCCCTAGGTTATCCTCTCCATGTACTTCAATTAACATTAACCTCCCAAGATGATCACTTTCAGCTTCAATACATTTATAAATCAGCACTGTTATTCTCATTATAATGTATTACCATCAACTCTATCCATTTCCAAGTATTTTCATATTTATTAAACATTCTACATACATTCTGCATCAGCCCCTTCTTCTCAACCCACATTTCCATTCTTTTTTTCTTTATTAGCGAGACAGTTCATAAACGGAGCTCCATGTATCTCTCTGAAGTTACATAGCACTATTTCATCCTATGAAACATATGACCTAAAAAAATAATTCCTGCCTCCGTAGATTCTCTGACCTAATCCTCTTATCCTGTCCTTAAATATTCCCAACTGTCTTCCCTCTCTGTTTACTTTATGGCAACTATCCTTAAATGTCCAGTTCATTTACCACTTCATGCATGGAGTATTGTTCAATTATTTCCATGGGAAATGAGCTCTCCATGGGATTGTACAAAGCACTTCTACTTTGGACTGATAAATTTAGGATGTAATTAAATATCAGTTAATCTAATGATAATAGTCCTGTAGTGATTTTTAAAACAAGTCTTCATTAGGGCCATCAAACTGCCTTTCTGGGAGGGTCTTTGATGGGAGATGGAGATTGTATTGGACGTGAGGATTCTGTACAACATGGAAAGTGCTATCTTGCAGACCCCAAGTGGGAAGTGATATCACCAAGTGGACGAAGAGGTGAAACGTCCTTCTTCTAAAAACACGGATTTGTCCAATGGTGGAGACACAAGACAGGGTTAGATTCACAGGGAATTGGAGAATAAAAATCAATGCTGTACAGAGCACTTGGGAAAAGTTTGCACACACACACACGAGGGTGGATTAAATTATGTACCCTGATTTAGACATGACCTTCATTGTACTCTGTGTTCCTTAGGCATGAACCATTGTAAAGAGGGTCCCCTTAAGACATGAGTCTCAGTTCAGGTGCGGCTCACCTGAATGAGGGTGGGTCTTACTCTGGACTTCTGGAGCACTTTATAAGCTGAAGAACGTCAGACATAGCCAAAGAAAGCCCCAGAGAAGAGCCGGAAGCTGGAAGTCAGTGGAAGGTGGAAGAGAAAGGAGAGGACATCACCATGTGACGGGAAGCAGGGACAAAGTCAAGGAACCCCAAGGATGGTGGGCAGCAGGGCTCACTGCTGCAGGAAGACAAAGCATCACCTTGATGGCACCATGATTTAGCACGTCTAGCTTCAAAACAGTGAGTCAACACAGCCCGTTGTTGAAATCAACCCATCGTGTGGCATTTACAATGGCAGCTCAAGAAAACTGACAGACATTTAATTCTTTTATTCTACAAATGTATTTAACGGTAAATACATGCTCTGTGACACCAAACTAGGAATTGAGCAAAACTGGTAAGAGGAACAGGAAGCAATAATTGGCTATTGTGTGGGACTGGAAATGGTTCCGCCAAGTATGAAACTCTTTCTTCACCCCTGTACCAACAGGCAATCGACACCTTTCTTGGCAGAGCAAGGTTACGCTTTGAAGGGCTTCTATAAAATAGTGTACGGTAAATTGCATGTATGTCTCCTTTCTTCTCTTTCTTCCTCTCCTCCTCCTCCTTCTTCTTCTCCTCCTCCCCCTTCCTCCTTTTTCTTCTTCTTCTCTTCTTCCTCCTTCTCCTCCTCCTTCTTCTTTTTCTTCTCCTTTTATTCTTACAATTCTTATTTTATTATTTTATTCTTTTATTCTTCTCCTTTTATTCTTTTATTCAAACAATCCCTCTCTCCCCATCCCCCCATCTCCCTGGCAACCTCAAATCTGCTTTCTAGCTCAGCAAATTAGCTCTTTCTAGTCCTCGTTCATAAGTGATATGATACCATTTTTCTCCTTATGTGCTTGAGGAAGTGTTGGGTTTGCACTAAATAAATATCTCCCATATCCACTTTTGCTTTTCCCCAACTTTAAAATATTAGTTTTGGCAACAAACAGAATGTGTTTTCGACTTCATAGACAAGTAAGTGAATGTCAAAGGTGATCAGTAAGGACAAGAAAAACAAAGCATCCAAATTGAAATAAGAATAGTCCCCTTACTCACATTTGCTTTGGTATTCCAATAATTCTCAGTCATGAAAAAATTGAAATGAAACACATCCCTTGATGTCTCCACTTCCACCTAAACAGTCAAGTTGCGTGCACAGGGTCTACGGAATAGGTAAAATAGCCACACGTTAATATCTATTTTTAATATACGAGAGTATAATTTACATTTAGTAATATGAGTTTGAGCATACAAAGTGAATTTACTTAGAAGGCAGAAGTGAAATTTAAGTAGGAGGATTGCCTCATGTATAATTAAAAGCAGCTGTTTGTGGAGATCCTAAAAGAAAGTTTAATTCAGAAATATGGAACCTTAAACGGGGGTCAAAGGACTAGCATCTTTTAAGAAGGAATACTTGGTTACTGCTTTGGATTGGATAAGGCTCTTATAAACAATAAAAAGACCATATTACATATACTGAGTTGTCTTAATAAAATGGTATCCCAGGAAAGAATGAAAATCAAGTTAATTTATCCTATTTTGCAAATACAGTAAGGAAAACATATATTAGCTCTATTCATAGCATGCGCAAATATTGTCCATGGTTTAGAATTAAAAATGATGAAGAGTATCAATGAAGAGTTTAAATTTTGAAGTGAGGAGCTCTCCTTTATCACCCCAATGTTCATTTTTATAAGCTTTGCAAGTTAGGGAACAAGGCTTATTAAAAAAGAAATAATATCCTGTGATCATAGGTAGCTCTTCATAGGAGTCTTTAAAAACTTTATGCATAGAACCATTTAAACATTTTAACTAATTAAGCAAAATTCACTTTCCAAAATCCATTCCCCTTTTTATTTAGCTCTGAATATACCAAAGGTTCAAGCATAACCTGGCTATTTTAGGTCTTCAATCAGTATTTATGACACTAAATTGACTGAGTCTAATGATTAACTATCACCTGGAATAATAGAGTGGTCCCTAGATTCTCTACCATGTAAAGTCTCATATATTATCACCTTCTTATTCCAAGAGATGATGGTTTCTAGAGACAGGAATATTCCATAGATTAACTATGCAAATGCAACTTGGAATTCGTATAAATCTTAATTATTATCATATGCAAAGGCAAAAGAGCAAACTCCAAGTCTCAGAGGGAGATTAGGCATTCACTTTTATTACATAACTCAAGGTTTAGGAGCAGAAGAGACCATTATTAGCATAGAGATTTATTTTCACATTGGTGATAGTCCATTTCACTGTGTTTTCCTCCTATAAGCAAAAAACAGTGCCTCTTCCTTCCAAATAATTTCTCTCCAGTTGTAGGTCCATGATTAGCACTAGGAAGTAAAGGCACCGGGTAAAGAATGCAATGTCTATCTCTTTTTTAACCAAACCTGCCTTAGCTGTGTGGTATGTCTTCTCTATAGCATGTAGACATGACCATCTTATCTGTGCTTGACTATTTTTATTTGTATACTTTCTTAAGTCAGAACCTGGGGAGAGAAAAGTTAGTTATGATAGCATATTTCAGGTTGCTGGGGCAAAGATTGGGTGCATGTGCAACGAGAAAAATGTCTCAGAAATTGTGGGTTAAATTTGCCTTGGGATGGATTTCAACACTGCTTTAAATTTAATATGTTGCATTTCATCCTCAGGGAAGATTGCATTTCAGGGTAGTCTTGCATAATTCAGCTATTGGAAGATAGGGGCATGTCTCCACCAAGCCAGAAGAAACAGTGCTGGCATAGACCCACATGCTATATTTGAGCCATGAGCAGGTGCAGTTAGAGCCTAATGGAAAAGTGGAGAAGCTGTTGAAGTCTACCCAGACAAACAGAAAACTTATGTCCTTATAACAACCTGCAAGCAAGAGCATACAGCAGCTTTATGCATCATTGTCAAAACGTGCAAGCAAGCAAGAAGTCCATCAATAGGTTTTTGGATAAACAAAGTCATACAGTGGAATTTTATTCAGTAATAAGAAACTAGCTCTTAGGCCACAAAGGACGTGGAGGAGCCATAAAACCATATTGCTAAGGGCAAGAGGTCAGTCATAGAGGGCTACCCGCTGTATGATTCCAACTATGTGGCATTGTGGAAAAGACAAATCTATAGAGAGCACAAAGATCAGTGGTTGCCAGGGATCAGAAAAGAGAGAATCCATTCCGTATGATGCCATAATGGTGAATACGTGATAGTGCACATTTGTCAAAAGCCATAAAACGGTACAACACAAAGAGTGAACTCTAACTACGGACATAACTGAGTAATAAATTATAAAAATTGGTTCATCAGTTGTAATAAATATGCCCCACTAATGGAAATAAAGGGGAATGTGTGTGAAGGGTAGAAACAGGGGGCATATGGGGAATTCTCTGTACTTTCTGCACAATTTTCTGTAAACCAAAACTATTCTAAAAATAAAGTCTATTAATTTAAAAAATGAAAGGTAAAGCCATAAAAATAGAAGAAACCAACCATGCAAGTCCTTGTATAATATTTGAGCTTAATTCTAAATGAATTACGAAATGAAAAATCATGGGCACATTTTAAACAGGCACGTGATGCAGTGAGAGCTTTGCTTTATAAACCTCTCCTTGGCTGCTGTGGAGATAATGGATCAGGTTGTTTTGTTTGGGGAGACCAGATGACCAGTAGACAAGGAAAAGCTTATCAGTAGCGATGGAGATGCAAAAGGTGGAGGAAGCAGATTGCATTTAGGAAGTAGACTTGATAGTACATGCTGGTGGATTAGGAATTCCAGGCTGAGGAAAAGAGCTCTCACTTATGAGCTTTTCGTTATGGGGTAGTCTACCGAGCAGGTTATTTGCAAAGATGGTGTAGATTGGGGGAGAGGCAATTTTGCAGGAGGAAAACCAGGCATTTTTCTTGGAACATGTTAAATATGAGATGGATATAGGTGTTGTAACTGAGTCTAGCATTTCATAGATATTGTGACCACAAATATATGTGTAGATTATACATCGACATAAACACAAACACATACACAGATAGACATGCATATATGCATGCATATATATTTCAGTATATATGAATGTTCTTGAATCATATTAGTAAGCAGAGGCAGATTATCACAGTGTACCTTACAGGGCCTCCTGTTTACTACCAGCTCTTCTCAGAATCTTTTCTATGAAATTCTTAAGAAGAATTCACTTCTTATGATGAAGTCACTGCAGCATTTTGAGTGATAAAGAATAATTGAGTGCATCTAAAACCCATCCAGAGATAAATGAATAGATACATGTTATGTAGCTCTTAAATAGCAGAATTCTATGCACCCTTTAAAAAGTAAAACAGATCTTTCAGCAATAATGTTGAATCAGGCTACAAAATATCTTTTTAAATGCAAACAAATCATGCACCATAAGCGTGGAATGATTCCATTCATGTTAAAATATAAATGGGTATATGTAAATAAACAGAATAACTAGAATGATGCATAGCTGATTTTTACTTGATTAAATGTGGGATTGGATCAGGAATGGGGATAAGGGATGAGGGACTTTTCTACTTTACAATATTTTATATATGTGATTATTTTTATGAGTATATATTTATAAATTTATGGTATAATATGTTAACATGAAACAGCCAAAAATTACTACCTAAAAGTAAATATAATTACCATGTATATGAGGTTATGAAATAAATTAGAATACATTCTGGCAAAAGATCATTACAGTGGCAACAAAACTATAGCATAATGAAAACTATGATGTCACTTTAGGATCAGTCTGAGTTACTAAAATGAACAGAAATTCTCAGGGCATAGATGGTCTTTTCTGGGAGAATTAGTAAAGTTTAGTGGAAAAATATGGCAAGTATTAAAGGAAGAAGGTTATAGTGATACATTGGAGTTACATTTTCTTTGAAAGAGACTTAAAAACTTGATGTCCTTAGACTCATTAATTCCACTTCCAGAAATTATTCCTAAGAAACTGGCCAAAGAGGCAAATTATATTTATTATTTGAGAGTGCTTAGAGCATTTGGAATGTTGAGATAGTAAGGAAATAATCTACATGCCCAATCCTAAAGAAATCAATTAAAATTATCTTCTCGGCATTTTGAATGGCGTTGGAAATACTCATATGAGATTTTTTTTTGTTAAAGATTTATTTATTTATTTATTTATTTCTCTCCCTCCCCCACCCCGGTTGTCTGTTCTCTGTGTCTATTTGCTGTGTCTTCTTTGTCCGCTTCTATTGTCAGCGGCACGGGAATCTGTGTTTCTTTTCATTGCGTCATCTTGTGTGTCAGCTCTCCGTGTGGGCGGCGCCATTCCTGGGCAGGCTGCACTTTCTTTCACGCTGGGCGGCTCTTCTAATGGGGTGCACTCCTTGCGCGTGGGGCTCCCCTGCGCGGGAGACATCCCTGCTTGGCAGGGCACTCCTTGCGCGCACCAGCACTGAGCATGGGCCAGCTCCACACGGGTCAAGGAGGCCTGGGGTTTGAACCGCGGACCTCCCGTGTGGTAGGCGGACGCCCTAACCGCTGGGCCAAGTCCGCTTCCCTCATATAAGATTTTAAGTTGAAGAGTTTAGGACAAGCATTTCTCTATAAAGATATACGTAGATGTAGCAGGAATGGGGAGACAGGATAGAAAGGGAGAGAGAGAACGAAAGAGAGAGATCATCAAGGACATACGTATTGAAATAAGACTGGAGGGAATTATATCAACATTCTCTTCCAGAAGGAACTGGGCAAACATTCTTCTCCCCATCTCTTTTCCTGAAGGCATGTCTATTAGGACAACAGGGTGATAAACGCAGTATGAGGCTCTTAGGGGAGAGTTTGGCTGGCTCTTTTGTGTGTGTGCAAAATCCCAGGTACCTACTGAACATGGCTTTCATTCAAGAAGGGACAAACATGGGACTCCTACAAGGAGTTTTGTTCTCTCTGCTTTAGCCTCTTTCTTTCCTTGGTAACTTGAGAATCGAGAGTGAGACATGCTACTTAAGAGTGGTGTTGTTGAAGATCTTGAAACATGACTGCTTCACGGTCTCTATGGATTGAGGACTGGTGGGTTGGAAGGACAAAGGGTCAAAGGCTCTCTCTGATGGATGTTGTCCCTTTAGGGTTTTTCTTTCCCCAAAGAGACCGGTTTGGCTCAGGTCTGTCCCCAAGGAAAGGGCTTGCCATCTCTTTGTTGCTTTGGCTCACTTTGTCTCTTGAGAAGAAATGCCTGTGGAGATGTCACCCACTCCCTGGAGGTGCTGGGGTCACCAGTAGAACCACAACTCCCACAGACTCTGGTGGAAAGACGTTTCACTCACCCAGAGAAGAGTCAGCAAGGTCCGCTTCTCTCATGGCCAGGGAGTCTCAAGCGGAGGCCGAGGCAGGGAGATGTTCAGGTGCTGCATCCCTCTCCTCCAGGTGCAGACAGACCACCTGCTGTCAGCTGGAGGTCCTAAACATACCCACCAGAGCCAGCCCGTCCTTGCGAATGTTTCCATGTGCTCAGGACAATGAGAAGGAATGCACCACATCCCCTTATCTGCTAGGGGATTATGTTTTATCCCACCAGGTGCGCACACCTGTCCTGAGCATGGGAGGTATCTGTGCATCCCAGGGAGAGGCGGCAGGTGTGCTAGGACAGTCCCCTACCATATGCCTATTTATCTCCTTTACCACTGAGCTAGAAATGGGTCCCTGGGATTAGCTCCCCTTCCCCAGCAAGGGGCCCCAGTGAGATAAGAAAGCTTGTGCTCTGTCTATCTCTAGGCACTGGGAGAATTCATCTCCATCATCGCTTAGAGTTGCTTGTGCCCTTCCAAGGTCTCACGCCCACAGGTGCTTGCTGCCGTGATAACTGCTACTGCTGTGAGTCAGAGCAATTATGACTTATTCATGAAACTACAAGGGTATTTAAGATGCATAATAGAGACACTAAGAAAAGGCTATAGATAATTGTGAAATAGTAGTACCGAAACATTTGACTAGGCTTTGCAGAAAAGGTACATAGTAGGTCCTAAGTCTGATCATACACAAAAGTAAATCCAAGATTACTTATACACCAATGGATATTTATTTTAACATGTAAGACAATCGAAGGAAACTTTAGGTGCATTTTTTTTTCAGAAAACATTTGATTTTGCAGAACATTGTCTAACAAAAGCCATTTACATGTCAGGTTGGAAAACAAACTTTAAAAGTTAAACTTCTTTATGGGAAAAAGGGCATCATGAACAAAGTTATAAAATGAACAGATTAGGAGAGTATATTTGCGAAAAAATAAGAGTTGTCTCCTAATTATGCCTAATTACAAGTAATTAACTAAATTATAATATATACCTTGCAACAGTATGGATATCTAGCTATCTATCCATTTATTCATCCAAACATACATAAATACATTTAAATACCCATCTCCCTATCTATCCATCTATTTATATCTATCTATCCATCTTTATCATCAATCAATTGTCTGTGTATCTATTTATCTACCCATCTATCTATATCTATCATATATCAATCATCTATCCATATATTATCTATCTATCCATCTATTATCTATGTATCTATCCATCTATGTATCTATCCATCTATTTATCTATGTATCTATTTCTCTATCCATCTATCCGTCTGTCTGTCTATCTATCTATCTATCTATCTATCTATCTATCTATCTATCTATCTATCTGACTATACTAACGGCTGCTATTTTCTTTGTAATTTTACCTTGAGGCCTGGGTCGAGAGTCCGTTCCTCCGAAGAGGATTTTCTATTCCTCTACCAAGTCCTTAAGTTCACTAACAATCCACAAGCCACCTGATTTAAAATCTTGACTTGGAGTTTTTCAAACCAGACAGCAAATGCTATAAATACAGACCACGAGCACACATGACCACTGGCTCATCTTTTCAGCCCCTCAAGGGAGACGTTTCCAGCATCTCCTGTCCCCACTACAACTCCAACGTGAAAAAAGACACATTTCCCTGCTGACTCCTTCTGCATGGAAAATTTATTTCTCATTTACCCTTAAATTGAGAGTAAAATCTAACTTCAGGAGAACGGATTCCTGTTAGACTCTGATACAAATCAGTCGGGGCCTCTTTGTCAGATGTCCACGGAAGAGCCCATTATGTCACACCGGGGTTTCAGAGAGAGGAAAATGTTATTGCTGAACACAAAGGCAAGGAGAGCAGAAGGTGTCCTTCTGTCTCCCCGAATTGGAGAAACTTGCCGTGTTTCATAGCAGTCAAGCAAAGCAGGTGGGCTTAGGATAATGAAGGATGACGCGGTTAGAGATAGCCTAATGACTGAACACACACTGATGGATCACATGGCCAGTTCACTTGAAGTTTGAGGTGTAGGCTACTGCATCGGTCAGGTGGGCCACCTCTGATTAGAACTGCTGTGGTTGCGCAAGATAACTTACCAAATGGGATTGCCAGTTTTGGGTTGACTCATATTAAACCAGGATAAGGGGACACAAGGACAAAGCCCAGTCAGGAGTTGCCTCTGCACTGTCCACCTACCAAGCAAAGAAGATGCCGTCTTAAAACATAGCATCAGCATTAAAGAAACCAAGGCATCTGGTTATAGCTCACTCATTTACAACCATTTCAGATACCTCCTTCTAGCTACTTCAAAAGCTAATGGACATCAAAGCAATAATTCACCAGAGCTAATAGTTATCGGTATTTTCTTTTGGCTACGTTGAAATCCATTAGAAAGTTAGCAATTGCCTAAAATACAATTCAGTGGCCAAAAATACATTTGTTAATTTTTCTGGTGACAGTTTGTCAACTTGGACAGCCTCTAGGCCATCGGTTCCTTCTTTTTTTACTTTATGGTTATTTGGAGAGCTTTGCTTGGTGACATGGAATTGTCTTTTGCTAATTAAAATTCAAGGCATTATATTTTTCCATTTGCATCCCCATGCAAGTGCACACACACACGTTGTGGATAAAGAATCTTTGAAAAAGGTTATGAGAAGCTTAGATTAAAGATTCACCAGGCTGGCAAGCATCACCAGGAATAGTCCTTGGAAAGGGTTGACTTCTCTTTCAAGCATTTTGTTGCTGACAAGGATGTGAATGGAACCACTTAGAAAGCATAGCACTTCAAAGCATCATTAATAATATTAGTGTTAAAACTTAAAATCGAACCTTTTAAGACGTTTTAGTTTGCAGTGTGCTTTTAAGCATTTTCCTCATTGCCAGATCTGTACTTGAGCTGCATTGTTCGGAGAAATTAGAAAAGATGAAGAGTGGAACTTGTAACTTTCTTCAGGGCAATTTAATTATAAAAGAGATAAATCCTCAAAGGGTATGTCAAGAGGAGATAGTGTTACACAATGGTGGAATAAAGCAGAGCGGATCTTAAAAGGATACCATTTTGAACTGTTTTTTTATTTTTTTATTCAGGTGTAGCGTTCCCTTTGTACAAGAAGAAGAGGTTTTGACATAGGTACATGTAGCTTCTAAAAACGGAGTTTTCCTATCAACCAACAAAGGGGGAAAACATGATCCCATTAAAAAGAAAGGAAATGAGTGACTATCTACAGAAAGTCTTAATTTATCTTTCTTGGCCTTTAAAGATAATACATTGTTTTTGAAAGAATGGTGTGGAGAAACAAAACCAAGTCTCAGAAATGAGTTGAATTATTCATTTTTTAATGAAATCTGTCATATTGTTGGTTTGTAGGACTTCCAAATACTTGGCTGCAATGCATCAGAATAATTACACTTAAAAATGTTTGGACAGAGAAACTACAGAATGAAGCAACATGATGAGAAGCATTTAATACTATTGTTTATGTAGTAGGAACTCAATGCCATGTCTTCCGTGAGGTCTTTTCTTTTTACAATTTTAATTTTTCATGGGTTCTTTGCTCTGGAAAAACACACTACAAAATAAAACACTGTGGCTAAAATTGCAGTATTGGAAATTATTGTGCACTTTATTTTGTTAATCACTTTTTTTTAAATAAACTATATCCAAATGTTTGCATCTTCAATCCTAATGAACAGATTAAAATCAGACAAGTCTGATTCTGAGTGCTCTCTTAAAGGAAAAGAGCTGCCATGATATTCTGGACCCGTCGTCTGTAAATGTACCAGAGTCTTGCTACAGAAGCTTTTATTCCTAATTTACAAGGACATTATTAGGGATATTGTCGTTCAGAATTTGGGAGAGGCTGTGCTTTGGAAAACATCTCCCTAACAAATATCCTTTTACAGTACTTTTATGTTCAATTATAATGTTTTTTAAAAAAGGACCTTCTTTCATCCCTAGAATATCAAAAAGAAAATTTAATGCAGTCCCAGAGAGAGTTTTCTGGAATCAGTTCTTTCAACCAGCAAAGGTGGTGCTTCTCCATCAAACAACTTCTTGTGCTCCATCTCAACTATGCCTCCCTCCCCTAAGGAAGGCTTGTAGCCGCGTGTGGCTGCTGGCCCAAAATATATCCCTCCGAGGCTCCCTGGAAATTGACTGGGAATGTATGACATTGTGATAGTGAGTGGAAGCAGTGTGCCTTCTTTGTAGACATGGGGGATAGAGAGAGATGGCTCCGCTTTCTATGGTACTTCCCACCCCATCTTGGATGAAACCAGCCACAGCGAGACCTTGGAAACAACAGGGCTGAAGCTGGTATAGATACCATTAGTCAGAGTTCAATAGCCAACCACCCACCTGGAATGCAGGAGAAAAATAAGTTGCTTTCGTGAACCTATTCCCACCTCAACAGCTAAGTTTTTGTTTAAGTAAAGTGGCGAAGAACTAGAAAGTTAGGTTGGAAAGTTATTTATTTGAAATTAAGTTACCAAAGATCACATTTCTACCACCAACTGGTTATTTTTCAAGCATACAGATATTTGTGCTTAGCTTTTTATTTTAAATAAAAATCACATGTTTTCCTATGCACTCATTTTCTTTTTTCAGTGGTTTTGGATTCCTTCAAGAAGAGAACTTTTTAATCCTCAACCTGAACCAGATTTTAAAATGGTTACTTTTATTCTGCTTTTTAAAGAGGTGTTTCTGAGCTCAACAGTGAGCCAGCTCAAAATTGGCACACGTTTTCTTCAGCCTCGGCTCTTTAATTGCTGAATACAATACGTTGTACAAATTAAAACTACAAGTTTTTGCTTCCCAAATGCTGTATGCTATGACATGAATCACTTGGTACTTTTAATTTATTGCATGCAAAATTTTTTTAAAAAATTCTACGTCCAAATATACTGTAGTATTCATCACACCCTAAAAATATATTTGCTGGGAAGCAGATTTGGCTGAACGGATAGAGCATCTCCCTACCACACGGGAGGTCCAGGGTTCAAACCCAGGACCTCCTGACCCGTGTGATGAGCTGGCTCACGCACAGTGCTGATGCGTGCAAGGAGTGCCCTGCCACGCAGGGGTGTCCCCCGTGTAGGGGAGCCCCACGCGCAAGGAGTGCGCCCCGTAAGGAGAGCCGCCCAGTGTGAAAAAAAGCACAGCCCACCCAGTAGTGGCGCTGCACACACGGAGAGCTGACGCAGCAAGATGACCCAACAAAAAGAGGCACAGACAAGTGTCCGGGTGCCACTGACAAGAATACAAGTGGACACAGAAGAACACCCAGTGAATGGGCACAGAGAGCAGACAACTGGGGGGAAAGGGGGGAGAAATAAATAAAAGATAAATCTTTAAAAAAATGTGTTTGCTGGTGGGTGTTATTTGCTTTCAAATAATGTTACAGCCAAGTTTTTACACCATTCCTTTTGTTTCCTCTGCAAGTACTGAAGCAAGTATAGGCTCTTTCTAATCCCTTCCTTTAATTGAAGTGCAGGCGTTTACGCTTTTATAACATAATATTGGCTTCTCCATTTATAATGACTTTGTATTTTGCTTTCCTTTGTTGCTTTGTTTCCCTTGTGGGCTTTCATTGAATCTCACTTATCTAAGAATTTTGTATGTAAGTTTAGGCAATTATTAGACACTTCATGCAGGTAGCACACGTTGTCTCTAAAAATATTATATATAAAGCATATTCCTCATACATTGACTTACGATTTTGGTCCATGTCTCATGGAATGCCAAACGTTGCCCTTATGAAATTTACAGTAGAATGAGGAAGAAAATGTTGTCATGGGAAGATGGCGAGTATGGAGGGTAAAAAGTTACGTCGTGGAAGCAGAGAGGATTCAGTGATCGCGTATTGAAGGCTAGGACTCAGGAATCGCTGAGAAGGAAGTTTTATTATGACCAGCCAGGCCCTGTGGACTCCTGTCCTAAGAGCCCAGCCCCCGTGCCAGTCTCGTAGGTTGCTTTTATACAGAAAATATGGGGTGTGGAGTTAGGAAGGTCGGGCACAAAGGGTTAGGTTTCAGTTCTGGTTTTCGGAGCTTTGTGATTTCCAGGAATTAGGCGTGTTGGAGTGGTTGGCGTGGTTACAAGAGGCAGGGCTGCAGCTTTTACTGTTTGCATGCACACATGGCTTATGCTGGAATTTTAAGTTTAGCGAGCTTACACACATAACCCAGCTTATTCATGAAGAAACACATAGTCCATATCAGTTAACTGTACATGCTAATGGGGCTTTAAAGCAAAACATAAAAAAGAGAGCGCTGTCTGCGTGACAGTGTATGTGTTCTCATTTTTCAGAAGGTTTATAAAGATGACTTTTATGTTGGATAAATATGCAACGAGTGGGACGTGATAATTATTCCTGTTTATCAGCAAAATGCTGCACTCCCTTTAAATCCAACAAACAGGATAAAAACCGTTTCAAAAGTGTCTGTGTATTTTAGCAGAACTCTCCCACAAGCTTTCTTCTCTTGAATTGAAGGCACAGAAAATATAGAAGGCGCCTTCATTTATCATCAGATAAATAATGCCCAACTGCTTTCTGTGAGATGGATAATAAACCATAAGGTGAAAGAGTTATTCTCATTAAAACACATAACAAACAAGCGTTTCTCTTTGATCAGTTGAAATACATGATTTATGAACAGTTCTCTTGGGCTTTTATTTCTCATGCATTTTTATTTGCATTCAAGAAATATCTTTTTGTGGAAAGTTTGATGATGCATTGTTTGGGATTCTATGAGATACACACACATATACATATACATATATATATTTTTTGAGGTACTGGGGGCCTGGGATTGAACCTGGGACCTTGTATATAGGAAGCCAGCACTCAACAACTGAGCCATATTGACTCCCCTGGGTTGTTTTTTTTGTTTGTTTGTTTTGCTTGTTGTTTGTTTTTTTGGCGGCACCAGGGAACCAAACCTGGGACCTCCCATGTGGGAAGCAGGCACTCAACCACTTGAACCACATCCACTCTGCGCTATGATATATTTTTTATAAAACCCAAGTCAGAAAATTGCAAAATTATGATATATCACAAAATACTTCACATTGGCTAGAATGCAATTGGCTTCATTATTACACGTCTACATGCTATGTCGTACAATCAGCATTGAAAAAGGTACCCTTTATGTGCTTGGGTGTTGATGTAAATAGTCTAGTTCCAAGCGCAGAATACAGATGTGCTCACATTCCCAGCTCTACTATTTTGAGTGCATCAATATATTTCACCCATGTTACTGCTGTCTCTCTCATGCAAACGAGCCCAGAGACTTCTCCCTTTTCAGTTATGGGGGAAAAGTGGATGAGGGCTTCCCCACCCAGTGACATTCCTCAGTCAATGATTGTGTCTGAATGTAGAGTTGCCCCAGAGAGCTTATAAAAACAACACAACCCTAACCCTAAGATGCAGGACCGCCAGAACTCAAATCTGATCCTGGGATCAAGACTCCAATGCTGATAGAGAGAGAAACAGGGCTACTCCCTGTTCCAAAACCAGCCCATCATCCACACTCCTTCCTTACACTTTGGTGGCCTGATCCCAGGGGTGGACGTGTCTGGCGAACCTGCTGTGTCCCCAACCAAGACTTAAGAAGACATCTGGGTTGACTGCTGAGTGGTGGCAGGCCAATATGGTTGGTTGCTTCCAAAACACGGCATTGTATGCCTCCTGTTTTAGTTTGCTAAAAGGTGCTGGGAGCAATATACCAGAAATGGATTGGCTTTTAGAATGGGAATTGTTCAACGTATAAGCTTACAGTTCTGAGGCCATGAAAGAGTCCAAGGTGAGGCATCATCTCTGAGCTGTGGTTGTGGACAATCAGGCACACGGCACCATCCGCTCATCTCTCCCTTCTCCTCCGTGCCTCATCTCCTTCAGCCTCAGGCTGCTCCGTCTGTGCCTTTTTTGTCTCCAGGGTTCACTGATTTCAACTTCTGGAGGCTTCTTTCTTTCTCTGAAGCTATTTCTCTGTGTCTGTGCCTTTTTATTCCTCCATTAATAGAGGACTCTGGTGAGAGGCGTAAGACCCACCCTGGGCCATTCCTTACTGAAGCGATCTAATCAAAAGAAGGTCCCTTAACTGAATCTAATCAAAAGGTCCAATCAACAATGGGTTCACAGGCACAGGAATGGATTAAAGAATAGGATTTTCTGGGGTCCTCAAAAACTCCAAACTGCCACTTCCCCCAAATGAATGCAGTGTCACA
Organism: Dasypus novemcinctus; assembly: GCF_030445035.2. Lineage (NCBI taxonomy): Eukaryota > Metazoa > Chordata > Mammalia > Cingulata > Dasypodidae > Dasypus > Dasypus novemcinctus. The sequence continues at coordinate 4,480,058 of NC_080704.1, read as the reverse complement.
TTGCTTAAGCCTAACCTTGAAGAGCCAAATTTCTACCTACTAATGAAGAAATTTCAAAATATCCATTTTCCTAACAGTGGTCATTAAATATACAGTTTTAACATTTTTGGAGTGTTTTAATGGAACTAAAAGTACTAGAGTGAAAAAACACTTTTATGTGACATTGACTTCCCTCCTCTGAAAATGATGTGAAAGAAAAACTTTGGCTGTATTGGAATTTAGTGTGCTATGAGCAAAACAATTTCAGGGATTGTTCTGTAGTCTTCTTCAATAAATATATTTTCCACATCATCTGTTTTGAGTTGAGCTGCTGGGATCTTTTCTCCATTCTTGGAAGTACATATTTTTGGATGGGTTCTAAAAGATTAGACTAGGTGCTGTCCTTTGAATGTGACGATATGATTAAACTGGCACAGCCTTAAGACCAAATGTCAGTTGCTGGTGGAATGTTGCCAGAAATTGTGTCTCCTGTGTGCTCAAGAAAGCATAGGAGATACAAATCAAATCCAAACCAAGCCACTAAAACATCTGGCATGTAAAATAACTCATATAAAATTCTGGGGGAAAAAAAAGAAACAGGGAATAGCAAAGCTGTTCTCTTTTTTTTTTTTTTTTAAAGATTTATTTATTTATTTAATTCCCCCCCCTCCCCTGGTTGTCTGTTCTTGGTGTCTATTTGCTGCGTCTTGTTTCTTTGTCTGCTTTTTGTTTCTTTGTCCGCTTCTGTTGTCGTCAGCGGCACAGGAAGTGTGGGCGGCGCCATTCCTGGGCAGGCTGCACTTTCTTTTCACGCTGGGCGGCTTTCCTCACGAGCGCACTCCTTGCGCGTGGGGGCTCCCCCATGCGGGGGACACCCTTGCGTGGCACGGCACTCCTTGCGCGCATCAGCACTGCGCATGGCCAGCTCCACACGGGTCAAGGAGGCCCGGGGTTTGAACCGCGGACCTCCCATATGGTAGACGGACGCCCTAACCACTGGGCCAAAGTCCGTAAAAATTTTTAAGTAAAAATTTGTTTTGCTATTTGCAACTACAAGCAATATCCTCCAAACTTTCCAATTTTAAGTAAGTTTTAATATTCTTCCTTTTTCAAGCCTTCAAATCCTTCCAACTTTTTTTTCCTTGACTCTAAATACTCAAGAGATTCATTTATATATTTTGGGAAACTTTGTCTTTGAACTGTTGCTGAGCCATAATTGCAATCTATCTCAAGAAGGATGTGGATATTAAGAAAAATAGATTCAGTGTTCAGGCAGCTGATGATCATCTAATCTAAGTTTCTATCTGTTATTTCCACCATTCTCTTCAACATTCCTGTAGAGTACTGTGCAGCCCTCTGCTTGTCTATCTTCAGGAACAGGGAACTCCCTAAAGAAAAGAAATCAGAATTTATAACCTTTTACTGACAGGTGACAATAAGATAAAACCATTACAAAGAGAAAAATGGAAGATCTATATTCACTAAAGAACTAGATGCTCTCACAACTTACATTACCCTAAAGTAAATGATGGGCATAATGTTTGAACACCATTTAAAAATCTTTCTCTTATATTGACTCAAATTGTGGACACAAAGTTACTGCAGACTTCCATTGAGTTTTTTTGGGAATCTAAGTGACGAAAGTTGTGAAATTGTCAAATTTCATCCTAGGCATTATATCAACTCTATTTGAGATATAAGCACGCTGAGGATCAGAGAGGCTAAATGTATTGTAAGTCTCTTTAGAACTCAAATTAGCTCCTTTTAAATCCTTTGCCCTTGTCTATCATGCTGATTTTCTCACTCTCAGAGAGGCAGCATATTTTTTAAATCCCATTTTTTTTTCACAATGGACACCCCTCACCCCCTGGGTGGATATCCATGCCAATTCTAGTAAAAGATGGTTTAAGAAAGGCTTGTTCGCTGTCGTTATTTGCCTGCCTGTGTTTAAAATATAACATGTGTGGGTGTCAGGACAAAAATGCGTTGGGTTCAGCTCCACTGTTAATTCACTAAATAAGCCCAGAATATTACCATTTAGTTGCACCCCAGGATCTGTAACCGAGGGTTAAGAATGAACAAATAATTCTGATGCCTAAATCGTGATATAGATGCCTTTATATCAGCAATGGAAGAATTAACACCTGCAATTACTGAAACTGGTCAGACTTAGCCTACACCTGCTCTTGTGATGGCCATTCCTGTTTAGGGTTGCTCTAGACTTACCTTCACTCTTGCAGATGCTTACGATTGAGATGATGATTGTAGACTGATCATACCCTTGTTTATGATTATATCAAAAGTTGGCTCACCCTCGCCTATGTTTACTTTTGGGATGGCAACCACTCCACTCTGTTTAATATCCATATGAAAAACCTTGTACCTGATCTTTGGTCCATATCCCCCTAACCCAGGTGCCTTGGCTCTCTGATAATATTTGTAACTGTGCCTCATGCTGGTTTGGTACCTACCCCAACCTTTTCAGCCCCAAATGATTATTAATGAAGGAACCAGTGCCAGCTCCACCCCTATTTATTCGTGAGCATCCTGAAGCTTAATGCAGTTCCAGGAGGTAGTTTTCGGGACCACTAGGTCACTGATCGCCTTTGTTTGTGCGAACAAATAAACGCTTTCTCTCTTTGAAACCCTGATGTCTCAGGAATTATTCTGTGTAATGCATTGGAAAGAAAAGAATCCACCTTTGCTTGTTACCATATCCTGTGCTTTTCTAGGTTTGGGCAACGTTTTTTCAGTGTTTTGTTTTGTTTTGTTTCAACACATTCCAATATGATTTCAACAAACGCACAAAAACACACACAATTTTAAGGACTTTTTTCCCTTGTCATCAAATGACCAAAGTCCTTTGAAATAAACCTTTTGTCCTACCCTCTGTATTTAGAAGGAAGGAATCTGAAAATAGGAGCAAAATACGCTTTGATGCTGAGATCCACCTTGTTCTCAGAGCCAAGGTAACTTAGAAATTGACATCCATAAGAGCCCATTAAACATGAGCAAGGAATTCATAGGCACTTAAAAACAATTTGCAAATGCAATCCAAGACACCCGCCTGATATCCCTGGCAATTTTCTCTTTATTACTGAAGTAGGCTAATGAGATAGGAAATTAATAGATGGATCTGGAACCTGGCAGAGAGTCCACATGGACATCAGGAACCCCAAGATGGCTGCTGGAGAACCCCCACCCCCAAGATTCTGCCATCCTGAACAAGGACTGCTTCTGGAAGCCAGAAGAAGCCCCAATAGTCCCCGAGGACTTTATCTTTGGGCCCTCATGGGGGATTGATGGGTGGGATGATCAATCAAAACAGCAAACAGCCGGAAACCCTCCCCTGCCATTAGCAAAGGGGTGGAATAATTAATGGTTTATAAAGCAGACCACGAGACCTGAGCGTGCATGCTCAGCTCTCTTCCCTCTGGACCCTTTCCTGCCCTCTGTGCGCCGCTCTCACCCTTTCTCCTCTGCCACATGGCCACGCAAGTAAACCTGGGGATTTATAACCTATAATGGGGAATTGTAGTCTGTAAACCAGCCCTCTTTATCACCTTTCAGCTCCTTCTTCTCTACCTGGGACCCCTGCTCTGTTATGTTCTCCCATTTCTCTTCCCTCCCTACCTGAATAAATTACTGCCCTAACTCACCCAGCGTGCTCTTGAAGTTCATTTCTACAGCATAGCCAAGAACCTAAATAAAATCCGGGAACATTACCTTTCTAGCAATCCTCTCTTAGTAGATCTTTAGGCCTCTGCTTCTGATAAATCATCATCTTGATGACTGACAGAACTGTTTGTAGGTTGATGCTTTTGTTAAAGCATCCACACATCTAACGTTGCCTACCTTCTTCTTCCCCCAGATAAAATCATTAACTCAACAAAAATATTTAGAACAAAAACGTTCACTGAATTGCAATTAGAAATGAAAGTAGGTGCTTCAGTGCATACCTCAGGTTCCAATATAATAGACTGTGGGGATAAATGAAGATAAACTACACAACAAAGAAGCACCTGCAGAAACCCTCCCATTAGGAGCAAGCGTCAATCTCTGCACAGGACACTATAAATTAGAGAAAGGGGCAGTGTAAGTAGCTGCAGAGCGGTCTTTGCTCTCTGTCATTCCAAGGTGCGGGTTTGTTTGCATAACAGAATGCAGCAGCAGTGCTGGGTAATTACCACAATCCTTCTCCCACCACATTAATCTGAACCAAACCGTGGGGAGTAAATGAGGCAGAAAGAAACCCAGCGGAGAAATATTTCTATTGTTTATGGCAAACCTCAAACCGAGTTTAAATCTCGAGACGCCAACTTATAATTTATCTTACTGTTCCTTGACATTCGGCAATTAAAATACCAGGTAACAATGTGAGATGTGAAGGAGTTTCCTGAAGCTTGGTAGACGTTGATAATAGATGTTCTGTGTAAAGATGAGAAAGCAAAGAACTCATCAATTACCAATTTATTTCCACAAGAATTGGAGCTAATGGTTTGTAGAAAATAACCAAAGTTGCTAGCATTGTTTTTTTTTTTTCACTTGCAGATTTTATTTTTCAGTCATTTTGTCTGGCGTTTTCCCTTCGCCTTTTTTTTTTCCATTAAAAAAAGGCGTGCATTTGGATGGAATTTGTGGTTTTCATTCTTTCTCACAAGTGCTGTGCTTTGACCCTATCACTGAGAAAAAAAGGAATGACAAGCATTTTCTATCAGATTAAAACTGATACTCAGATTATTTTGTGTTTTTTTTTTGGAACTTGCTCATGTAAATGATAAAATAGTACAGGCATCACCATTTCCCTAAAATCATTTCACCAAAAGAGATAGCCATTGCACCATGCTGAAAATTAACATGAGCTTACCCATGGCATAAAATTTTCTCTCCATCAAGTGTGATGTTGAACAATTAAATTCCATTCTAATATTTTATGAAAATAACTTAAAATATGTTAGACCACAGCTTTGTAGTAATCAGAGAATATGTTGCATTTTAATGATCAAACGTAGTCTATGTAATGGATTCCTTCTTGCCTTCTCTCACAAGAGACTCTGACTACCATCAAGGAATAGATAAATTGAGGATCCAGCCTTATATTTTCCTTCATGGGTTGTTTCTGTATCAAACTGAATGCCCCCTACTCCATCCTCAGGCAATTTCACCATGTACAAGGACCCCTGTGTCAAACTATGATGAATCCAAATCCAGTTTTACCTACAAGTGGGAAACGGATTCAACAAACTTCTAAATAAGCTGGCCAAAGGAGCTGCCCCAAGGAAAATTTTGAAACATACATTTTGAGCTGAATATAAAGAAAAACAATCAAAATCTAATTTTGAGGGTACAGGAAAGGGAAGTTCTTCATCATTGAATGTTTATATTGGAAAAGATGGAGGATCTCAAATCAACACTCTAAGCTTCAACTTTCAGAAAGGCGAAAAGGAAAAAAGAAAATGAATCCAATAGAGATGCAAGCAGAAATCCATGAGAGGACAAAACTGTTACGCAATAGGGAAAACGAAGGAGACCAAAATCTCCCCCTTTGGAACATTCAGTAACATTAATGAACTTTCAGCTGCACTGTTAAGGATGAAGAGGGGTGGGCAGTCCTGGATCGGTTCGTTTGCTCAGCCTGGTGGAGTAGACAGTTGTACACATTGAACTAGGCTAGAAAGGAAACCATCAGGAGACCAGAGATGTACAATCTCCAATCAGACTCCTCATTAAGGGATTTTTTTCACAGTTTTTAATACCAGTTGAAACAAAGTTAATTGTTAGGTTGACATATCTAAAGAGGGTCCATAAAAATTAGTCTTTGCTTTCTCAGTTCATCTTAAACCATGTGTGATACCTGGGGTTGGGCAATCTTGGGGTGATAAGGATATGGGGGTGGAGGGCTGTGGATGTGAAGGTACAGATAACGTGAGGAAGTGCATAGTCATACATTCTTGCAGTGATAAATCTGGTTAATGTTGAATCAGTAGCTCTGCCTACCTCCTGACATGTGAGCAAGAGTTGTATTGAATTTTTCTAACATTATAAGATACAGTACAATGCCTGAATATTTAAGCTCTACTGGGTTTTTCTAGCACTACGAAGAAAAAAAAACAGAGAAAAAACAGAAATGAATAAACAAGGGGACATTGATAGAAACATTAAAAATAATAAAATAATAAATATATATTATAAACAACTTTACATCAGTATATTTGACAACTTAAATGAAGTGAAAAAATCCTGTGAAAGACCCAGATGACCAAAGCTCATAAAAGGAAAAAATACATAACCTAAGTAGCTCTGTATTTAATCAAGAAATATAATTAGTAGTAAAATGTGTTTCCCCAAGCAAAACTTTAGGACAAGATGGCTTGTCAGGTGACTCCTAACAAATATTTATGGAATAAATAATACTGAATACATGTAAACTGATCAAGAAAATAAGAGATGAAAGAGCTCTTTCCAAATCATTTCATTAGGCCACTATTACAATAATTACACTTATTTAAAGAGATATTAAAAAGATATCAAAATTAAAAAGAATCTACAGACAATATCCATCATGAATATAGATACAAAATTTGCCTTACAACATTAGTAAATAAAGTTCAGCAGTATATAAAAATGACTGAACATCTTAACCGAGAACATTTTATCCTAGGGTTACAAGACAGGCTTAATGTTCAAAAATAAATCAGTATAGGTCACCACATTAACAGAATGAAGATGAAAATCAATATCCTAAGAATATGATTTGTTTTCAATGAGTAATAGATACACAAAAAAACATTTGACAAAATTTAAATATGAGAGCAAAAAATGTATTTCCATAAGGAAACATAGAAGAAAATATTTTTAATATTATGTTGGAAAAAAGGGAGATATCAGCTTTCATTAAAATTAAAATCTTGCATTTCTAAAGTCACCATCGAGTGTGATAAACTAACTCACAAACTGGGAGAACAGGTTTGAAAAATATGTAACACAATATGTGAAGAACACTTCCAAGTCAACAATAAGAAGAAAAACAACCCACTGAAAATGACTTAAACAGGCAAAGGATTTTAAACAGACATTGTCCTTCAGAACACATACAGATGACCAATAGATGCATAAATTGTGATCAACTTCATTAGACATTAGGAAATGCAAATTAAAACAAACCTCCACCTACACTAGCTAGAAAGCTGACTATTCCAAATATTGGTGATAATGTGTGACCACTGGAACTCTCACCATTATGGATAGGAATCTAAAATCTTAAGAGGTACTTTGGAAGATGACAACCTTGTTTTCAAAGTTCTCTATACACTTGACCAACAAAAACTAGAGAGATCAACAGCAGCTGAGGGTTACCAAGGACCAGAGGTGGGACTGACTGTGAAGGGAATATTTTCATGTAATGGAAATGACCTGTGTTAATTGTGGTCCCATTTACATAATGAGAGAGATTTATTGAAGACCATCAAATTCCACAACCTTTATGTATTTTAAGTGTGAATGTTATTTGTAGGTGAATTGCTCATTAATAAATATGATATAACAATAAGTAAAAAAAAAAAAAAAAGATGACAGAAACTGTACTAGGAACCTGTCCAAGGATGATGAAGAAGAGGAAGGAACCTGATTCAGAGCTGTTAAAGATACCACTTCACTATCTTTTTTCCCACCAGGTTCACATTGAGCATTGACAGGGGGCACAGGTGCTCTTTACTCAGAAAGTCCAGTGACTGTTTCAAAACCATGTGGTGTTGTTTTCCCTCTCAGGGGGCAAATGCCCATTGCCTTGGTTAGTATGAAGAGGCAAAGCTTGAGGGTTTCTCTGCTCCCTTCCCATGCTAGCTCTACTGTAAAGTGGCAAAAGTGAGTTCCATATTATTAGGTGGAAGTTTTCATCGCTCAGTTAAATCCATTTACCTAACTCCATTTTTCAAAGGAGGTACTGGGGATTGAACCCAGGACCTTATACATGGGAAGTAGGCACTCAACCACTGAGCTACATCTATTCCTCTCCATTTTCTAAATAAGAAAATTTATCCGCTCTCTTAGTGTGATATTAACTTAGAGTTGTCACCTTCCTCTCTCTTAAGTTGCATTGCAAAAATTTTTTTTGGATTTTTTTACATGAAATAATCATGGCCCAATATCTTCTCCCTAAAATCTAGATGAAAGAAGAGATGAGAAAAACATTAGCTTGAACTGCTGGTTATGTAAAAGAATTCTCTTTACATTGAACTAAATGGCTTTTTAAAAATTAAACCTGATTAGCAAATAATGTAAAAAGGGAATTAAGAGAGTGCTGTCACAAAGTGTAAAGTGGACTGACATTGCCAGGGATTTGATCAAAAAGATTAGAAAGAGAAACATAAAATCATTAGTGGTCATGATTTCTGAAGTTTTTGCAGTCTGACAAATGTAATAAAAAGGTCCAATAATTGAAGGATTTTATGAAAACTCAGAAGGGAGAAGGGTGAATGCATTACATTCAAATTCCAAATCTAGCTTCGATTTCTGTTTCCATTGTTGAGAAATGCATGTCAAGGCAGATTTTGTTAAAACAATAATAATAGCAATGTAAATAGTAATGGACTTTATGGTCTTTTTAGAATTAGAGATGAGATATGGAATTTATCTTCTCTTATCTGTTTTAGACCTAAAGAAACTGGATGGGCATTACGGGAACTCATTCTGAGGATCTGAAATTTGATTGAAGAGTGTAGCATAGGATACATTAAGCATGTAAAAATTGCTTCTTTGCAATCTAACTCATATCTAGAAAATGATTGTTCATCATAAAATATGTACTGAGAAAGCCTTCTCAAAGTTCATGAAAATTAAGAGAAGTCAGCATACCACAATTAAATCACAGCAAAGAAATAAGACTGATTATTATTACTATTTTTTAAACTGAAATCTTATTCAGAGAAAGAGAGTTTAAGGGCTAGGGTAGGGTAGAGAGCAGGAAACATAAAGATTAGAAAAAGAGACTATATGTTTTATTTTTGCCATATAAAATTTGCAAAGAAACGGTAAGGTCAACTAAGAAGTAGATTGAAGTAGTGACACCAATAGTGGCTGAAGGAATAAAGGCATATTGATATACTCTGTCCATTTGAGAAAAGAAAATCTTCGGAAGACAGAAACTAAGAATGGAGGAAAAATATCAAATCAGCACCCATGCTCAAACACCAGAACAACATGGTCTTTCCTGCGTGGGAGAAGTGGTAAGAGATGATTGGAAAGTTGGTTCTTCATTGTGGTACCAGAAAACAGATGCTCCCATACAAGGCTTTGCAGGTGAAGGATGTGCATTTGTCATAAAACTCTAGATCTTTTTTCAGACAGATGTGGCCACAAGTTATGAATTCTTCTGACATTTATAATGTCAAAAACATACCATTAGCCTCAGGAAGAACTGTTGATCAAAAAGCTGAAGCTATTGCATCAGCACACAATGCCTAAAATACTCTCTCACCCATTACAGAAAAAATTACCCGACTCCTGCCCTCGTGAATAGCAAACACAAATGAGAGAGATGAGCTTAGTTTCTTCTTTCTTTTTCCATCAAAACCTAAAATGATGTTCTAAGCTTTCAACAACATTAAATTATCATAACCCTGATGTTAGCAAACACCTCCGTGACAAATTTTTCTTCTATCTTAAAGTTTCCCCCCAAAAAACCGAATTCAACCAGAAATTTCAATTATCAACAAAAAAAGAAAAAGAAAAAGAAAGAAACCTTTTTTAGTCTTCATGCTTCCATGGATAAAGTATACATTTTAACAGTTTACTTACTATTGGAAAGAGTACCGATTTCAAGACGAGGTAATAGAATACGCTTGCATCATGTTTCTACCAATTCTTCAAAATGAATTTTGTTTGTTTGGCTTAGCAGAAACCAAAATTGAATGAAGATGTGACTGCTTATTGACTCATTAAATGTTTGAAGCAAAATCAAAGTCACATTGGAAGGACACAGAAGGACACACTATAAACTTTCAATGGGAAACAAAGTTAAATGAACATTTGTTACCTTATTTAAAGGCTAATCAGGAAAGAAATTTTAAATATGTTTGTTATATTTATAAGGCAGGGAAATTTAAATTACAGTTGGGGAAGCTTTATAAAATTAAATATTCTGTGAGAATGTTAAAATAATCAAAGGTTGTTTTTTCAATATATTTTGCATGAAGAATTTTGAGATAAGAAAGAACATTTACTAACTTCTAATTAGTAAATTAATTAAATGTGCTGAAATGCAAGTGAACTTAGAAGTGGATCTTGATATATTTTATTAAGAATTGGATTTAATAAGAATAACTAATGATTAAATTTGGAAACATTTTCCTACACACAATATGCTATATTTTAATCAGATTATTTGGTTATGTACATTATATTTTGTTTAAATTTCTTTGGGTAAAGACAGAATCTTGCACCTTAATCTAATGGTTTCTCTGAACCATTTGACCCAGCTAAAATACAAAATAATTGACTTAGAGTATTACATATCAACCCATTTGCATGGAAAAGGAACAGTGAGTGCAAATTATACACAAAATATTAACTAGAGCAAAGTTATTTTTCTCCCCAAAACTTACTGAACACAAGGGTTGATACTTCTGCTGTTATTAATATTTTAAGATTTTAACTTCTGTTGAGACATTTGCCTATGGTGTACAATAAAATAAGATTATTTAAGAATACTTATGCCCTTTAAAATTCCAGGATATTGTCAATTGCTGCTATTTTTTTAATATGATGTTTTATTGTCATAAGTAATGAAAAAGATATAATAATAGCAGGATAATTGCTGCCAACAATTGTCAGTTTCTTTGGTGAGAGCCAAAATCTGATCGGTGTCTAAAATTGCCACTTTCTAAGCTGGTCCAAATCCTTTTAGACTATAGAATAAAATGGATATATACTTAGAATTCAAATTAGAGTACACAGTATTGGATTCGAAGTCAAGCTTTTATAAATCAATGTCTAATTTCTCAAGGCATATGATGGAAATCAATAAGTCATTTTAGGAGAGGGGGCAAGATGGCGGCTGAGTGAACATCCCTGTTAGGGTCTTCTGCAGGGAATCGGCTGGGCGGCGTTGGAGACTCTTTGGGACCGGATTGTTTCAGGATTTTTGCTGGTCCGGAGGTGTCTGGACATCGATTTGGAGGGAAGGTAACAGAGAGGATTCGTCTGTGAAATATACACGGAGATCCCAGCTACCTGTAGAGGATTCCCTTCTTGGGTAGGCGGAGACGAGGCATCTAGCCCCGCTCGGTGGGGCTGAGCCAGGCCGGGCCGCAGCGGCGGACGCCGGAGCCGGGCCGCGCTGCGCCTGCGGTGAGCGGGGCGGGCCGGGCGGGGCCGAGCCAGGCCGAGCCGGGCCGCGGTAGCATTTGGAGCCGGGCGGGGCCGGTGCAGGCCCCGGCTGCGGGCCGCGGTAGCGCTTGGAGCCGGGCGGGGCCGGTGCAGGCCCCGGCTGCGGGCCGCGGTAGCGCTTGGAGCCGGGCGGGGCCGGTGCAGGCCCCGGCTGCGGGCCGCGGTAGCGCTTGGAGCCGGGCGGGGCCGGTGCAGGCCCCGGCTGCGGGCCGCGGTAGCGCTTGGAGCCGGGCGGGCCCGGTGCAGGCCCCGGCTGCGGGCCGCGGTAGCGTTTGGAGCCGGACGGGCCCGGGTCAGGCCGCGGCGGGTACGGAGCCGGGCAGGGCCGGTCCAGGCCGCGGTGGCGGGAGGTGGACGCCGGAGCCGGCTGGGCCGCTGTAGCGAGCGGAGCTGGGCGGAGCCAGGCCAGGCCAAGGCGGCGTGAGGAGCCGGGCAGAGCCGGTCCAAGCCTCCGCGGCGGGCGGAGCCGGGCCTGCGGAGGGGTTTCTGTTTTTTTTTGTTTGTTTGTTTGTTTTTTTTTTTTTTTTTTTTTAATTTTACTTAATTTTTTTTTTTTTTTTTTTTTTTTTTGAGCATCTGCAGTACTGGGGAGTTCGTGGACCCTGGGCGGCCTATTGGGGGTTTGTGGGAAGGGAGGTGCTTGCAGACCCATTTGGGCAGACAGACGGGGGGGTTTTAGGGCAAAGCGGGGGGAAGTTGTTGTTTTAGATAGTGTTGCAATTGTGACACGTGTGTACCTGTATCTCTCTTCTCCCTATCCGTTCCCCACCGTTTGCCCATCCTCTTTTTCTTTCTTCCTTTCTTCTTGCCTTTCTTTTTTCTTTATTATAATTAGTTTGTTTGTTTTTTTTTTTTTTTTCGGTTTTCTCTTTCCCTCTTGTCCCTCATCTTCCACTTATTTTTACTTTAATTCAAGTATACAATAGGTGCTACAGGGAACACCTCACATTTGCTGGGTTTTCCCATCCTCCACTGCCTCATTTCTGTGTGAACTGATTTAGGCTACCTACACTATCCCCCTTCCCCTGCATCTTGATATCCACTATCATCTACTGTCTCTCCTATATTCCACCCCCCACCTCCCGTTCTTTGATCCACAAAGTGTCTAACTCTTAATTTCTAATACCTTTGTTCTGTTTTCTGTCTATTATCCACTCTTGAAACTATTACCTTTCTTTTCTTTTTCCCTCTCTCATGAAAACAATAGCTGTGTAGTTCATACCATATTCCTCCCAAATTCAGTCATCAACTTCATAAAAGGTACTCTACCTACAGCTATAACTCTATACAATCTACATGAATCTAACCTCCATCCTTCCAGATCTCATATTCCTGCTTTATTAACATACATCACCAATACAACTTTACACTTTTCCCTTGCTTACACAATTGCCTTTCCCCAACACTAATACTTTCCTCTAAAGTGAACTTAACCAACAACAAGTAACTAGAATAAGAAGAAAAAAGTGACAAAGAGAAGATATAACACCTGTGCAAAAATAACAACTAATTAACCTCCAAGAGCAGACAAAGAAGCTAAGGAACTGATTAAATTCGTCAAAATAAAGAGATGACCAGAAAGCAACAAAAATCTACGAACCAAACCAATAATCAGGAAAACATGGCTGAATCCAATCAACAAACCAATAATCACGAAGGGGAGCAAAACTTGGCACAAGCAATGAAAGATCTCAGAACATTTATCACCGACAAATTTGATGCAGTAATGAAAGAGGTTAACAACATGAAGACATCACTTGGAGGGGAAATTGCAGACATATGCAAAAACATAACAGATATGATGGGAATGAACACCACAGTTCAAGAAATCAAAAATACACTTGCAGCAAATATCAGCAGACTAGAAGAGACAGAGCAGAGAATTAGTGATGTGGAAGACAGTACATCAGAAATCAAACAGATAGTAGAAGGGGTCAATAAGAAGATAGAAAAAATCCAATTAGGATTTAGGGACCTGAATGACAATGCAAAACGCTCAAACATACGTATTATAGGCATTCCAGAGGGTGAAGAGAAGGGAAAGGGGTCAGAAAGAGTGTTGCAGGAAATAATGGCTGAAAACTTCCCAAATCTACTGAAAGAGACAGATGTACATATCCAAGAAGCACAGCGCACTCCACAAGTCATAAACCCCAACAGGCCCACCCCAAGACATATACTTGTCAAATTATCCAATGCTCAAGACAAAGAGAAAATCCTAAAAGCAGCAAGAGAAAAGAAAACCATCACATACAAGGGAAGCTCAATTAGATTAAGTGCTGATTTCTCTTCTGAAACCATGGAGGCAAGAAGACAGTGGTATGATATAGTCAAGGTACTAAAGGAAAAAAATTTCCAACCAAGAATACTCTATCCAGCTAAACTAGCATTCAAACATGATGGAGAGTTCAAAATATTCGCAGACAAGCAGAAACTGAAAGAGTATACCAACAAGAAACCTCCCCTTCAAGAAATTCTAAAGGGAGTTCTGCAGGAAGAAAGGAAAAAACAGGAAAGGCAAAGTTGGAGGAGAGTATAAGACCAACAACAACAACAAAAAAGACAAAAAAAAATATACAAACAAAATATGACAAACACAAATCCAATCAAAATATGGCTAACACAAATAATTCCTTGATAGTAATAACACTGAATGTCAATGGATTAAACTCACCTATCAAAAGATTCAGACTGGGACACTGGATAAGGAAATATGACCCATCCATATGCTGTCTACAAGAGACACATCTTAGACCCAGAGACGCATGGAGATTGAAAGTGAAAGGCTGGAAAACAATCATACAAGCTAACAATAACCAAAAAAAGGCAGGAGTAGCTATATTAATATCAGACAAAATAGACTTTAAATGTGAAACAATTGTGAGAGACAAAGAAGGATACTACATTTTAGTCAAAGGGAAAATCTGTCAAGAAGATCGAACAATCATAAATATCTATGCCCCTAACAAGGGTGCCTCTAAATACGTCAGGCAAACGCTGGAAAAACTAAGTGAAAGAATAGATACATCTACAATTATAGTGGGGGATTTTAATACACCACTATCAACTCTGGACAGAACATCTCAAAAGAGAATCACCAAAGAAACAAAACATCTGAATAGTATATTAGAGGAGCTCGATCTAATAGACATATATAGATCGCTACACCCAAACACAGCAGGATATACATTTTTCTCAAGCGCACATGGATCATTCTCCAAGATAGATCATATGCTAGGCCACAAAGAAAGGCTGAACGAATTCAGAAAGATTGAAATCATACAAAACATTATCTCTGACCACAGTGGAGTCAAGCTGGAGATTTGCAAGGGAAAGAAGCCCAGATTTCACACCACGATTTGGAAATTAAACAACACACTCTTAGAAAAACAGTGGGTCAAAGAGGAAATCTCAAAAGAAATCAATGACTACCTTGAAACAAATGATAATGATAACACAACTTACCAAAATTTATGGGATGCAGCAAAAGCAGTACTGAGAGGGAAGTTTATAGCCATAAATTCATATATCAAAAAAGAAGAAAGAGCAAAAATTGAAGAACTAACTGCACATTTGAAGGAATTAGAAAAACAACAACAAAGTAACCCAACAGGAAGAAGAAGGAAGGAAATAACAAAGATAAGAGCAGAACTAAATGAAATAGAAAATAAGAAAGCACTTGAAAGCAAGACCAAGAGCTGGTTTTTTGAGAAGATTAACAAAATTGACAAACCTTTAGCAACACTAACAAAGAAAAAAAGAGAGAAGATGCAAATACACAAAATAAGAAATGAGAAAGGCGATATCACCACTGACCCCACAGAAATAAAGACTATCATAAGAGGATATTTTGAAAAACTATATTCCAACAAAAATGACAATCTAGAGGAAATGGACAAATTCCTAGAAACACATAAACAGCCCATATTGACAAAAGAAGAAATTGATGATCTTAACAAACCAATCACAAGCAGAGAGATAGAATCAGTTATTAAAAATCTCCCAACTAAGAAGAGCCCAGGGCCAGATGGCTTCACAGGTGAATTCTATAAAACATTCCGGAAAGAACTGACACCAATCCTGCTGAAACTATTCCAAACCATCGAAACAGAAAGAACATTACCCAACTCCTTCTATGATGCCAACATTACCCTAGTACCAAAGCCAAACAAAGACATCACAAGAAAGGAAAATTACAGACCAATTTCTCTAATGAACCTAGACACAAAAATACTTAACAAAATACTTGCTAATCGTATTCAACAACACATTAAACGAATTATACACCACGACCAAGTGGGATTCATCCCAGGTATGCAAGGATGGTTCAACATAAGAAAATCAATCACCGTAATACACCATATAAACAGATTGAAGGAAAAAAATCACATGATTATATCTATTGATGCAGAAAAAGCATTTGACAAAATACAGCACCCTTTCTTGATAAAAACACTCCAAATGATTGGAATACAAGGAAATTTTTTGAACATGATAAAGAGTATATATGAAAAACCTAAAGCCAATATTGTTTACAATGGAGAAATCCTAGACTCCTTCCCTCTAAACTCAGGAACAAGACAAGGATGCCCACTGTCGCCGTTCCTATTTAACATTGTCTTAGAAGTACTTGCTCGAGCACTGAGGCAAGAACCAGAAATAAAAGGCATTCAAATTGGAAAGGAAGAAGTCAAAATTTCATTATTTGCAGATGACATGATCCTATACATAGAAAACCCTGAGAGATCTACAATGAAGGTTCTAGAACTCATAAATGAGTTTAGTAAAGTCGCAGGTTATAAGATCAATGCGCAAAAATCAGTAGCATTTCTGTACACCAATAATGAGCAAGATCAGGAGGAAATCAAGAAACAAATACCATTCACAATAGTAAATAAAAAAATCAAATACTTAGGAATAAATTTAACTAAAGAGGTAAAGAACTTATACACTGAGAACTATACAAGATTGTTCAAGGAAATCAAAGAAGACCTAAATAAATGGAAGACTATTCCTTGTTCATGGATAGGAAGACTGAACATTATTAAGATGTCTATCCTACCAAAATTGATCTACACATTCAATGCAATCCCAATAAAAATCAATGCAGCCTTCTTTAAGGAACTAGAAAAACTAACTATGAAATTTAGTTGGAAAGGAAAGAGACCCCGAATAGCCAAAGACATACTGAAAAAGAAAAACGAAATTGGAGGAATCACACTACCTGACTTCAAAACATACTATAAAGCTACGGTGGTGAAAACAGCATGGTATTGGCATAAGGAGAGACATATAGACCAATGGAATCGAATTGAAAGCTCTGATATAGAACCTCACATATACAACCACATAATATTCGATAAAGCCACCAAACCCTCTCAACTGGGAGAGAGTGGCCTATTCAACAAATGGTGTCTGGAGAACTGGATAGCCATATGTAGAAGAATGAAAGAGGATTACCATCTCACACCTTATACAAAGATCAACTCAAGATGGATCAAAGACCTAAATATAAGAGCCAAGACCATAAAAACCTTAGAAAGCAGTGTAGGGAAACATCTACAGGACCTTGTAATAGGTAATGGATTTATGAATATCTCACCAAAAGCACGAGCAGCAAAAGAACTAATAGATAAATGGGACTTCCTCAAAATTAAAGCCTTCTGCACCTCAAAGGAGTTTGTCAAGAAAGTAAAAAGGGAGCCCACACAGTGGGAGAAAATATTTGGCAATCATATATCTGATAAGAAACTTATAACTTGCATATATAAAGAACTCCTACATCTTGAAAATAAAAAGATAAACAATCCATTTAAAAAATGGGAAAAAGACTTAAACAGACACTTCTCCGAAGAAGAAATACAAATGGCAAGAAAGCACATGAAAAAATGTTCCAAATCTCTAGCTATTAGGGAAATGCAAATCAAAACCACAATGAGATACCATCTTACACCCATAAGATTGGCAGCTATGAAAAAAACAGAAGAAATACAAGTGCTGGAGAGGATGTGAAGGAAGGGGAACACTCATCCACTGCTGGTGGGAATGCAGAAGGATCCAACCATTCTGGAGAACAGTATGGCGGTTTCTCAAAAAACTAGCCATAGATTTGCCATATGACCCAGCAATACCACTACTGGGAATATACCCAGCAGAACTGAAAACAAGAACACAAACCAATATATGTACACCAATGTTCATAGCAGCATTGTTCACTATTGCCAAAAGTTGGAATCAACCCAAATGCCCATCAACAGACGAGTGGATCAATAAAATGTGGTATATACACACAATGGAATACTACTCGGCTGTAAGAACAAACACACTACAAACACATGTGATAACATGGATGAATCTTGAGAACCTTATGTTGAGTGAAGCAACCCAGACATTGAAGGACAAATACTACATGACCTCAATGATATGAAATAAACAAGCTGCCCGAGATAGCAAGAGACTGAACAATAGGCTTGCAGGAAATCGGAGGGTGGAGGAAGGATATGAGCCGATGTCTGCAGGGGTGGAATTTAAGACGAGATGGTGGTAAGTATGAACACAAAGAAGAGATAAAAGGGGGGCAAGGGGTTGCCTTTGCTTGGGGCTTTGCGGGTTTGAGGGTGGCTGGGGAGGGACGGGTGGGTAACGTTGCCCAAAAGTGGGGGGAGGGAGGGGTAGCATACGAACCAGGAGAGGGTCAGGTGTTGGTGGAGAGTAAAATGCCGAGAAAATCATATCAAAATATAATAAAGAGGGTTACCTGTTTAGAATGCTCGGAGGGGAGGGTCTGATGCAGGACGGGCTCCTGGGGAATGTCTAAATGCTCATTCTGCCAGAGTGGGTGACACCATGGGGTAGAAACCCAAGTAGTGAGAGTGGGGGTGGACCCACATCCTGGGGAGGACTAATGCCATCCAATAGAGGGAACTGTATCCCTCGAGAGAAAGGGTGGCTCCCAGGGCATTGGGGCAGTTGAGCAAGTTAGGCCCTGAACACTATTCCATCTATCTCTGGAAGTGGCTCCTCAGGAAACGGAGGTTGGCTATCACTGAGGGCACCAAGGTGGAAGGGAAAATGGACGTTAAATGTGTGGAACCAAAGTAAATGGGGGGTAAGAGAGGAGTTTCTTGAGAGTACACAAGGATGGATATAAAACATGTAATATTACACCATAACATATAGGAGATGACAGACTGATAATGTAAACCATAATGTAAAACATAGGATAACTAAAAATGTAAAGAACTGTGTATCCTAAAGTATGCACCATAATGTAAACACAGATGTCACCTGGTTAGAAAGCTAATGTCTCAGACTCTGTACATCACTTTAAGTAAATATGATATGAATAGGGCGTAAGAGTATCACTGTGGAAGGGAAAAGGTTTTCTGGTGGATGTGTGGGAGTGCTGTATATTATATATATACATTGCTGTGGTCTAGGACTCCTGTGAAGAAAAGCTGAATAATTAGGGGGGGGGGGGGGGGAAAAATAGGATGTGGAATTTTTTCAAGTCAACATTCTTTATCTAAGTTCTTTATCTAACTTTATCCAAGTTCTTTATCTATCCTTTAAACTCATCGCTATATGCCATTCCCTAGTAAGGGACCATGACATTATATTGGGCTTCAAATTTCGGGGAGTTCTGGATCACAGAGTGTTTCAACAATGGCAATGGAGGGATACTGGTATGGGATACCAATGACAGGTGATATATGACTGACAGGGAGCTGTACAGAACATATGTCCAGGGTGCATGGTAATGTTTGGATATACTCATAGTGGCAACAATTAAAAACCACAGTAGGGGGGGTACTGGGTTCCTGGCCAGTGGTGCTCTGTCGTGGTCCCTAGGGGAGCAGCGACAGTCTCCCAGGTACAGTGGTGGGGACCGGGAGGGAGTGAGGGTTCAACAGTGAGCCCCTGATACTAATGACTATGCTTGTGAGCTGATAAACCCAAAATAATAACAAGGCCTAGAGCAACTTTGTGCCTGGGAATTTCCTTCTGTCAGCCTTCATGTTACTCAAATGTGGCCAGTCTCGAAGCCAAACTCAGCATGTAAATGCAATGCCTTCCCCCCAGCGTGGGACATGACACCCGGGGATGAGCCTCCCTGGCAACGAGGGACCACTATCAACTACCAACTGATGATGCAACTGGAAAATGACCTTATACGGAAGGTTCAATGCGGATCAGCAGAATATCCATGTCTACATAAAATACCATGACTTTAAAATGCTGTTTGACCTAAAGTAAGGGGGAAATGGAAAGGAGAAATGAGTTTATATGGCTACGAGTTTCTAAAAAAGAGTCTGGAGGCTGGCAGAAGGTTTGCCCTCATGCACAACTGAGCAGAGTCAGAGAGACAGATAAAGCAGATACAACCCCCAGATATTGGTTCCTTTGAGGGCTAAAGAGACCCATGGGAGTTATGGTCATGGCCGATGGGGTTAACTACCAGGGCAGATGGCCCCTCTTTGGAAATGGTGTTTATGTGTGATGAATCTGGACTCAGATGGGATCTCCCTTCATAAGACTTTCATGCTAATGTGCTGGAGGTGCAGTTAATGTTGGGGTTTAAGATATATTTAGGGGATTTGAATCTCTGGACTGACAATGTGATAGCCAGATCCTGAGCCTCAACAGACTCCAGCACCTACAATCTGATTTATTGGACTTACCACACTCAGCTAAGATGGAGGTGAAGAAGGACAACCACCACACCATGGAGCCTAGAGTGATTACAACTGAAAATGGGAGGATTGCATCCAGCATCCAGGTGGAATCTGAGCCTCCTCTTGACATAAAGGTGCAATGGACACAACCAATCCAGTGTCCACATAGAAGAGGTGGCATTGGATTGGGAAAAGTGGACATAATGGACAAAGGGTATGGGGAAAGGCAGGAAGAGATGAGAGGTGGAGGCGTCTTCGGGACATGGAGCTGCCCTGGATGGTGCTTCAGAGGTAATCACCGGACATTGTAAATCCTCACAGGGCCTACATGATGGAATAGAGGAGAGTATGGGCCATGATGTGAACCAATGTATATGAGGTGCAGAGGTGCCCAAAGATGTACTTACCAAATCCAATGGATGTGTCATGATGATGGGAACGAGTGTTGTGGGGGGGGGGGGAGAGGGGGGGTGGGGGGGTGGGGTTGAATGGGACCTCACATATATATATATTTTTAATGTAATATTATTACAAAGTCAATAAAAAATAAAAAAATTAAAAAAAAAAAAATAAGTCATTTTAAGATATTAGAGGTCAGCTTTCTTTCTATTTTTTTTTTTTTTTCTTGTCAAGGGCCGATAGGAAAATAGCTTCGGTTTGCAGGCATATGGTCTGCATTGCAACTACTCAACTCTGCCATGTGGGTGAAAACCAGTCACAGGCAAAATGTAAATTAATGTCTGTGACTGTGTTTTCATAAACCTTGTTTACCACAAAAGCCAGCTGTCCAGAAGTGGCCATAAGCCATGGAATGATATGTGATGAATTTACAGGGTCATAAGAGTGGTAATTGAGCAGTTTTCCACTTGGCATCTTGAAGGTGAAATTGGCGCTTACTTTGAGTATCATTTATATGTGCTTTGGTCATGAAAGGCTGAAACCAGTTGGCACCATAAAGCAAGGCAGGATAGAACCTTTAGACTCAGTGGTTTGAAGAATCAGTGGACGGAGCGCCAGGTAACCATGAAGCCTTGAATGGGAAGGGGAAATTTCCCAGGAGAGGACCAGACTCGAGGGCAACATTTTCCATATTCGAACTCCAGATAAACAAATACCTGGATGACTTTTGAACACTGCATGTGTGTGACGAGGAGCCAGGTAAAGGTAGAAGAAATGATCTGCTTCCGGCTACGGGAGGGACATGACTGGAAGTTTAAATTCGGCCAAACGATCCTCCGATGAAAGCAAAACCCAAATGTTCTTTGGGTGAACATAAATTCAGAGTCTCCGGAATTGGTAAATTAGGGCCTGTTTTTGTATGGCCCTTGGGCTATGAATAGCTTTTTTCCCATATTTATTTTTAAAGAGATATAAAACAAGCACAACCAAACAAAGAAGAATTTGCAACAGATTGTTTAGGATACATAAAGCCTAAAATATTGACTCTTTGGCTTTTTATAGCTAGACTGTCAAATAGCACAATGTCCAGAATATAGATGTAGAAACAGGAAAAGTGAACCCATACTGAAGGAAAAAAACAATTGAGGGAGTTTGACTTGAGTTGACCCAGATATAGGAAATAACAGATAGTTGTCTAAGTAGCTCTTATGGCTATGGTGAAGGACATAAATTAACAAGCATGCATAATAAATGAAAAGAAAAATAATTTCAGCAGTCAGATTGCTAGCAGAGCACTAGAAGATAGAAACACAACATCTGAGCTATTAAAAAATTATAGGCTTAACAGCAGCAGTTTGAGGATCACAGAAGAAAGAGCGAGAGTAAACTTCAAGTTAGATCAAAAGAAATACTCCACCATGAACAACAGAGGAAAAACAAAGATAAAATAAATAATAAATAGAGGCTCGGGAATCTAAGGAAAAAAATGTAAAAAAGGGTACTTAGAAATTCAGAGCATGAAGCAGAAATGGCATAAAAGTTCCAAAATTTTGTGAAATACAAATACATGCATAAAAAATTTAAAGCAACTCAATCTCAAATAGGATTCAGGGAAAGGAAACTTAGTCACGAAATAGACAAAATATTGAAGTCCAGTGATAAAGGGATATTAAACAGTAAAATGACTCATAGTTAACTTTGAGGAAAGGTTGAACCTGGAAATTTTCAGGCTTCTCTTTGTTTGCTTGGGATATTTTTCTCCTATTGCACCATGTTGTTTAACTTATTAAAATCTTACGTGTATAAATTGTGGATGAGTTTTCAGTTATCTAGTTCTGCTTAATTGTTAAAGAGCATTGTAAAAAAAGACATTTACCATGAAGATATAAGAGCAATCAATAAGATATGAAAAAATGCTCAGCAACAGTGCATTTCACTGTGGAAATGCAAATGTAAAGAACAATGCATGACAATTGACCGTACAACAGAGCTAAAATTAAAGAGACTGAGGACTACAAAGAATTTCAAGGTTGTGGAACAATGGGAACTCTCGTGCCTTATGGAAGAGGGAGCAAAATGATAGAATCACTTTGGAAAACAGTCTCTTATAAAAACAAACACACTTGCCATAGAACTCTGTAATTCCACATTTAGGGATTTATTTATTCAAGAGAAATGCAAATATGTCAAACATGAAGATTGGCATGTGACAGTTTATAGCAGCTTTCTTTAAATTAACCAAAAATATCAAACCAGCCCTTCTATCTAGGAATGGATAAATCAGTTGTGTTCTATTCACACAATAGAACACTTTTCAACAATAGCAAAAAACTGAACTACTGATAGATGTATGGCATGCATGAATCCCCAAAGCATTATGCTGAATGGAAGAAGCCACGAACAAAAAGATCAATTAATATTTACATTGGACGTAGCCTATTCATTAAAAATCCCATTTTTGTGGTGTTTTAGGAAATGGCAAACTATAGGGATAGGAAAGAGACCAGTGATTGCCAAAGGCACAGCTGTCTGCAGAAGGACAAAGAGAACTTTTTGGGTGATGTAAATGTTCTTTAGATCAGTGGTGTTAGCTACATAAAGGAATAAAATTTCCGAAGTCAGTGAAATTCTACATTTAGGGAAGCGGATGTGGCTCAACCAATTGGGCTGCATCTACCATATGGGAGGCCCTGGGCTCACTTCCCAGGGCCTCCTTGTGAAGGCAAAGCTGGCCTGCACCTGCGGAGAGCTGGCGCAGCAAGATGACGCAACAAAGGGAGACAAACAGACACAGGAAAATGTGCAGCGAATGGACTCAGAGAGCAGACAGCAAGCAAGCAGCAAAGAGGGGGGATAAATAAATAAAAATTGAATCTTCAAAGAAAAATTCTACATTTAAAAGAGGTGAGCTTTTGTATGTAAGGTATATCTTCATTGAAAATACCGAGCATTTTCGTGATTAATATTGAAAAACCCAGTCTTGTGAAATTAGCAATCGATTCTCTTTATGTGGTTTCGATATTTTTGAGTGTGATACTTAGAAATAAGTTTCTCTAAGGAAAGAACATATTCTTTGTCAGCACCCTGTCTCCCATTGTTGTGGGATCAAGTAGAACTTTGATTATTTAAAATAGAACACTTTTTGCTAAGTTATGTTCTTCAACAAATACAATCAAGACTATTTTAGGTGGAGAACAAAATGCAATGAAATTTTAATGCAAAACTACCCGAGAAGTTCATTATAGCATATTTTAATCAGAGATGAGGATCTTGGCACAGTGGCTTTTTCTGTTATATTGAGTTTCACTTACGGAGAACAGCATTATCTATATAAGAAGATTTGCTGCAGTCCCTTTCTTAGATACAGCAATTTATATATTAACAACCGGGCTTCTGACCACTTTATCTTTTCTAAAGTTAAGAACAACTGAAGATGGTTTCAACAAACCCTGAAGCTATATGTCTAACTTGTCCTGTCTAAATGTTCCACAATGAAGATCTTTTTTATCATCAATTGTCCACTCTTATAAGACCTTTTGCTACTTGCTACTGTTCGACGGAAAAGTTCTTTATTTTTGTACAAAAATATCAAACACTAGAATCCTTGGAACGTGGGGAAGACACAGCCTAGAAAGCTAATGGCTTTGGTCACAGTTTAATCTGAGCCCATTTTTATGCCTCTGTATAAATATGATTTTTACCATTTTAACACTGAAAATTTATTTATAAAATCAACCTTTCAAGGAAGGGTCCAAAAGAATGACCTAGTGGGTCCTGTTACATTTAGAGCAAAGTTTTGAGGCCGAATACCAGTTGCTTCAAATTTTGCTGCATTCTTAGGGAAGTTCAAAGCAAACATTAAAAAGCTTGTATATTTTGGCATAACTTTCCCGAAGGGTCTTAACAACAATCTGTTGCAAGTTTTCACACACAAATAATAGTTATAAATGTGGAATCAGAGTCCAGCAAAATAGCCACATCATTTTAACTTCTGCTGTCAAATACTAGAAAGAAAATCAAATGAGTTTAACACACCTCAACCACAGGACAGCTTTTGTCTGGGAGCAGGCTACAGCCTATGATGTAATGGTATTCTTTATGAAAAGGTTGTGTGTTTTTAAATTTCAGGTGGGCTGCTCTGCTTCAAAACAGAGAAGAATCTTTTACCTTGGCTTCACTTTCCAAGATAACCCTGAAGTTCAGAAGCTTCCATTATTTTTCATTTTTAATTATTGCTTCAGAGAAATGGGATGCAGGCAATTATTGCCCAAGGATTACTTTTATTTGTCCTGTCACATAAACAAACCTTGTATTTTAACAGCATCTAAACTCCTATTCTGCTTCCGATTTTCGACTATTTTTTATCCTTAATTTGGTATTTGTAGTCTGGGCATTGCTAGCCATATTTTTGCAATCCTAAATTCATTCTGAGGTGCTCTGGGCACAATACCTTCCATCATAATTTGAATTACTTGCAGATACTTTGGAAATTGCATTACCAGTTACAGAGATAAAAACTTGTACTACACATTCCCTTTTCTATGCCTCTATTCACTTTCCTATTTGAAGTTAGATCTTTAAATTAATAGTATCACATAATACACTTACTTTAATTTTTTTAATGTAAAATTTCTGAGTTTTTATTTTTTCATTCAAAATTTCCTATTGGTAGAAGCAAATCTAAGTACAAGGTAGACTTTAAAAACTGAGTATTTGACTAGAATTTATATTCGGCTTTATTTAAAATTTCGGATAAGTATACATGTGTAAATAAAATTAAATAACTCTAAAAGCTAAAATGTGTTTTTCTGGAAATAAGCTTTAATGGCTTGCCTGGATTTACTAAAGACTCACCAATTACTACTCTCCAATTGAAAAACCTCTATGACCATAGCAAGCTGTGATTTCAGTAAAATATGTTGTCACCGCACTATTTTCCAATG
Organism: Dasypus novemcinctus; assembly: GCF_030445035.2. NCBI lineage: Eukaryota > Metazoa > Chordata > Mammalia > Cingulata > Dasypodidae > Dasypus > Dasypus novemcinctus. Next base: position 4,454,677 of record NC_080704.1, on the reverse strand, counting down.
ATTTCACCACACGTGCACACTAAATCACTGAAATGTAGCAACATGCAGATGTTTCTTCTTAAGTCTTTCATGACAACACAAGAGGTTGGCCAAGACAGAAAAGGTGGAATCCTCTAATTCAGTCTGTACAACCACTGGACAAATTCTAGTGCTAAAAAAATTCTGAAATTATTTCTCAGGATCAACTTGCTGCCTCCGTTTCTCGTAAAAACTGATATTTCTGCATGGAGTGATATATTTGAATAGTCCTGGAATGGGGGTCGCATTTTGAGACATCCCCCCACCATCCTCAAAACTCCACTCCTATTCCTCTTTCTACTCATTTCGTGTCAACAGACCCGAAAATGACTGAGAGCTGTACCCCCTGAGAGATGAGGAATCTCTTCAGTGGACACTATTCTGTTTGCTGGACTGCCAAAAGCAATATCCCAGAACTGGATTGGTTTTTAGAGTTGGGACTTAATAGACTAAATGCTTAACGTTTCAAGAAAAATGTCCAAATCAAGGCATCTCAAGGCAAAGCTTTCTTCCCGAAGACCAGCAGCCAGCAAACCTGGACTCCTGCATCGTGGCAAGGCATATGGCGGCATCTGCTGGGTTCTCCTTTCTCTTCTGGGTGTTATCACTTTCAACCTCTTGCTTCTGTGGTTTTCTCTCTTTGTCTGAATTTCCTTCTCTTATAAAGGACCCAGGAAGAGGATATTAAGACCCGCCATGAATGAGCACATGTTAAGACCTTCTTACCAGAAGATCTTACTTACAACAAATGGGTCAACACTCACAGGAATGGATTAACTTTAAGGACACACTTTTCAGGGTCTGTACAGCTTCAAACCATCATGGACACATGGACATTTGGGGCTGGCCTGGGTGTTGCAGGATGTTTCGCAGCATCCCTGACCTGTACCCAATAGATGCCAGGAGCAGTTCCTCCTCCAGTTGTCTGTCACACCCAAAATGTCTCTAGACATTTTCCCCCCATACATTTGCAACTCACTGATGATTTAAATCCATGAAATATCCTCACAGTAACAATCTGGCCAGGGCTTGGTGGGCACCATGACCTTGCCAAGTTGACACAAGAGCACCATGACCTTGCCAAGTTGACATAAGAACTCAACCATCACGTTCGCCAACGTGCCCTAATCCCTGAATATAAGTCTGAGTCTTTGTCAACTGCTTTAAATATATTTCATTTCCTCCTCCTAGTGGCAATGAAATGAAAGCCTTATTTCCATTTTGGGGGTGAGGAAGTGGAAACTGACAGAGGAAAAGTAGCTCACTCCACTTTACCTGCCTTACGGAGGCCAATTTCACTCAACCTCACCTGAAGCCAAAACCAACGTTTTCCTTTTCCAGCAGAAGACATCGCGTGGGTTTTGTTCTCCACTTGATTTTAAAACTCCCACTTAATAGTTCCTGAGTTGGGCCTGAGCCTGTTTAATTAGCTTTGTGTGCTGCACTGCAGGTTTCCAAGGGCATGGGATAAATAGCAGCTGATGAGGAAATTTCTGTTGCTTGTGTGGGAGATGGCAAGGGAGGGATGCATTGAACCAAATTCTTTCAATTTATGGTGCTCTCCTTGTAACGGAGGCACATTAACTTTTTTCAGGCCATTAAGGTATTTTATGGTAAATGACTACAACGGTATACCAAATAGTCCTCTGGTGGCTTCATCCAGTTAATGCAGCTTCCAAAATTACCTCCTGCACAACGCGCCCGCTGGGAGCAGTAGAAGCGAGCAGCCATTACGACAAAATTGCAGGGAAGAGACGCTCTCCAGCGATGTCTCACTCCAGGCTGGGTTAGATCACCCATGGGGACCAGCAGGGATAGAAAGACCTTTGCAGCCAAAATAAAAAGCTGTGGCTGGTCTCCATCCATCCCCAGGCAGGCACAGGCATGACCATCCCAACTGCCCTCAAGCTTCAGTGTCACCAAATTGCCTCTCTCACAGCTCTACTCACCCGCATCCCATGTTCTGCTGGGGAGGAAGCTGTGTGGGAAATAGAATTCCATGCCTGCAAATAACGATGCCAAATCATTCATCGTTAATCAAAAATCTAATGGGCTTCACCTCCCTGCCATCAAACAAGCCACGCACATCTTTCTATGGAAGCCAGGTGGCACCCCATTCTCTTGTTCCTACAAAGCCCACCTACCATAGCCTCCATTGGTTCATGCTGCTTCTGGGAATTTGAAGACACAGTGATTCAGAATCCCCAAAGGAGGCTTTTGAGAAAAAGAAAACATAGAGCAATTCTTTGAAACTTGTATGGACACTCTGGCACGCTTCTGTTCACAGAAACAAATGCGATACCCTTTCCTCATAACCATTTCTCTACTTTGAAATCATGCTTTTCACTTAAGACGGCAATTGATATCATCAAGAAACTTCCCCTTTTGATGACAGATGTGCAGTTAAAAATTGTGGTTGGTGCTGTCGGGCCAAACTAAATTATGCGACAAGGGATAACAGAGAAAAGCTTTTTTAAGTTGCATCAATGTTTAGTCATTAATTGTATAGTGCGGGAAAGGACAGGTTTTGTTACAAACTCTGGCTATTCCTGGGTGTGTGGCCTTGACAAAATTAGCTTTTCTATGCTCCACTTTTCTCCTCCATAAAAATGGAGGCAATAAACAAAATAGCCTTCAAAATGGTTATATGAAACTGAAAGAGGTAATACATGTAAACTGCTCAGCAATAACGTATAGGGGAACACTCAATAATAATAAATATTATAATGAATGTTTTCTTCTCCTCTGTGTTCTCTGGCTCATTTCATCTCTGAGTAGTTGAGACATGCACACAGGCACTGGTTAGTTTTCCAAAGTAACACTGGCTTTGGGGGGCAAACACGAGCAAAGGAGTTGGTCTCCAGTATATTTTATTGTAAAATCTAAGCATTGCTTTGATAACTTTGAACCTCACAGGACCCCAAAGGCCTAACTGTAAGGTCCTCTGTTTTTGCCAGCTATGCCCCACTGAGTCACTTGCCCCATAAACCAGACCTGCTACACCCCACCCTGTTCAAACGTAATGGATTTCACCTCCCTGTCAGCCCATGGAATGATTCAAATAAGCCAGTTACATCTTACTATGGAAGCCAGGGAGCACCTCACCTGTTACACTGCTGCCGCTGGCTGCGGAGATCAGCTGGCTCAGGGAGAGCTGCCGGGGGGCCGGGGGCCCTTTGAGCTGGCAGTAGGCGGCTCAAGGTGTGGTGGGGACGCGCAGCACGGTGGAAGAACGCCACGGAGACGAGGACTGTGTGCAGGTCTACTTTATTAAGGAAGTGCACTTGGTTATATAGTGCTGGGTGAGGGAGGGGTTAGTGCAAGGGTGGGCTAGCTACAGGGTGGCGGTGGATAGGTGGGTAAGGGCGGATGGCTATGAGGTAAGCAGTGGCTAAGGAGGGAGGCAGATTACATGTTGGCAATGTGAGCGGGAACAAAGGCTAGGAGGAGGGGTGAGGGGAGGCAGCAGCATAAGCTGCTGCCAAAGAGGGCTATAGTGTAAGGAGGTCACTAATGGCTAGCGGGCAGGGGAAGTGAGGTGGGGAACACTCACCCTCTTGTTACTACAAAGCCCACCTCCTACAGCCACCATTGGGTCACCTGCTTTGGACTTTCACCCCCGTGTGGCCCTGCAAGGTATGTGGCTTCCTCCTCCCCCAAGCTGTGAGTCTATGTGTCAAATAAGCTGCTACCCATACCAAATGCTCAGTGTTGGCAGTCGTGGGTTCAGACATCTCATACTTTTTAGGGTGGGGGAGCCCTCCTTCACCAATGGCACCCCACCTTCACCAACAAGAGCGGATCGGAACAAGTAAGTCACCTTGACTATTTCTTCTGAACAAAAATCTTTAAGAAAAAACTCCAACAGAATGGACATGTCCTAAATGAAAGCAGCACTTTCCATCCAGGCCAAGTACTATTGTTCATCCCAAACCCATTAGATAAAAATGAACTCTTTGCTTTGAAAGACCTTAGAAAAACAATCTTGTATTATAAGAGCTGAGAATAAAATTATGTAACATGTAAAAATGAAAGTCAAAGCATTGCTTTGAGATTTCAAGCACACAGCTCATAAAGCATAGTCATCAGTACTAAGGGCCCATCATTGAACCATCCTTCTTCACTGGTCTTTGCCCTTGCACTTGGGGGATTGTTGCTGTGCTATTGGGGAGTGCAACAGGGTTTCCTGGAATGGGAACTCAGCATTCCTTCAGTTGTCATGAGAAACTCTATCCAAAATATCAATACCAAACAAACATTAAAACATATCTATATAATGTATATGCACGCCCTGGAGAACTCCCTCCCCCCATGCATCCCCCACCAGTGACACCTCACATCAGTGCTCCTCCCTTTCCATAGTTGAACCCCTCTGTGATGCAAACTTTAAAAAAAAATGAAGTCTAATATATTGCCAAATTCAACTAATAGGAAAATGAAAGAGTAATGATAGGTTTAACAATTAGAAATTTCAACTAGGCCTAGAGCTTCAGGGTGTCTAAGAGTTACCTCCTGATAACCTCCATGTTGCTCAAATGTGGTCATTATCTAAGCCAAACTCAGCATGGAAATGCCTTACCATCCCCCCAGCATGGGACATGACTCCTGGGGATGAACCTCCATGGTGCCAAGGAATTGCTACCAAGCACCAACTAGTGATGCAACTAGAAAAAAACTTTGAATAAAAGGAGGAAATGATAAAGACAAAGGAATTTATATGGCTAAGAGACTTCAAAGTGAGTTGGAAGGTCATCAGAGGGGTTGTGCATACACTTATTGCAGCAGGATCTCAGAGACAGCCAAAGTAGATACAACCCCAGGTAGTGGAGCTCCTGAGGTCTATGGAGAAATCCAGGTCCTATGGTCATGACAGATGCCTCTGGATTTCAATGCCTTGCCAGAGGGCCCTACTTTGGAATTTATGCTCCTGAGTGTGATGGAGTTGGACTCAGATGTGAACTTTCTACACATGCCTCTTCTTTCACTTTTACTGAACCTGTGGTTGGCACTGGGGTTGGCGTATCCTGAGGAGACTTCACTCTCTGGAATATCCATGTGCCAGCTGGGCCCTGAGCCTCAGAAGAGTTGTAATACTTACTCTCCAGTTGGACCTATCCAGGTCACCTAACAGGGAGATGAAGATGGTCAATCACCACACTAGGGAACTGAGAGAGTCTACAACTGCAAGCAGGAGAATTTCATCCAACAACCATGTGGGATCTAAGCCCCTCTCAATTTAGAGGTGGGGTGGACATCACCATCTCAGGGGCCTCAGGATGGAGGAATAAAATATGGATTAGAGTGGACTTACTGGTATTTGACTATAGAATCATTGTGACTCTATAAATGGAAGAAATTATATCATTGATGTGAACACAGTGGCCACAGGAGTTATGGAAGGGAGGGAGAGGGAAAAGGAGGTGTGCTATTGGGGCATTTTCAGGATTTGGAGTTGTCCTCAATGATATTGCAGGGACAGATGCAGGACATTATATATCCTGCCATAACCCACTGAATGGACTGGAAGAGAGTGTGAACTATGACATAAACTATAATCCATGCTCTGTAGCAATACTCCAAAATGCACTGAGTAAATGCAATGAATGTACCACACTAATGAAAGAAGTTGTTGATGTGGTAGGAGTGGGGGTGTGGAGAGTGGGGTATATGGGAACCCCTTATATTTTTAAATGTAACATTTTGTATGATGTATGTATCATTTTTTTAAAAAAGTTAATAAAAGTGGGAAAAAAGCATTGCTTTGAAATTATTTTTTGTTGAAGAAAGAATAAAAGCTAGAACAGAGGAGGCCAAACAGGATGAAAACATAGCGAGATCCCTGGTTAGATTCACCCTGTGTGTTTGGAATTGAAAGATTCTTAGACATCCCCAATAAATTGGGTTGAACTGGGGGATGAACTGTTAGAAATATTTTTGCAAAAGACCCCAGAAAATTCTTAAAAGATGATTTTGGGGCATCCAGAGAGAGTTTTCTAGATAAGTCTGGACTGGTAAATGAAAGGAATCCTTGGGGAGAAAGAGTGATACTGTTTAGTGAGAATTTGTCCCTGCTTAACCTACAAGAGATTTTATATGCACCTAAGGGAGGAGAAGGTCTATGAATAAAACCCCAAAGTCCTGCTTTTTACTAGAACATCTACAACATTCTGGGAACAGGGCAAGAACTGCTGTCGTATTCATCCAACAAGCAGTAACCCAAGAGTAAAGAGAAGCTTTCTTTGCCATGTTTCACATAACTACAAATTGCTTACAGCCACTGGTTCAGCAGCAGATGTCCCCAAATATGGGAAATCCTGAGAGAAATTACTGCAGCATCAGCTCAACTAAATGATGTCCAGAAGTAAAGTTTTGGGTAAGGCTGGAAAAGGATACAGGATTAGGCTTGTTCAAGTGCTTTTTGACATGGGGCTACCACAAATGCTTAGAGTGGTGAAGGGCTGGGAATTTGCAACTCTCTACTTGAATATTCCATAGAAATCATAAAATCCCATATCCAATGGAATCACAGAGGGCACCTTATGTGCGGTCACCCCTCGGGCTGAAGTGTGGTTTGCTGGCCTGGCGGGGGAGCAGCCGTGGCAGGCCAAGCCGCTGCCCCCATAATAGGGTGGCTGGTCGGACTCACTGCCACCCCTGAAGGAAGCTCGGCATGGGCGCAGAGTGCCCTCGGGTCTCCCCTTCTCGGCAGCCATGCTTCCGCGGCCGCCCCTCCTCCCAGATGTCGCCACCCGATGCCTTGTGGGGCGGCACCCTTCTTCTTCCTTCTCCCTGCGCAGGCGCAGGGCAGAAAATTCCAGTCTGCCCTTTTCCCCTCCCCCGACAGCAGCAACAGCCAGGCGTGGGCGGAGAAATCCAGTCTGCCCTTTTCCCCTCCCCCAATAGCAGCAACAGCCAGGCGTGGGCGGAAAAATCCAGTCTGCCCTTTTCCCCTCCCCCGACAGCAGCAACAGCCAGGCGTGGGCGGGAAACTCCAGTCTGCCCTCCACCCCAGCAACAGCAGCCACCAATCCCTAAACACTGCCCCTTCCCCCAGCAACAGCGACAGCCAATCCCTAACCACCACCCCTCCCCCGTCTGGTACCTCCCACTGACCTTTCGCCGGCAACCAATCAGAACAGGGCGTGGCTTCGACCAATCAGCCTTCCCCAGCCCCTATAAAACTGCCTCTCCCTCAGTAAAGTGGACTTGCATGTTTACCTTGTCTCCGCGGTAGTTCTTCTGCCGTGCGCCCTCCAGTCCTGAGAGCCCCCGACAAGGGCCTGGCCTCCCTTGTCCCCAGTTCGTCGCCTGCTTCTCCGGGCGACCCCTTCGTCGCCGGCTTCGCCGGGCGACCCCGTCAGCCGAACCGCGCAACCCCTGTGAGACCGATCCTTCGTCTGCTGCCGGACCGACCCCTCGTCCCAAGTGGGACCGACCCCTCGTCCCAAGCGGGACCGACCCCTCGTCCAGAGCTGGACCAACCCCTCGTCCTCAGCCAGACCCCACCTCTACCGACCGAGCAAGCCGCCGCACTTATGCTTATCAACTTTCTTGCAAGCACACTCTTACTTAAGGTAGCACACACACATGTAATTTATTTTCATGTAAAATATATAAATGTGTTTTTTTTAATTAAATTGTCCTTTTTTTAAGATACATAAATGACAAAAAATGTTACATTAAAAAATATAAGAGGTTTCACATACTGCACACTCCATCCCCCCCACTCCTCCCACATTAACAACCTCTTTCATCATCGTGGCACATTCATTGCATGTGGTGAATATATTTTGGAGCACTGCCATACCACATGGGTTATAGTTTACATTGTAGCTTATACTCTCTCCCAGCACATTCAGTGGGTTATGGCAAGATATATAATGTCCAGCATCTGCCCCTGCATTATCATTTAGGACAACTCCAAGTCCTGAACATCACAACTCTTCTTCTTTCTCCCTGCCCTTAGCAACTACCATGGCCGCTTTCTCCATATCAATGCTACAGTTTCTTCCATTCCTAGTCACAATATTTCTATAGTAGAATACCAGTAAGTTCACTCTAATCCACATTTTATTCCTCCATCCTGTGGACCATGGGTTGGTGATATCCACTTCACCTCTATATCGAGAGGAGGCTTAGATCCCATTACCTTCTCCCCACTGTGGGACATGACTCCCAGGGATGAGCCTCCCTTGTGCCAAGGAATTACTACCAATCACTAACTGGTGGTGCAACTAGAGAAAGACCTTGAATAAAAGGGGGAAATGGTAAAGACAAATGGGTATATATATGGCTGAGAGTCTTCAAAAAAGAGTCAGGAAGTCACCAGAGGGATCACACTTATGCATGCCTCAGTAGGACCCCAGAGGTAGCCAAAGTAGATAAAACCCCAGGTACTGGTATTCCCGCGGGTTATGGAGACACACAGATTCTATGATCATGGCAGTTGGCTCTGGAGTTCAGTGCCTTGTCAGTGGGCCCTATTTTGGAATTTGTATTCCTGAGTGTGATGGAGTTGGACTCATATGTGAACTTTCTACACATGCCTCTTTGGTCATTTTTACTGAACCTATAGTTGGCACTGGGGTTGATGGATACCCAGGAGACTTCAATTTCTGGACTGTCCATGTGCCAGCTGGGTTCTGACCCTCAGCAGAGTTGCAGATCCTACTCTCTGGTTTGTTGGACTTGCACAGGTAGTCTAACAGGAAGGTGAAGATGGTCAACCACCACACCTGGGAAACCAGAGTGCCTACAACTCCAAGCAGGAAAATTGCATCCACCACCCATAAATGTGGGTTTATTCTCCAAAGGTATGTGTTGAGCCTAGTCAAGATGAATCTAGTGATTGGGCATTCCAGTGATTTTCAAGCAAGAAACACTCTATAAAAACAAACAACACCCCTCCATCAACATATCACACTGTGACGGAACATTTGGTAAAGATAAGATAATATCATCTGATTTTTACCATGTCCATAGTGTACATTTGCTCACATTTTCCATACTGCCTCATTATCAACACAGTACATCTTTTGCATAGATGCAAGAATATTATATTACTGCTAACCACAGTCCATAGGTCACTCCAGCTGGATTTTTACCATGCATCTCCACATTCCCAACACCCTGCAGTAGTGATATACATTTGCTCTGGCTCACAAAGGACACTCTTGTATATGTACCATCAACCACGATTCTCATCCAGCTCTTGGTTTACTGTGCTATTCAGGTCTTAGTATATTTTCTAGCATTCTGTCAATTGGCATTTGCATAACTAGTCTATCATTTTCAGCTACATCTCCATTTATAAACTAGCTGTTACTCACTATTTGGCACCATCTACTCTATACATTTCCACACGTTTACAGTAAAGCTAATTACAACCTCTACATACATTAAACATCAGTAGTCCATCTCAGTCCTCCCCTTATCTCCTTTAAGGATCCACCACCTACCACCAGGTCTTGAAGGTATTTTCCTACAATTTCTTCTAGAAGTTTTACGGTTCTTGCTTTTATTTTTAGGTTTCTGATGGATTTTGAGTTAATTTTTGGATAAGGTATGATATATGATATAGGGGCCCTCTTTCCTTCTTTTAACTGTGGATATCCAGTTCTTTCAGCACCATTTGTGAAATGGACTGTTCTGCCAGTGCTGTGTGGGTTTCACAGGTGAGTCAAAATCACTTGACCATACATATAAGGGTCTGTTTCTGAACCATCAATTTGGTTCCGTTAGTCTATGGATCTGTCATTATGCCACTATCATTCTGTTTTTACTACTATAGCTAGGTAATATGATTTAAAGTCTGGAGATGATGGTTCTTCTTTTTTTTAAATGATGTTTCTGGCTATTCAGGACCTCTTATACTTCCAAATTAATTTGATGATCATGTTTTCTATTTTTTTTTTTAATGCTAGTGGAATTTTTATCAGGATTGCATTGAATCTGTATATCAATTTGAGTAGAATTGACATCTTAATGACATTTATTCTTCTAATCCATGAACATGGAATGTTCTAGTTATTTAGGCCTTTCTTTATTTCTTTTAAGACTGAGTTGCAGTTTTCTGAATACAAGTGCTTTACATCATTGGTTAAGTTTATTCCTGACTATTTGAGTTTTATCTGTCATATTTTATTTTCACCACTCCTTTGACATTTTTAGTTACTTTTATTGATATAATCATCATTTCCAGACTCTCTTTTAGTCCTCACTATCCTGTCTTTTCTTTTCAGTCTCTAGTACACACTTTAGTATTTCCTAAAAATCTGGTCTCTTCCTTAGAAATTCTCATTTTCTGTTTATCTGTGAATATTCTAACCTCACCCTCACTTTTGAAAGACAATCTTGCTGGATATAAAATTCTTGGCTGGAAGTTTTTCTCTTATAATATTTAAAATATATCAGACCACTGTCTTCTCACCTCCATGGTTTCTGGTGAGAAATCAGCACTTAATCTTATTGGGTACCCCTTATATGTTATGCATTGCTTTTCTCTTGCTGTTCTCAGAATTCTCTCTTTGTCTTTGGCATTTGAAATTCTGATGAGTATGTGTCTCTAAGTTGGTCTATTTGGAGTTTTTCAGATGGGTGTCCATTTTGCTTCTTGGATATGGATATCTATGTCCTTTAATAGGGTTGGGAAATTTTCTACCATTATTTCTTCAAATATTTCTTCTGCCCCTTTTCCATTCTCTTCTCCTTCTGGAACACCCATGACACCTATATTTGCATGCCTTTTTCTATCATTTAGTTCCCTGAGACCTTGTTCAATTATTTCCATTCTTTTCTTTATCTGTTCTTTTGTATGTTCACTTTCAGAGGTCATTTCTTCAAGCTCACCAATCCTTCTGCCTCCTCAAATCTGCTATTACATGAGTCCACTGTTTTTTTTATTTCATTGATTGCACCTTCATTCCCATAAGACCTGCTATTTTTCTATCTAAGCTTTCAAATTCTTCTTTGTGTTCATTCAGTGTCTTCTTAATATCCTTAATTTCTTTAGCCATCTCATTGAATTTATCAAAGAGATTTCTTTGAACATCTATGATTAGTTGTTTCAACTCCTTTATGTCATCTGGAGGCTTATCTTTTTCCTTTAACTGGGCCATAGCTTCCTCTTTCTTGGTGTGGATAGTAATTTTTTTTGGTGTCTTGGCTTCTGGATTACTAGAGTATTAATTCTGGGTGCAGTTTTTCTCTTTAGTTTAGGGCTTCCTGCCCTTTCTCCCTTGTTGGTTGTGCAGATGGACCCAAGGATGTCATTGGTGCTATAAGCTGTGGAGGCTCCAGCTGCCCTTATTGCACTAAGGACTGATGAAGCTTCTCCCAACTTTCTCCTTTCCCAGAGGTAGGGACAGAGTCACAGCTATGTGGAACAATCCAAGTCATACAGGTCTAGACAGTAGTTGCCCAGAGAGACTGATGAAGTGTCATGCCCCTTTCTCCCCTGCCTGTGGCAGGGATGGAGCTGCAGGTGTGGGCATCATTCTCTGCAGTGCAGTTCCAAGATGACTGCAGTTGCCCTGGTAGACTTTGAATTTTCAGTCTGTGCCAGCCAAAGGTACCTGCAGTTACCTGGATTGGCTGGTGCAGGGCTTCTCAGTCTCCTCCCTGCTAGAGGCAGGGCTGAGCCTAGGCTAGAGTTGCAGGCTGATCTGGGTAAAAGAAACTGGTTCCTAACATCACTGTGATCTTCGGTCAGTCTGGCTTCCCTTCAGGCTGGGGGTGGAGTTAAAATTGCAGCCACTGGCCTCTTTCAACCTTGGGCAGATTCACACCCCAGCTGTTTCTAGGGTTATGCCTTAGCCAGCAGAGTCTACCAATCAGTAGTCAAAATTGGCAGCCAACTGTCTCCTCCTCCCCTCTTTTTGGGAAATGGAGCTTCCAACTCCAGCCATAGAATAGCTCCTGGGATGGCTCTGCAGTGGGGCCAATAATTTCCTGGATAGGCTGGTGCAGGTCCCTGTAGCTTCTTCCCTGCTGGAGGTGGCACTGGGTCCTAGGCTAGAGCTGCAATCTGACGTGGATAGAAAGAAGCCAGTCCCCACCAGCACTGGGATCCTCAGTCCACCCTGCTTCCCTTCATGCCAAGTGTGGAGTTAAATGGTAGCTCCCAACCTCTTTCTGACTTGGATAAGCTCAAACTTTAGCTGTTCTCAGGATTATACTTTAGCCTGCTGAATTTACTCCTCAGGAGTTGAAGCTGGTGCCTAACCATCTCTTCCTCCCCCATTTTTGGGAAGTGGAGCTTTCAGTTCCAGCCACAGAACAGCTCCTGAAGTGGCTTGTGCCTCCAGTGGAGGATGGGCACCAGCCTCTGGTGCATGGAGAACTCTACTTACGAGTTTTCTCTGCAAACGGGCACCATCCTCCTTCCATTACATCAAGGATGTGGCAGAATGCTCCTCTGGCCTCCTGAACCCCCTAAGCAGGTGCTTTAGTAGCTCCAGATAGCTCTGCATGTTTACTAACTACCTTGTAACAAGAGCTGACTCTACAGCTACTTACTCCACTGCCATCTTGCTGGTTGTTCTATTTGTTTTTGTTTATCATGCATGGTTTATAATCTTTTTCCTTCCATAGCTTTTCTTCTTTTTACTAAGATATTTCACTCTTTCATAAGTATAATATTTATATTTTTTCACCCATTTATTGATTTGATATACAGGCTTTTTTTAAAAAACCATTCTCTAATTGAAAATCATTGAAGCTAAAATATGCCTTCTTCCCTTATTGTAACCAATAAAAAACAGTAATTTTCCCATTACCTAATTATGCATGGTCTTTAAAAGTATCTAAATTTACCTTATCATCTATTATCATGGATTTTTTTCTTTTTATTATATTTTTATTTTTAAATGATACAAAGATCATAAAAAATATTACATTAAAAATATGAGATTCCCGTATGTCCACTCCACCCACCCCCCACTATTCCCACATTAGCTTCTTTCACTAGTATTGTACATTATTTGCATTTGATGAATACATTTTGCAGCACTGCTGCACCACATGGATTATAGTTTAAATTGTCGTTTTCACTCTCCCCCATTCCATTCAATGGGTGATGGCAGGATATATAATGTCCAGCATCTGTCCCTGCAGTATCATTCAAGAGAACTCCAAGTTCTGAAAATGCCCCATATCACACCTCTTTTTCCCTTTCCCTGCTTTCAGCTACTCCAGTGGCCACTATCTCCACATCAATGACATATTTTCTCCCATTGCTAGAATCTCAATAATGCTATAGTAGAATACAAGTAAGTCCACTCTTTTCCCCACGTTTTATTCCCCAATCCTGAGAATTCTGGGATGGTGATGTCCACTCCACCTCTAATGAGAGGCGGCTTAGATCCCACATGGCTGATGGATGGGATTCTCCTGCTTGCAGCTGTAGACTCTCTTGGTTCCTTGCTGTGATGGTTGACCATCCTGACCACCTTGTAAGCTGACCTGCGTAAGTCCAACAAACTGGAGAGAAGGTGCTGCAACACCACTGAGGCTCAGGGCCCAGCTGGCACATTTTCCTGTATTTTTGAGATATGATTCACACACCATAAAAATCACTTAAAAATGTACAGTTCACTACTTTTTGCTATAACGTTGTGTAACCATCACCACTTGCTAAATCCAGATCATTTTCATCAACATAAATAGAAGCCTGTACACATTAGCTGTAACTCTCCATTCCCTCTCCTCTAGTCCCGGTCAACCACTAATCTACTTTCTGTTTCTATGGATTTGCTTATTCTTGTCATTTCGTATAAATGGAATCAACATTATTTGACCTTTTGTGACTCAGCCCAATGTTTCTGAGATTCATCCCTGTTGTAATGTGTATCAGGACGTCATTCCTTTTTATGGGTGAATAATATTCCATTGTATGGAATTTGTCCATCCATTCATATGTTGATGGATATTTTGATTCCTTCTACCAGTCTTTGGCTTTTCAAGTACTTTTTTTTCTGCCCTCACATAAATAATGCCCTCTCTTTAATTCAATGTGGATATTTTCTCCTGTCCTATTTGATTATTCATCAATTCTCTCTTCAGCAGTGTCTAAGCTACTGAGTTCTTAGTTTCACTGAAGGTGTTATCATTTCCAGTATTTCCAGATTTCAATCATATGGCAAAATTCTCCAAATTGTAATTACTTTCTTCAATATCTTTCATATAATTTCTTTTTATCCCCTTGGTTTTCAGACATTCACTCTCCTACTCATATGGCAAGCCATTTTTGTTCTTGATGGTGAAAACCAGACATTGGATATGGAAAGCTGTAGCAATGCCTTGAAATTCTTGCATGAAGTTATTGTGCCAGAGAAGATCTCCTTTTCTTCTTGCAGATCAGAAACAGATCCTCCTAATCCAATCTGTAAATGAGCTGATTAGAAAGTGGTTTTAATTCCTTCTGAAAACTCGATTATTCCTACTTTACTATCAGTCCCAGTGGGTAGCTATCAAGCGTTCCACCTGAAAGCTTATCTCTAAATTCCAATATGTTCCTCCCCTAGTTCAATGAAATGGCAGAGATTTATCAGCTGCCTCCTTCTAAACAGCTACTGTTTAGAAAAATGTCACTGGCTTGCCAAGAAAATCCAATATATTATTAATGTCAAGTTCACATCTCAGTCCTTTCTCTCTGGGTTGTTGTCAATTCAATTCCTTGATGCACTGATAGCATACAGATTCATTAAAAATAAATTTTTCTGTTGTATGCTATTTTTCTATTTCTTGTTGGCAAGAGGGTTTAATTCAGACAATCATTTATGTCTTATCTAGGAATATGAATTTTATGTAGACATTTGCAAGTCCCTAGATCCACATACTTGAGAAGGTTTATTAGGAAGAAACTCAAAACTTAAGAAAGTTCTTAACAAGGACTTTCTCTTTGTTTCTCTTTCTTTTCTTCTCATGCAGGATTTATCCTTTCAAACTTTTTCTTCAATAAGGCTGGACCTATAAATCTAGTCCCATACCTCCCAACTTTATCATCAGAAAAGAAAACCTTGTCTGCTCTCCTACTCATCAAAATTTCTTTCTTCCTCTTTCCTTGATAAGTAGAAGCATAGTTATAGGCAATTTTCAGTGTTTTTTTTTAATCAACTTAAAAACTAAATTTTTCATTCCACATTAAAAGCTTTTAAAATGAATTTCAAGGGCTATAATATTTCATCATTCCCCTGTTATTGAACATTGAGATGGTTTGCAATATCCATCATCATAAACAACCTTGCCGTATACATCTTTTGTTCATAAATCTTGATCTGCATCTCTGATTATTTTCTTGAGAAAAGTATCTAGGTATGAACTGACTCTTTCAAGGGATGTGACTACTTTTAAATTATTGACACATACCAAACTCCTTTTCTCCAGAATTGTTCTTCCAGTTTATTTATTCACATTTTATAATACCCTTACTTACCAGTACCAAATAGTATAAGAATTTCTATGAATTTGAAATGTGTATTAACTTTTTATACCAATAATATTGTGGGCAGCGGACTTGGCCCAGTGGTTAGGACATCCGTCTACCGCTTGGGAGGTCCACGGTTCAAACCCCGGGCCTCCATGACCCCTGTGGAGTTGGCCCATGCACAGTGCTGATGCGCACAAGGAGTGCCCTGCCACGCAGGGGTGTCCCCTGCGTAGGGGAGTCCCACGCGCAAGGAGTGCACCCTGTAAGGAGAGTCGCCCAGTGCGAAAGAAAGTGCAGCCTGCCCAGGAATGGTGCCACACACATGGAGAGCTGACACAAGATGACACAACAAAAAGAAACATAGATTCCCATGCCACTGACAATAGAAGATGCAGCAAAAAGACACAGAGAACAGACAACCGGGGTGAGGGGGGAGGGGAAATAAAGAAATAAGTAAATAAATCTTTTTAAAAAATAACAATATTGCAAATTTTAATGAGATACAACATTTTATGTGTATGAATTATCCATCTGTAGCAGTTTGGCATTGTTTCTGATTTCCAGAAATAGACATTGGATTGTGTTTGTAAACTGGTCTGATCCTTTGGGAATATTAGATTGTATTAAATTCAGAGGTTTCACTTTTACTTGATTAAATTATGATCAGGGCTTTGATTCAGCCATGTCAGTAGGACATTGTGCCCCTTTGGTGGGTGGGGACTCACAGAGAAAAGGACATGGAGAAGGACCTCACAGAAGCAAATGCACAGGAAGAGAGAGTGCTCCATAGACGTGGCCCTGGGAAGAGAGATGAGCCTGATAGTCTACAGCTGACCTTGTGGAGAGAACAGAGGAACTGAGTCCAGATAGAAGCAAGCCCTGGGGAGAGTGACAAGCCTTATGTCAGCCTACAACTGAGATTGGAAGCTGGGACCATGGAGGAAGGGCACTTGGCAGACATCACCTACCATCTTACGTCAACATGTCACAATAGACATTGGATGAGAAAGTACCTCTTATAGTACTTTGCGTTGGACTCTTTAGGGCTTGGTAACTATAAGCTTCTACCCCAAATAAATTCTACCCTTTGTAAAAGCAAACAGAATTCTTGTACTTTGCTTCAGGACCTCTTTGCCTAATACACCATCTATAACTCTTTTTGAAATGCCTATTACAATAATTTAACTCTATTTCTAGCAGAGTCCATTCTTAGTATTTATTTTAAGAGAATTCCATACATTTTCAGCTTCTATCCTGCCTGTAACATTTCTTCCTTTCTTTTTTTTATTTTTTAGGAGGTATGGAGGGCCAAATCCAGGACCTCATACATGGGAAGCAGGCACTCAACCACTTGAGCTACATTTGCTCTCCTGTAACATTTCTTGTTATTTAAAATATATACATCATTTTCCTTTAAAACTTTTGCATGATTTTAGACTTAAAATGCCTTTACAATTTATTCATCCTTTATTATGTTTTCTCTCAGTGCATATGCTTAAAGAGATCTCCCCACACCAAGACACCGGATGGCTATTCACCTACATTTGATTCTTATTATTCCATGCGTTATTTCCTCTTTAAATTTACAACTCTAAAGAAGTTGCAATGTTTTTTGTATATTATGTCATGCATACCTATTGATTTGCTTTTCAAGGTGCTAAATCAATTGCATCACAAAAGGTCTGAGTTATTCCAATTTTTTCAACGATGCAATTATCGTTGACAAGTCAAGGGTGTAACCTCTGGTATGTACTGGAGAAGGAATTCCATTCCCCCCTCTCTCTCTCTTTAACCTGGCACTGGTACCATGATTTTAATGACAGAGCTTTACGATTTGTTTTAACACATGGCTTACTTTCTGTAATCCATGTAGGATACAGAAATGTAGGATATCCCACCCTATTATTTTTCTTTTGTTTTTGTTGCTTGTAAGCTATTGTTTTACTCTTTTAATTAGCCTTAGCACTGTCCTTCTAACTTTCAGAATGATACCACTAAATGATACCACTAAGTTTAAAATGATAAAGTAGTCTCATGGAAACTGATCACATTTATAACAGAACGTTCCACCTAGGAACATGTCAGATATTTCCACTTAAAAAATTCATCTTTTTTTGCTCAGCAAAATTTTGCCATTACCATTGTTATAGAAACTGCACACCTCTTTAAACTTTATTAAAAGGATTTAATATTTTTAAAACAGTTTTTAATGAGTTTTGTTTTTCCATTATATTTTTTAACTGATTGTTTGGGGGTACATCAAAGAAGAGATTGAAATATATAGGAGTTTATCCACATGTTTTAAGTACACCAAAATCATGGAAGACTTGGCCACAAGAAGATAGATATATACCTATTATATTAGTGAGAGGCCAGTGATTATCTTTCTGATTAGAATACACTTAGTTATTTTGGCATTGGTAGGGCTAGCTGTACTACAAACTCTTTTATCATTTCAAAAGCTCCTTTAGCAGTGTACCACTTTGTGATGTGTTTGGTTTGAAGTCACAATTAGAAGAAAACAATGGCTTTAACTAAATTTATGCATATCTCCATTGCAGAATGCCCAGTGACTTTGGTGGCATCTCTGCCTCTTGCTCCAGAAGGTTCAAGTGAGGAGAAAGGATGAGCAAAATCTCAGGGCTTTCTTTCCCTCTAACAAGAGAAAAAAGGGTTTCCCTCTGACCTGACCCCCCCAGCTCCCTTCTACGTCCTTCTCTTTGTCTAGAACTGGTGTCCATGACTTTCCCTGGGTACAATTGAAGCTGTGAACGTGAGTTCTAAGCTTTTACAACCTCAAAGTGAGGAGTGACCAAGATGGAGGTATTGGAAAGGGCTGTTGGGCCAGAAAACAACAATATCTGACAAAGACACATGTGTTATATTTGAAGAATAGCAATGGGTCATGTTAGACTTTCTCATGCAATGATGACTTCTCCCTATAAAAGCATGATTTTCCATTTTGTTTTGCTGTGTCACATATGCTTCCTGATAGATAGATTCTTACAAATGTTCTATTCTTCATTCTTGTCATGAATGGCATTTTGTTTTGTATTTCATGTTTAAGCAATTTTTTTTTTTTGAGGAACTGGGAGCTGGGGATCGAACCTGGAACTTTGCATGTTGGAAGACAGCCCTCAGCCTGAGTCACATTGGCTTCCCTAAGTTGTTTTTTTCATTTTTCTTAGTTGTTGTTTGTTTTTGCTTTTTCAGGAGGCACCAGGAACTGAATCTAGGACCTCCCATGTGGGAGGCAGATGCTCAAACACTTGAGCCTCAACCACTCCCCATGTTTTAACAATTTTAACCATGATAATGTTTTTTATGTTTTCCTTTTCCCCACATTATTGACTCAAATTTTTAAAAAAAGAGTTGTATTTCAGATGATTATTTTATATTCCTTGGGCATAGTCCATTCTTAAGGTTCATTCTAGTGTCTCATGCTTATAAAAAGATATCAGTTGGATGTCAATATGAAATATTTTTCACATGTTTTTATCCAAATTTCTTGAACTAACTCACTAACATTAGTTTTGTAGGTTCCTATTACATGACAAATAAAATCCAAGAAATACAGAGAGAAGAACTCAGAAAAACACATGGAGTGTATTATATATATATTCTAACATATTTTATGCATCCTTCTTTTCCATTCAAGAAACTTTATAAAAAGTATACCAACAAATGCATATATAATACCTGCATGAATTCACTTGTGAGCATATACATATTCATATGGACAGCTCTGAAGCTTTTTTGTTCAAATACTTTGATTATGTAGTGCTTAATTTGGCTTATTTTAAAAGATGACAGATCAAGTAAACTCATAACTCTGTAAGATGCACAAGGTTCCCTTTAAACACAGTTACAAGTGTAATTAAAAGTAATTAATTGGGTACCCAATTAACAACACCCATGATGATAAACTTTGAGAGAATGTTGGCCTTTATCTTAGATGTATGCCTATAACCTACTCAATTCTGTTTTTCAAAGTCATTTCCAATCCCCCATACCTAAAAAATGTATTTCATCTTTTTATTGTGTTAGATATCTTTTCCCTCTCTCTCTCATCTAGTAATTTCTTATCTTTTACTCATCAGGAAACTAAGGTGGCTTAACAGATAGTGTAATTTCCATCATTACAAATTATTTCTTCTACATCTGGACCAACACTGGCCCTTTCACTTTGAGTGTATTTCATAAAAAATTATTATTGTAGTTAATCTATATATACATTCATCATTGCTATTCTTTCTTCATATCTATTTAATGAGATATGTATTTTACATTGTCAAAAATGGTCTGTCCTCTTGTATTAATTATCTACATCCTTATTGTAAATCAGGTCTTCCTGAATGAACTACATTAAGCTGACTAGATAAACGAGGTTCTGGTAGTTCAATTTAATATAACACATATGATCTAGCAGAATAGCATAGCTGCTCATGATTTACAAAACAAGCATTTGCAAATCAATAGCAAGCATGTCATAGTAATTACTTTCTGGAAAGTTTAAAAATAATTCTTAATTTTCATTTTCATTATGTTTTAAATAGGTTTTTCTTCTCAGATGAATTGTGAATGAATCACCATGTTTGCTTTTCTGAGCTTTTATCCTGGAAATGAGTTTTCAACAGATACTAAAAGTGGGTCCTGGAACAGAAACATAAAAACACTGTTGTAGATTTAGATAAATACTTAGGAGTAAAACCTTGTCATAACTGAAATGGCAGAATCACAAATGATCTCAACTTGAAATTGCTTTTGTTAAATTTATAAATATTTTATTACTTTCTAGCTTTTATTTCTCCCTTAACACACCTTGGAGAAATAAGTTTAATTTTAAATGACACTGATGACTTTTTTCTTGCCTTCTACCATTTCTCTCTCTAAACCACTGGTCCAGTCACTGTTTTGCTTTTATTTTTAATCATTTTTACAGGCTACTTCAAAGGTATCACTCAGTGCCATTAGGAAGATACACAGCAACCTAACACAGAAATAGCAATCCAGTTGCTTTGTGTTAGACTGATAGGATAACATCACACTGAGACAGGCGCTATAATTCAAAATAGGTCCTAAGACATGGATATTTGTGTGGCAGGGGCCTATTTTAAGACTTAGAAAACTTTTTCCTCAATTTCTTTATGCTGATGTCGGCGTGCTAGGTTCAAAGAGTAGATCACAGTAATACGTACAATGTACATTTTCAAAGCCAGTACCGTTTTTTTGTAACATTTCTTTTATTTATTCATTAAGTCTTATATGGGATTTTATTGCTGAAACATAAATCAATAAGCATAATGCTGAGATAAAATAATGATCTTGAAAACTAACTTTCGATTTCTCATTAAATGTCACTTCTATTGACAACAAGAAACACAACATTGAGCATTGTTTACTTTCAAAAGGAGTGCTGGTCTATGAGTTCGTGGTTCTGATAAAGAATCAAATGCAAGGTATTAATGAAGATGGAAATACGAATCTTAGAAAAGTCACTGCTTTCTCTAATTTTGCAAATAAAATGAAAAATTTTTAAAAATTATAAAATAATATGACATTTTTTGTAGAACACAATGTATTTAGAGGTACCATCTAAAGCAAGTTATTACTTCTAGGAAGAAATATACTGAGAAAGTGCAAAATAATTTGGGTTTTGTCTTTTGTTGTTTGAATATATGTGCCATACTATAAACTATATATCATAATATGTATCTGCCATACTATAGAACTGTTGTATATAGTGCATATAATAGGAAATTATCCCATACCTTATTGATAATAATTTATTATAAATAGCTCAATCTATGAAGACTTACACCTTAATTTTGTAGATATTATAAGCCTAAGCCAAAGGAATATACAAAGACCAATTTTCAGATATGAGCCCATGAATATATTCATATACAGTTATATACATTTCTGCATAAATATATAAAGCACACACATATATATGAAGGCATATAATTTTATATTGCCTGTTTGAAAAATAATATCATAGGGTAACTAATCTTTCTTAGGTTTCTTAAAAACTTGTTTGTAAATGTTGCAGCTCCGTGTTTTATAAAGATAAAGAGTTATTCTAACACTTTACTAGACAGATATTCCTTTTCCTATTGAATTGCTCTGGCCTTGTTGCCAAAATCAATATACTATGTAAATTAGGACCAATTTCTGGACTCCATAACTTAATCCATTGGTAATTTGTCTTTATTTATATCATTCACAACCTATTTTGATTTTTAAATTTCGTTTTGTTTCTTTAAATATCTTGGTTTAATTTTTAAACAGCACTTTAAATTATAGTGTCCCCACTATTAAAAAATATATCCAAAATACATCAATAAATCAGAAGGTACCTATCTATACTAGTAAAGGATTCATTACCAAAAAAATAAAAATTAATAATTAGACCATTACAGGGTTATCTAAATAACAAGTCCATGATGCCTTTTGAATGATTCTATTTACTAAAACTACACTTAAAATCATTTTTTCATTAATGTATTTATGAAAATCAAGCATTTATAAGAAAAAAAATTTGTAAAAATACCTATTGAGACACCTGGAAACAATCTTGATGGAACTAAACAGTCTAAGATTCCACTTAAACTTATAGTAAATTATGAAATTGTGTAGTCCCTCACAATCATTCTTCTTTTTTAAGATGTCTCTTCTTGTCCCTTTGCATTTCTATATAATATTTAGAATCAGCTTGCCAATTTTTGTTTTACAAACTATGCTAGTTGCAATTGCAATAAATACATTAGTCAACTTGACAAGGCTTTGGATTTAATGATATGGAGTCTTTCAACCCATGAACATGGTATATATCTTCATTCATCTCAATATTCCTATTTTCTTACAGCCATACAGTGTACATTTCATTGTAGAGGTCTTGGATGCTTTTATTAATTTAAGCCTAAATATTTTATTTGTCTGCTAAGGTGAATGAAGAAAAAAATTTGTAGATGTTAGCTGCTAGTAGGTGGAGAATAATTGGTATATTTTCCCAGTGAAAACTCCAACTTTGCTCAATTCACTTATTTGTTTCCTTTAACATTTTCATAATATAAATCATTGCCTATTAATAAAAAAATGTGACCCACTCTTTTCCAACATTTAGGAAATGTATCTGTCTTGTATCATTGCAGTGCCCAAGACTTCTAGTACAATGCTGTATAAAAGAGGTGATGACTTATATCCTTGCCTTGTTCCCAATTTTATTTATTTTACTTTTTTACAATTTTTGCATTGTTTTCATTAAGCTTATGTTTCCAACTAAGGCAATAATAGTGAAAATAAGCATTATTATCTAAGCAATTCATTTTATTATCAAATGAATTCATAAAAATGACCTTGTGAAAAGAGAGCAAATTTGGTTTCCATTCTTTTTTTAATAATATACTTTTGATTTTTTTAAAAAGATACTTAGATTACATAAAAAATATGGGGGATTTCCATGTGCCTGCTCCCTCTCCCTCACAGGTTTTCCCACATTAACAACATCCTTATTAGTGTGGTACATTTGTTACAATTGATGAACACACTTTGGAGCATTGCCACTAAACATGGATTACAGTTCACAATGTAGATTACACTTTCTACTGCACATTTTTGTAAGTTATGGCAAGATGTATAATTGCCTGTATCTGTCATTACAATGTCATTCAGGACAATTTCCAAGTCTCAAAAATGCCCACATATTACACCTATTTTTCCCTCTCCCTCCCCTCAGAACTCCAGCGGCCACTCTCTCCACATCGATGATAACAGTTCTTCTATTGCTAGAAACACAATAAGTCTATAATAGAATAACAGTAAGTCTACTTTAGTTCATTTCCCAATCCTGAGGATTCTGAGGTGGTGATGCCCACTCTTGCTCTAATTGAGAGGGGGTTTAGATCCCATGGGGCAGATGGATGGGACCATCTTGATTGTAGTTGCGGACTCTCTCTGTTCCTTGGCATGGTCTTTGTCCATCATCATCTCCTTGTTAGTTATCCTGGGTGAGTCCAATGAACTGGAAAGTAGGTGATGCAACAGTGTTGAGATTCAGGGTCCAACAGGCACATGGAAACCCCAAAGATTTAAGTCTCTTGGACATAAACTTACCCATTCTAGTACTAACTATATGTTCATATAGAAGGTGTAGAAGAGCCATGCACAGGGAACCACAACTGAGTCCAACTCTGTCACACTGGGGCTCATAAATTCCAAAGTGGGACCCACTGGCAGTGTGTTAAATTCCTGAGCTGTCTGCCCTGCCTATAGTGTCTGGGTATCTCCAGAGCCCTCAGGAGCCCTGTTAATTGACAGAATATTTACTTTGGCTGTCAATGAGATCCTGCTGAGATGTGCATAAGCATAATCTCTGGAATGAACCCCTGACTCACTTTGAAGTCTCTTAGCCATGTAAACTCATTTGTCTTTAACCTTTTCCCCTTTTGACCAAGGTCTTTTTCCAGTTGCATTGCTAGTAGTAATCCTTTGGTGCCAGGGAGGTTCATTCCAAGAGTCATGTCCCATGCTGGAGGGAAGGTAATGTGTTTATATGCTGAGTTTGCCTTAGCGAGAGACCATGTTTGAGCAACAAGGAGGCTCTCAGGAGGAAATACTTAGGCACCCTATAATACCGGACTAAGTTTCCATTTAAAAAGTACAGGTTCATAAGTACATTCATCACTATCAAGGGCCATCAGTGGTCCATCCTCCTTCACTATTCACTGCCCTGTACTTGGGGGATTCTTGCTGTCCCATTAGAGAATGTGGCAGTGTTCCCCAGGATGGAATTTGATATTCTTTTGGCAATTGTATGAATCACTACCCACTGTGACAATGCCCCATGATCATTTGAACATATTCATATGCTTTACAGGTATGCCCCAGGTGAACCTCCTCCCTTGCATTCCCCATCATTGACACCCCACACAAAAGATCCTCTCCTGTCACAGTTATAACCTTCTTAAAAAATGAAGCCAGCAAAATAATCAAATACAATTCATAGGAAAATAATATAATAATAGATTTTAAAATAATGAATAACATATAAATTTATTTTTAAAAATTGAAATAATAAAAACTAACAGAAAATTTTAAAAAATTTTTGATATATCATCACTGTAAGATCTCTTGTCTTGTATGCACAATGACATTTTCTTCCATTTATTCCCCTAGTGTCTAATTTTTTTTTCATTTTGTCTTCAAAGAAGATTTAAGTTCCCTAAAAGTCATGTACATAATATAGGTGATTCCCGTATACCAAACACTTTCCACATTTCCCCTTTCCTCTATTAATAGCATTTTACATGTGAATGGTACATTTGTTACAGTTTATGTACAAATATTGAAACATTGCTACTAACCATGGTCAATAATTTACATATGGTTTCCATTTTGTACCATACATTTTTATAGATATTGATGAAATTTAATATGGTCCGTATACATTACTGCAGGGTCGTTTAGAACAATTCCTTTGCCCTCAAAATGTCCTATGTTCCATCTATTCTATTCCTCCCTCCCCCTCCCCTCGGAACCCACTCTAACCACCAAGATTAACTCATTGAAGGACAACAGTCATAGTTACTTACAACAATATCAAAAGCTTGACACACTGGCTTGTCCTCCCCTATTAGGCACTGCCTATGCTCTAGAGAAACTCCTTCCCTCTATTTGAGATCAAAGCAGGACTCCCCAGGATGAGATTCCAACACCTTCATGCTTATTATGTGAGTCTCTATCCCGTGATACAATACATTATGATAAGATAAACATTACACACTTTCTAGAAGCCTGCCCCAGGTGCGCCATGTCCTGCATGAGCCCTACATCAAACACCTTAAACCTGTAACCCTCCTCTGCCATATTTGCCAAAAGAAAATTCCCAACAATGTAGTTTCAGCCACATACCAGCAAATCCCCAAGTTTACCTGCTCCATCCCCCACCCTCCCCCCAGTTCCATGGATAGTCCAACCCACACTCCCCACCCTACCCCCCTCACAGGCCAGCACCACACAACCCAATAACATCACTGCCCCATTGTCATGACCCTCCACTGCACAATTACACCCTTCTACCTTACCATGGATTTTGCCCATATAGTCATTGGCTCACAACCATTTTCTCTCTTTCTGTCTCCTGTAAACTTTTCTTCTAGACTCTAGCTCTGTGGGGCTGATCAATTTGCTTAATTCATATCAGTGACATTTGTCTTTCAGTGCTGGCTTACTGCCCTCAACATAAGGTCCTTGAGGGTCATCCATGTTATCCCATGTGTTAATACCGCATTTCTTCTTACAGCTGAGTAACATTTCATTGTATGTATATATGCAATTTATTTATCCATTCATTTGTTGATGGACATTTGAGTTTTTCCAACTTTTTTCAATAGTGAATAATGTCACTATGAATATTGGTGTGCATATGTTCATTTGTAGCAGTTTGATATGGTTATGAATTCAAAAAATAGATATTAGATTATTCTTATAATCTGATCTGTACCTGGGCATGATTGAGTAATGATTAGGGTATTGAGTCCCCACCCCTTGGTGGGTGGGGAGTCACAGATAAAAGCATAGCAAAGAACAGAATTGAGGATTTCTGATGTTGGAGTTTTGATGTTGGAGTTTGATGCTGAAGACTTAAGCTGGAGCCCCAGGAGATCAGAACACAGAGGAAAAAGAAGCAAGTCCCTGGAAGAAAGGAACCTTGGATCCAGAGAAAAGCAAGCCCCAGGAACATAGGAACTCAGGAAACCTGAACTCTCACAGACATCAGCAGCCATCTTGCTCCAAATAGACTTTGGTGAGGGAAGTAGCTTATGCTTTATGGCCTGGTACCTGTAAAATCCTACCCCAAATAAATACCCTTTATAAAAGCCAACCAATTTCTGGTATTTTGCATCAGCACCCCTGTGGTTGACTAATACACTATTCGTGTCCCTGCTTTCAATTCTTCTATGTATATGCCCAGTAATGAGATTGCTGGATCATATGACATTTCTAGAGTTAGCTTCCTGAGGAACCACCAAACTGTCCTCTACAATGGCTGCACCATTCTATATTCCCACCAGCAGTGGATAAGCGTTCATATTCCTCCACATTCTCTCCACTTTGTAGTCCTCTGTTTTTTCAATAGCCACCAGTCTAATGGGAGTAAGATGATATCTCATTGTTGATTTGATTTGCATTTCCCTAATAGTTACTGATGCTGAGCATCTTTTCATGAGCTTTTTGGTCTTTTGTAATCCTTCTTTGGAGAAGTATCTATTCAAATCACTTGCCCAATTTTAAAAATGGATGGTCTTTTTATTTTCCAGGCACAGATTTCTTTATATATGCTGGATATTAGGTCTCCATCAGATATATGGTTGCCAAATGTTTTTTCCCATTGAGTAGACAGCCTTTTTACTTTCTTGACAAACTCTTCTGAGGTGCAAAAGTTTTTAATTTTGAAGAGGTCCCATTTATCTATTATTTCTTTCATTGTTCATGCTTTGAGTGTAAAGTTCATGAAACCATTTCCTAATACAGGATCCTCTGGATGCTTCCCTACATTATCTACCAAAACCTTTATGGTCTTGGCTCTTATATTTAGACCTTTGATTCATCTTGAGTTGATTTTTATATAAGGTGTGAGATGGTAATCTTCTGTCATTCTTTTGCATATGGATATCCATTTCTCTAAGCACCGTTTGTTGAAGAGACCATTCTCTCCCTGTTGAGCAGGCTTGATAGCCTTTTCAAATATCAGATGACTGAACATGCAAGGATCTATATCCAAACTTTCAATTCAGCTCCATTGGTCAGTATGTCTATCCTTGTGCTAGTAAGATGCAGTTTTGACCACTGAAATTTTGTAGTATGTTTTAAAGTCAGGTAGTGTGATTCCTCCAGTTTCATTTTTATTTTTAAATATATTTTTGGCAATTCAGGGCCTCTTGCCCTTCAAAATAAATTTCATAGTTAGCTTTTCCAATTCAGTAAAAATGCTCTGGTAATTTTTATTGGGATTGTGTTACATCTATAAATTAATACAGGTAGGATAGACATCTTAATGATATTTAGTCTTCCTATTGATGAATAACAGGGAATATTTTTCCATTTATTTAGGTATTCTTTGATTTTCTTTAATAGTATTATATGGTTTTCTGCATACAAGTCATTTACATCTTTAGTTACGTTTATTTCTATGTACTTGATTCTTTTGACTGCTATTGTAAATGGGATTCTTCTTGATTTCCTCCTCAGCTTGCTCCTTATTGGTGTACAACAATGCTACTGATTTTTGTCCATTGATCTTATAACCTGCAACTTTACTGAACTCATTTATAAGCTCTAAAATCTTTGCTTAGATTTCTCAGGGCTGTCTATCTATAGGATCATGTCATCTGGAACAATTTGGATGACTTTTATACATTTTCTTGCCTACGTGCTTGAGCAAGTACTTCTAACACAATGTTAAATAAGAGCAGTGAAAGCGGGCACTCTTGTCTTGCTCCAGATCTTGGTGGAAAAGCTTTTAAGATTTCACTATTGAATATCATATTATTTGTGGGTTATTCATATATATCCTTTATCACGTTGAGGAAGTTTCCTTCTATTCCTATCATTTGAAGTGTTTTTTTATCAGGAAAGGGTGTTGTATTTTGTCAAATGTGTTTTTGTATCTATAGAGATGATCATGTCATCGTTTTCTTTTGATCTTTTTGTGTGGTATGTTACATTGATTGATTTTCTTATGTTGAACCGTCCTTGCATACAAGGAAAGAAACTCACTGATCATGGTGTATAATTCATGCGATTGTTCTTGAATATGATTAGCAAGTATTTTGTTGAGGATTTTAACATCTAGTTACATTAGACAGATTGATTCATATGTTTCCTTTCTGTGGCATCTTTGTTTGGCTTTGGTATTAGGGTGGTGTTGGCATCATAGAATTAATTAGGCAATGTTTCTATCACTTCTAGATTTTGTAAGAGTTTAAGTAGGAATGGTGTTAGTTCTTTCCCAAATGTTTGGTAGAAATCACCTGTATAGCCATCTGGTCCTGGGCTCTTCTCAGTTGGAAGATTTTTTATGACTAATTCAATCTTACTTGCAGTTGGTCTGCTGAGAAGAATGTATATCTGCTGTATTTGGGGAGTAATGTTCTGTATTAAGTCCAGATCCTCTAATGCATTATTCAAAGTCTTAGTTTCTTTATTGATTCTCTGTCAAGATGTTCTGCTTAATGGTGATAATGGTGTGTTAAAGTCTCCTGCTATAATTATAGAGGCATCTATTTCTCCACTTAGTTTTTTCAGTATTTGCCTCATGTATTTTGAAACACCCTGGTTAGGTGCATAAATGTTTATGGTTGTTCTTTCTTTTCGATAGTTTACCCTTTTTATTAATATATAGAGGCCTTCTCTGTCTCTTACAATAGTTTTGCATTTAAAATCTATTTTCTCTAATATTAGTATAGATGCTACCATTCCTTTTTGGTTATTGTTTGCATGTAAAATTGTTTCCAACCATTCACTTTCAGCCTCCTTGCATCCCTGTGTCTAGGGTGGGTTTCCTGAAGACAGCATATAGGTAGGTTATATTTCCTTATCCATTCTGCCAATCTGTTTCTCTTGACTGGTGAGTTTAATCCATTAACATTTAATCAATAATATAATGTTATTACTGTCAAGGAATTATTTGTATTAGCCATATTTTCTTTAGGCTTCTGTTTGCCATACATTGTTTTTATTTCTCTTTTTATCTTATCAGTTGTTCTTACACTCTTCTCCAACTTTCTCTTTCCTGTTTTTTCCCTTCAACCTGCAGAACTCCTGTCATATTTCTTGAAGGACAAGATTCTTATTGATAAACTCTCAATTTCTTCTTATCTGTGAACATTTTGAACTCTCCCTCATTTTTGAATGCCATCTTTGTTAGATAGAGAGTTCTTGGCTGGAAGGTGTTTTTTTTTTTAGCACCTTGACTATGTCATACCATGGCGTTCTTGCCTCCATGGTTTCAGATGAGAAATCAGCACTTAATCTTATCAAGCTTCCCTCATATGTGATGAATCTCTTTACTCTTGCTGATTTCAGTGTTCTCTCTTTGTCTTGAGCATTGGACAACTTGACAAGTATATGTCTTGGAGTAGGCTTATTAGGATTTGTACTGTTTGGGGTGTGCTGCACTTTCTGGACATGTATGTCCATCTTCCTTAATAGAGTTGGGAAATTTTCACCCATTATTCTCTCCAACACTCTTTCTGTCCCCTTTCCCTCCTCTTCTTCCTCTGGGATGCCTAAATCACATATGCTTATGCATTTCATGTTGTTATTCAAATTCCCAAGTCCCTGCTGGATTTTGTTCTATCTTTTTAAACTATCTGTTCTACTATCTCTTTGATTTCAGTGGTACTGTCCTCCACATCACTGATTCTTTCCTCTGCCTGTTCAAATCTGCTGTTATGTGCTTCCATGTCTTTTCTCTTTTTTTAGAATATTTAGAACAACATTCTGAACACAAGATGTTCTTCCATTTATTTAGATGTTTTTTTTCATTTCTTGCATTGTGCCATTCATCACCATCACAATTTCTTCAGTATGCTTTCCCTGTGTATTCTTAATATTCTTAATCTCTTCCTTCACTTTGTTAAGTTGATTCATGGTATTTTTTGGGCACCTCTGATTAGTTGTTCCATGTTCTGAATCTCCTCCTGGTTTTTAGTTTGTTCACTGGACTGAGTCATGCCCTTTCTGTTTCTTAGTATGGCTTGTAATTTTCTGTTAGTGTCTAGGCATCTGTTTATCTTGATGGGTTTTTTTGGTTGATTAGCTTCTCTTTCTACTCTAAATTTTTATTTTTTTATCGTTTTTCTGTGTGTAGTAAGGTTTTACTTTGACATTTTGTTCCTTTCATTCTATTTCCTTACTGTTGTCTTTGTTCCTTTGAAAAGAAAATTAGGACCAGAGAAAAGGAAAGTGATAGGAAGAGAAAAAAAAGAATAATTGTAAAAATAACACTAAAAGACAGAAGAGGAGCTATACAAGACCTAGGAAAATGAATAATTAACATGTGTAATATGTACAGAGAAATAAGAATTAAAAAGTGGAATAGAAACAATGAAATGACAAAAAAATAGAGAAAAATATATGGAATGAATTGAAAGGCCAGATTGATGAGAAGAAAAGAAAAAAAATTTAAAAAAACAAAAAAATCAGAGAAAAAGAGAGAAATAAAAACCAGAAAAATTGAAGACCAAACAATAAGAGGTAGAATGAAAGAACAACAGAAAAGAGAAGACAGAAATATGAAAGAAAAGAAATTGCACAGTTAGAAAAAAAATGGTAAAAGAAAAAAAAGGGAAACAAAGAAAGGGGAAACACAACAAACAAGAAACAAGAGATCAGCAACTTATTTTTTAAAAAGGAGAAAAATAAACCAAAAAAAGGAGGAACAGCCTTCCCTCTTAGGCCCCTAAGGAGGTTCTCAGACTGCAGGTGTTCATCAATCAATCACCCTGCAGCCTGCCCTCTGCAGGTTTTGAACTTGGTTTTAGTGAGTAAAATGGGGGGTGGGGTTAAAAATAAATAAGAGATCCAAGAAAAGCTAATACAAAAAGAATGCCTCTACGTTCTTTGTCATAAAGTATCAGCAGGAAGCCAGATAACCCAGTGGATCACTTCTCTAAGAAGAACCAGGAATCAAACCAGGGACCTTATATATGTAAGGCAGGAATCCCTCCACTGAGCTCAACTATCTCCTTAGGTTAGTTAGCCTTTCAGAATGCTACCTGCCCCCTTCCTATTGGGCAGGTGAGCTTCCTAGCAGTTTGACAGAGTCCTGTTGTTTAGGCACCCCATCCCATCTCTGATCCAATTCCTCTCTCTAATGGGGCAGCTGGGCATGATGTCCTGCCTAAAGAGATCTCCCTCCCCTTCCCCTGTTGGCTTGGGGTCCCTTCTGAGATTCAAAGGGGGCTCAATTGGTCAAACTCACCACAAAGAAACCACTCTCCAGCCTCCCGGATCCCTCTTCCTCCCAGGGAATGCTCCTTCACACTCCTTTCGGAGCACCAAACCAGGGACTCAACCAGGGCTATTTGCCCTGAAGGCAGGATATGTGTGCCACTTCCAGCCACAGGGATGAGCAACTCATGGTCTTCCTTTGGCTTCTTTATCTTTCCAGTCCCCTACTAGATGACTCCAAGCACCTTCCTGTTTATCCAAAGAAGCTCCTTCAGTTAGCTCCCTGCCTTCTCTCTGCTTTTTATTGCAAGGGGGTCCAACTCTGCCTACCTACTTTCACACCATTTCCCCAGAACTCTGTTCCCAATTTTAGGAGGAAAGTGTTCCATATTTCATGATAAAGTTTGGTGTTAGCTCTAAGCTGTTTCTAAGACATCCCCCCTCAAATTGAAGGAGTTCCCACTTATTCTTAGTGTATTCAGAGTATTAAACACCAGTATTTTTGCATCTGCCTTTTTGAGGAATACCATTGTATAATTTTCTTAGGGTGTCTTTGTGAAGCGCTGGTATTAGGACTATTGTGACAGCTTGAAATTATTTTATGAATTCCCAAAGGAGAAAGGCTATGTTTTTGAAGTAATCCATTCCTGTGGGTGTGAGACCCTTCTGATTGGACTACATCAGGAGTGAAGTATGACTCAAGTTGTCTCCACCCTCTTGCTGGGTCTGATATAAACAGAGACACAGAGAGAGAAACACAGGAAAAGGAAGCCGCCATATTTGATCCTGCCATGTGCGAGAAAGGACTCCAGCCTCTCCTAGAGCTGGAGAATGGTAGAGAAGCCCCAAGAGATGGTTGATTCTGGAGTGGAAGGCAGGGACCTTGGTGGAAATCGGCAGCCATCTTCCTTCACCACATGACTGCACAACAGGGTCAACAGTAGCTGATTTTGTTGGGAAGGCTCCACTGAGGGTGCCTTGGTTTCGGAGTTTCACGACCTCAGAACTGTAAGCTTTTACCCTGGATAAATCCCTTTATAAAAGCCAACCATTTCTGGTACTTTGTACCAACCCCCCGATGGCCAACTAAAACAACTATGTTGACCTCATAAAATAAATTGGGGAGAGTTCTTTCCTGCTGTATTTTCTGAAATAATTGGTGAATGCTGGTCTAATTTCAAGGAAAGTGTCAGGGCTGTTCTAAATTTCTTAATTGTGTACGGCATTGGAAACACATGGGGAAACCCATCCCTTTATGGGAGACACCAGTCAAATCTAGCCTCAGAAGTACTGATATATAAGCTGGAGCTTATTGTGTATCACTTGTAGGATCACCAAGCCTTCTGATTCTACTGAATCTCCCTTTAGCACTAAGGTGCTAAATAAAGTTGTTTATAGAGTAATTAGAGATTATATATGTCCAAGGACATGGTTTAATATAATGGATATGCAAATAGACCCTAAAGATAGGATAACATGTTTCAAATCCCAGTACTTCCCACCTGTATTGCTCTGGGACAGTAAGTTCAAGTAACATCATCTTTAAAACTGACCTAATAATTCCTACTCAGTAGTGTTTGATAGGAATTGATTATGTTAATGCTTGTGAAATGCAATTCAGGGCCCAACTCAGAGTAAAAGATGAGAAAATATTAAATCTTGTAAGTTTTAGATATGAAGTCCATATTCAATTGCTATGATACACTGAGTCATTTAGCCTTTCTACATCCCCTCTTCCTTCCCATACCAATTTCTTTTAATAAGAACATAAGATAGAGGCTTATATTTATTTGTTTTTTTGTTTATTTATTTTTGAGGTACCGGGGATTGAACCTGGAATGTTATATGTGGGAAACTGGCACTCAACCTCTGAGCCACATTGGCTCCTCTGAGTTGGCTTTTTCATTTGTTTTGCCTGTTGTTTGTTTGCTTTTGCTTTTTGTCAGAGGCACATAGAACCAAATCCAGGACCTCCTGTGAGTGAAGCAGGCACTCAACCACTTGAGCCACATGTGCTTCCCTAGAGGCATATTTAAATTTTGACTAATTTTCAAGCCTTTAAGAATGTTCGCTCTTCTTAGTACCAAATGGAGCTATGCATCACAGAGAGTCTAACTAAGAGCTTGACAAAACGAAATCAAACAAATTGTGCTCCCATAGGAAGTACTGCAACAGACTAATAATACCTTTGGAAAATGTCTTTAGAATTTGGATTCTGATTGCTACATTATGAAACTTTGCAATCAAAATGTAACAAGAGCAGTTAAAGGTGCAAAGAGTCCTGAAGGTCTGGTGAAATGGTTGAACATGACCCAGATGCCTGGGTCCATTGTGGAAGCCAAACACTTAAAGCTCTATTTAATATAATTTCAGTTATTAAAATCTACCTTTTCAAGGACATTGAGTAATTTAAGTTGCTTGCATGTCCTTGTAGGCCTATAAACCTGCTTTTATATTAAAGAAAGCAAACTGGCTGTTCTCAGCATGTCGGCATGCCTTGCACAATATTATTCTGGTTTTTCATTTTCTTTCTGCATATGTATTTTCTAATAATTTTGGAGACAATGGAGAGGGAGGTTAACCAGCTATCTTTTTTTTAATCTTATAACTTACTTTTTAAAAAATGTTTTACTTTAGTATAGAGCACATAATCCCCTTTTTAACCACATTCATTTGGACTAATCAGAAGTACTACTTACATTTACGATATTTCATTACCATCACTGATATGTTACCCCTCCTTTCTCACTACCTCAAAGAGAAACAACTCAGTCATTCATCTATAGCTTCCCCCGCCCCCCCCCCCCCACCTCATAACTGTAGGCCAACCACTTGCCTCTACAGATATTCCTTCTACTAGATATTTCAGATAAACAAGGTCATACAATATTTGCACCTTTGTGTCTGGCTTATTTTACTCAACATGATGGAGTCAAGGCTCATTCACATTGCAGCATGCATCAGAATGCCATTTCTTTTTATGACCAAACAATACTTCATTGTATGGATGGAGTATTTTGTTTATCCATTCATTGGTTGATGGACACTTGGGTGGTCTCCACCATTTGGCTATTGTGAATAATGCTGCTATGTACATTGCTGTACAATTATCTGTTTGCATCCCTGTGTTTAATTCTTTTGTGTATATACTAAGAAGTGGGATGGCTGGGTCATATGGTAATTCTATTTTTCAATTTTATGCAGAATGGCCAAACTGATTTCCACAGCGCCCACACAATGGTCCAGTGCCAATAGCAATGTGTAAGTGTTCCTATTTCTTTGTATCCTTGCCAATAGGTATTTTTTTTGGTCATAATAGCCATCCTAGTGGGAATGAAGTGGCTTTGATTTGCATTTCCCTGATGAGCAGTGATGGCAAGCACCTTTACATGAGCCTATTGGCCATCTATACATTTTCTTTAGAGAACATCTCTGCAGACCAAAGCACTTACTCTTAATATGTTTCCAAATCATTCTTGATAGGTGAACAGAACTAGTTGTTCTATAGCACTTCCCATTAAATACAAAACATCTCACGTTTCCTATTTAGAACCAGTCAGATCACCTTTATTTAAATTTTGCATTTACTTATATTAGATCCAGAGAAAATAAAAGCAAATAAGAAACCTCTCTGCATTGTGCTGTGCCTATTCTTTTGTCTATCTCCTTCACATACACACATATTTGAGATAATAGTTTATAAATGTTGCTCCCAGTTTCTCACCTGTTATTCTCTTAGCAAGTATGTTGTTCAGATTTGCTTGCAGCCTCCAAAACTCACCCCTGAAAATGCCGTCCCAAATACACCTCATGTCCTGGTATTTCCCAACTCTGTAGGACATATAAGTATTTCCACTTGATGTGGCCTCTTTGTGGTATTACTCTCTGGGAAATTCCATCTTCTATGCAAATTCTTCTGTGCTCTTGAATCATCTGCTTCCTGGTTTGCTCCAACCTCACCCGTAGACTCTTCTTTTTGAGGGTTACTCATCTCCAGTCTTTTTGTCCCCATCTGTGAACTTCATTCATGTTTGTGGCCAAATCCACATTCACTCCATCTTGGTCTCTGATCAACCCTAGCTGCTCACTCTGCTTCAGCTTTGCCTGTCTGTGGCTAACACAGGTATTCCAAGGACCATTCCATTTTGAGCTCTGAATTTTGAACTTGATGGAAATGATTTAAAATACCTCCCAGTTTCATTTCTAAAACAAAAACCAACCATCCCTCTCTCCAGCCTTTTCTTCCTTCAGGGCTTTCCTTTGTAATACAAGTCTTCTCAACCCACTCAGGAAGCTAAAACCTCAGTGGAGACGTAGGTCACCAAATTCCCCGGAATCTTGTTCTATCGGATTCCTAACGTAGGTCATCTCCCTTCCTTTAGACCCACACGTCATCATTCCCTCACTGTCCCCCAAAAATACTGCATTTACACCCTAAATATCCTTCCTCCCACCAGCACACCCTGCTTCTGGGCCAGCTCCAACAGCCTAGAGGAGAACATCTAAACTTCTTCATGGGTCATAAAATGGCCAACATGGTCTTCATTGGCTTTACTGCATGTGCGTCTGTGCTCTCTTTGTTGTCCATTATGAGGCAGCCTATTCATTTCCAACCCCTGGCAGTTTCCTCCATATCGCCAACCTTTTTTATTGTTCCTTCTCAATGGCCAGAAAATTCTTCCTTCCCCATCCAACTTCAGATATCTTACATAGGACTGGGTTCACCTACATGCCCCCACCTCCCCAAGATCTCTCCTGACAAGCCTCTTGCCTTCACACCTGATCTCTTTCCCACCCCTTTAGACTCAGCGTTGACTTTCCACTTTGCCCCATACTCACTTTTTCTGTGCCAAGTGTTCCCATGTTTCCCACTCCCTACTCATCTGCAAACTCCTTCAGGAAAATCATTCAGACTCATTCAAGTGCTTCCTTAATACTTGGCATAGTGCCTAAGAGTGAATCAATAGGAAATATTTCTGAATGAAAGATCTCTGGAATATAGTTTCAGTGACTACATTTGGATTGTTTAAAAATTATGGGAAGGCTAATTTGCTCAAAAGGCAAGGAAATAAATAAAAGAAGACCTCACCAATAAAGCTCTTAAGATGCATTGGATTGCTCATCAAGATAGCAAGTTCCTCAAGACCAGAGTTTTACCTGGAGTTAGAAGGATTCTCAAGAACCGAGAGGGGCTGTTTCAACATTGAGAGGTGACGGTGTTTTGTAGGTTGATACTCAGTTCCATGTGGTTCGTCTTTGCCCAAAACCAGCCTTTTTTCTAATTACATATTTTTGAAGATACATAGATCACAAAAAATGTTACATTAAAAAATATAAGAGGTTCCCATACACCCCACACCACCCCCTCCCCCCCTCTCCTCCCACATCAACAGCTTCTTTCATCTTTGTGGCACATTCATTGCATTTGGAGAATACATTTTGGAGCACTGCTGCACCACATGGATAATAGTTTACATTGCAGTTTACACTCTCCCCCAGTCCATTCGGTGGGTTATGGCAGTATATATAGTGCCCAGCACTTGTCCCTGCAAAATCATTTAGGATGACTCCAAGTGCTGAAAATGCCTCCACATCAGGTATTGGTGCTCCTGAGGGCTATGGAGACACCCAGGTCCTACAGTCATGACAGATGGCTCTGGAGTTCAGTGCCCTGTCAGTGGACCCTTCTTTGGAATTTGTGTTCCTGAGTGTGATGGAGTTGGACTCAGATGTGACCTCTCTCTACACGCCTCTTCTGTCACTTTTACTGAACCTGTGGTAGGTGTTGGGGTTGGTGTGTGCCCAGAAGACTTGACTCTCTGGTCTGTCCATGTGCCAGCTGGACCTTAACCTTAGCAGAGTTGCAACTCCTACTGTCCTCTTCGTTGGTCTTACCCAGTTCAGCTAAAGGGAGGTGAAGATCGTCCATCACCACTCCAGGGAACCTAGGGTGCCTACAAACCCAGTCTTTTTATTGTCTTTGTTATTTGAAAGGGTACTTGAATGTAAAGGCATTAGGGTATCAACCTGTAGATTTTGTAAGCAAGCCAGCAGTACTCTTGCCAACGTGACTGCAAAGCACTCAAACTCGCTTTGGGAAAAAATGCCTCTTGCCATGCTACAAACAAGACATCATCGAGGATAGATCATGAGAGGTGGCAATTTCCAGAAGTAGTGGTAATTATTCTAAAAGGAAAGATGCAGAGGCGACCCATAATGTCCTTGCAGGAAATTCAGTCTTATCATGTCATTCATCCACCACACTGTTTCATTCCCATTTCCAGGACTGTGTACAACGCCCACATGTTTCCTATTTAAATAAAGAAAATAAAGCACACC
This sequence comes from Dasypus novemcinctus, assembly GCF_030445035.2. Classification (NCBI taxonomy): domain Eukaryota; kingdom Metazoa; phylum Chordata; class Mammalia; order Cingulata; family Dasypodidae; genus Dasypus; species Dasypus novemcinctus. Next base: position 4,416,936 of record NC_080704.1, on the reverse strand, counting down.
AAAAGAGATTGCCAGGCTTCTACGTGCAGACCACAAAACCCCATCCTCTCTTTTTAAATGCTGTAAACATATGCGGTATTCTGCGAGGCCAAATGCCAGTTCATTATTTTCATCATGCAATCACCATAAAGCAAAAACGCCTGCTCTTAATATGCTGTTTGCCAACAGACACTCAGTGCCAGAAATAATCCAGATGTGAAATCAGAACTCATGCATTATTCATGGTGTGTGGTTTATATTATTTTTGGTGCTCACAGGGAAAACAAGTGGAGTTGCTCCTTTGGAGAATAATCCAAGACTCTTAATACTCCAAGGATACCGCTTAGAACAATGTCAAACATGGAAATATATTCAGGAGAGTTAGGGAGCTGGGCCATCATGAAAGAGCAAGAGATATTCTCACTATGCTGAGATGAAAAACAGAGCAGGATATTCATCACCTCTTAAAAATATCTAAAAAGAGAGCTAAATATACTTTAAGTCGTGTCACAATTCCCACCTATCTTCCTACGTCAGCCTGACCTTCCCAGCTATCCAGCAACCACCTGAAGACGTGAGCCGTCCATCTGGAAAACATCCAAGTGAAAAGTAGAATGAACAGAAAAAAGGGTTTAGAGTGAAACTGACGTCATTCGAAATAAACATGAGCCAACCCTTAGCTGTGTGACCTTGAAAAATCGCCTACGTCTGCACGTGGGACACTGGGAAAATGGCCGTGCTTTGTAGGGCTGATCGATGACTTAACAGAGCACCTAAACTAGTGGCTGTCAAAGATTACATAATAAATGGCTGTCCTCGTCCTCCCATCTGCCCAGTAATGCATGGACGTCAATGGAAACGTCCTTAGAAAGCAAAGTCTCCAGTGGAAGTGGAAATGTGTCAGGGGCATCTGGACTTTTTGTCATGAGAATAAGCTCCATTCCTCAGATGGGTTCCAACTTCCATGGCTGGATAATTGACTCCAGGAGAACCAGCAATACCTAGAGCTCCCAGTTGCTAGAAATTTTATGATCTTATAGAGCTCTTCCCTGATGGTCTATTTAGGGGTCCTCTGAGATGAAGACATGGGCTGGTAGTGAGAAAATCTAAATTCCTTTCCTTATCCGACTCGCAATTTGGGTTTGATTCCTCTCATCTGTCAAAGGCAATTGTCTCAGGCATTTGGGAACATTGCCCATTCCATTTTATGATTGCCCTTCCTCTCTTGGTTCCTTGGAGCAATCTTCTTTGCACCCTCTCACCTGCACCATCGAAGGGCCCTTCAATGTCTCCTTCCTTCATTTCTGGATTTCCTGTTGGATTTCTCCTCCGAAGTTCCTGGAAGATGGCTCAAATATAACTCCTTACAATGAACTCATTATTTTCCCCAACTTCTCTCCCTTCGGTATACATCATATCATTTAAAATGGCCTTTATCCATCCATTTCTTATACGTTGAGATCGCAGTGTCATCCACATCCTTTCTCTGTTCTTTCAGATTCAGATTCCAAGTTCTGATTATGATAGAGTCCATCTCTTGTTCTCCATTCCCACAATCGTATGCTCTGTCTATCCATTCCCCACCTTAGCTTGAAATACTGTTACATGGGCTCAACTCCTGTCACTCCCTATATGTTCCTCAATCTTATCACCCCTCTCCCAAGAGTTATCATCCTGGGGAAAAAAAGTCCTCATTCTTTAACTGCTCTGATACCCCCATGACATGCCACTGACTTCTCTTGACTCAGAAAGTCCTTCCCTTTGGAGTCCAGTTCTATAATACCACCACCTTATTATTCACCTAATCAGCATGTCCTCATTCCTCTGCCACACAGTCTGTGCAACCTCACCTTTAATATTCTTCTTAGGAAACTCAGGACTCAAGAAAACCCCTTTATCAGTTCTGCCAATGTCATTCACGCCATCTTCCTTTACTACATGCATCTTCTTTTAGGACCTGTGATTTGGGGAGAAAGAAAAATTGCATGTTCAGTCATACCACATGCCAGAAATGAGTCCAGATGCTTTACACTCAGCTTCTAAACTGTTATAAATATTTTCCATATCAGAATCGTCTTTACTTTAAAGTGAGTCTTAGAGTGATTGGCATACCCAAGTTTCCACAGCTAAAACTTGGTGAAAGCATGATTTAAGCACGATTTCAAAACCATGTGTCTGGAAGTCCAAGTTGCCCTTAAATTTGAGGTTATGATGGTCTCCCCAACTCAAAAGAGCACCCTATGTATGTTTGCACCCCACAGACCCATTGCTATCTTGAGATTTCTAGCTTGTACATGAGAATAAAATAGAGATGATTGAAGGATTCTCTGAAGTATAGGGGCTTACTCATGGCTACATTTAAAGAATGGTTTAGAGTGTTCTGAAAGGGTGAGATCAGGGCACTGAAAATATTCCACCAAGTTGGTCTTCACTCATTAAGTCCTCTGCTGAGATTTCCATGCATAAAAATCTGGACTTCCACGCGGCCATGTCCACTGTACCTTGCAAAATATCAGTCTCTACCTGTAGTTTCTACGTGATAATTTCACTCTGATTTGAGGAGACAGTCAATAGGCCAAAAGAAGGGCCCTGGTGTACATGTGAAGGCAAGAAAATAAGGGAAGGATGCAGAGTCAACAATTAAATCCAGACACTGATGAACAAGTATGGCTCGATCTAATCAAGGCATTTCCACTTAGGAGAGCTTGTAATGTGCATTATCCACCAATTAAAATGCCTTTCCTTTCAGACGCTTTCTGACTTGTGTGCTAATGACTTTGTCTGGACAAACTTGAGTTGTGAGGGGATTTTGTTGTCCTTGTTTTGTATTTTAAACCTTGAAACATATGGAAAGGTAGTTTAATTGGTGTTTGGAGCAAATTTTGAAGCAAAGTAAATATTAAATATTTCATCAAGAAACTTAATTACATAGGCTTGTAAATATATATATTTGTCCATTTTACAAAGTGCCTTCCATACGGTAACCCACGGAGTCATTTATGATAACTTAATTACTAGATAGATACCCATTTTATGTTGTATGCATGAGTGTACATATTCATATATGTGTATATAATATTAATACATTTTGTTTTAAGAGGTAATATGTAAAAGTTTCCAAGTGCTCTAAAGATATAAAATAAAAAGTGTGCTTCTTCTTGTTCTATTTCTGAGTCCCATAAACAGGAAGGAAATATTGTTACCAGTTGGTTTCCCCTCTTTTAAGAGAGATTTTTTATAGATAGATATAAATAGAAAGAGATAGATAGATAGATAGATAGATAAAGATGGATGGATAGATAGATAGATGATATCTATCAGGAGATCCCTGTATAGAATGATAGAAATTCATTCACTATCTCTCCAAAATTCATATTTTTCCAAATATGTATATAGGAAACCATTATCTCATAACAGCTCTGTTTGGGGAGGCAATGTACCCAGTTTCCTGAGAAGTTAGAAGTTATCATCTAGCCCTCACCCTAGCCTGCTGGCTCTTTAGAGAGTATTCCAGAGCAGAGCCAGATTTGACGGAAATGCTACACAATCCTGATTTCAAAACCATTTCTAGATTTTGAATTTCTGGGTCAAAATATATGCATCTTTTTGAGGAGTAGTGTCAAATTGCTCTCAAAGATGTGACAATGATTTACACTCCCAGCAATTATAAATGAGAATGTTTCTCCAGCCACTCATGAATGGGATGGATATTTCAAACTTTGTCATCATTGTTGATCTAAGTGAATGCTTTAATTTTCATTTCTCTTAATAGGAATGAAAGTGAAACTACTTTCGTAAGTTAAATGCATTTTGTAAATGGTTTATTTATATATTATATATTTTTCCTTGGGTCTTTCTTTTTTATTAATTTATATATGTATATATTAAAATATACCTTGTATTTATTTCATATATATGAGCAATTACTTCTTTAATAATTTTTTCATGTATCTTTTGATTTGGTTTAGGGTATTTTTTCCATGCAATAAGTAAAATGTGTTCCAATATATCAATATTTTCAAATTTATTTAGTTCAAGACTTTAAAAAAAAAACACTCACCACTCTGAAATTATTTAAACAAAATTCTCCCAACCTTTTTTTCTGAAACATATGGTTTCCTTTTTACCTTGAAATATTTGTTCCACAGGAAACATATTTTAGTGTGTTTGTAAAGTTACTAGGAATCACTTTTTTTCCTCAAGAGAGTACTCACCTATCATTAAATCATTCAAATTTGAAGGATACTTGCATATACTAACCTGCTTTATATTTGAGGGTCCATATCTGGTTACTCTATTTTATGCCATGTATGTATCAAACTCTTCATTACCAGTTCCAACTCATTAAAATTTGCATTTATGAGACAATAATAATGACTAACAATTACAATTTCTATAATAGTCAGTGCTTTATACATATTAACCTCTTTTCATTTTTACAAAAGACTTACAATGTAGTTGTGTTTATGATTCCCATTTTAAAGATGAGAAAATATAAACACAGCAAGCCTAAAGAACTTACACCAGAGCAAGCAGCTAATAAGAATTTTGCAAGGATTTATACCAGGGCAGTCTGAGTCCCAGGTCCTGGCTCTTAAATGAAAGCAAATGTTTAGAATTTAAATGAATTGCTGGGAAGCAGACTTGGCCCAGTGGATAGGGCATTCGCCTACCACATGGGAGGTCCACGGTTCAAACCCCAGGCCTCCTTGACCCATGTGGAGCTGGCCCACGTGCAGTGCTGATGCGCACAAGGAGTGCCCTGCCATGCAGGGGTGTCCCCCTCGTAGGGGAGCCCCACGCACAAGGAGTTCACCCCGTAAGGAGAGCCGCCCAGCGCGAAAGAAAGTGCAGCCTGCCCAGGAATGGCGCCACCCACACAGAGAGCTGCCACAGCAAGATGACGCAACAAAAAGAAACACAGATTCTCATACCTCTGAAAATAACAGAAGCGGACAAAAGGAAGAACATGCAGCAAATGAACATAGAGAACAGACCACTGGGGGAGGAAAAGGAGAGAAATAAATAAAATAAATCTTTAAAAAATAAAAAAATAAATGAATTGCTAATACAAAGTATATGACAGAAAAAAACTCATACATTTATCTCTTTTCCCAGAATGTTGTTTTTCTACCAAGTTTAATTTTCCACAAAATATTAGAATCAATTTTTCTAATTCTTCGTATATTGCTTTTTAAAAATAAGAATTGCACATATTGCTTTTTAAAAATAAGAATTGCATAGTTTAATTAGAAAGAATTGATCTCTCTATGTTTTTGGGTCTTTGTGTTTTAAAAAAGAGAGTATGTATTTCCATTTATCCTTACAGACTTTATGTTCATTTATTGCATAGAAATTCTCCTCCATAAAGCTCTTGCTTGAAAATTATACTTCTAAGACTTTTATCCTTTCATACCTAGTCCATCTTTGCTATATTTATTTCTTTTTATTTCCTAAGTGGTATACGTGAGTGCGTGTGTATATATGATTTGATATTGTTTTTTATGTAATCATTTTCTTATCTTGCAGAGTTACTAAGATTGTTACTTAAGGAAGATTTTCAGTTGATTCCTTTATTTTTAGTTCTGCATCTTTATCAATTGCAAATAGTATTCCTTTGATTCCCTTTTCTAATTTTGTATGCCTTTTTCATTTAGGTCTCAGTAGTTGATCTAAAACAGTATCAAGTCATGACTGAGACACAATACTGAGCAGACCATTGATAGATTTTATTCTGGGTGCTTTTTAAGAAAGTTTCTTTAACAACACCATTGGAAGATAAATATAGTATCTATCTACCATTGGAGCAGAGTGGGGAGTTACCTAGTATGTTGAAGATAATGTCTACCACTAGGACAAAGATTAAGCAGGTTTTTGTAGACTCTTACAAAAGATCGGGGTTTCTTAAGCCTGAGACGCTTGACTGTGAAACAAACCTACTGTATGGGCAGCATTTGCCTGAACCAGTCCCTGGAACTTGAGGTGAAAGAGGAATGGACCACATATAAAGCTCAAGATTCCTGCTTGCTGGGAGTAATAATGTTCTTTGTCTCTGACCCAGGGTCTCATGTCTTCTGCCACCATCTATGAAAATGTAGCAAGCTCAATTGTTGCAAGGCTGAAAAGAGAGGAAACTCTCCGATCCCTTCACATTTCCTATTTTATACTCACTTTAAGGTAAAAGATTCCTGCATTTCTTCTTTCAAACTGTTGCCTACAGTCAGCTTCATATTTTCATGACTGCATATCCACTTACCCCTCTTCACCACCTTTATCTTGGTTGGTAATATTTTTCATTTTTATTCTTCAAGTGCTTTCTTTCATGTATGTAGGCTCCCCAAATACATTGAGAACCCGACAACCCCAGAAACACTCCAAGAAAGAACAGATTGGCATTTGAATCATCTTTTGGGAGTTAAGTAAGACCATACCATCCTTTACTTCTTCTCTCCATGCTCCCACTTTGGAGAAAGCAAGGCTGCTGAGCAAGTAGAGAAGGAATTGGAAAGAGAGAAGAACCAGCCATGCCTTTTGTCCCCCTTGGGGCCCCTGAGCCAAAATAGACTCCAACTCAGGCAAATGCAGAACTTCAATTGAATGACATGTTTCTATTTACGTAATTACACTGGACTGGATTTTTTATTCCCTGAATGCAATCAGAGATGCAATAGGACCTGCCTGTTATGTCTTGAAGCAGGGGAATCAAGAGTCAAGAAGGTATCGAGTAGACAGGGAAAATAAGGAATGTATCTTTTGCAAATGATCATGGCCCAGTATGACCAATAAACAGTCGTATTTGTCCAATTTCCCCATTCCACAACTCATTTTTTACTTCGAGGCTTTCATATGTTTTTTTGTTATCATTGTTAATTTTTTTTTAAGAATCTTTACAGAAATGTTACATCACAAATACCCTACCCTTTTGCCCTCCCATTAACACCATCTTTCATTAGTGTGGTACATTTGTTACAATTGATGAACACACGTTGAAGCATTACTACTAACCATGGCCTATAGTTTACATTATAGTTTACACTTTGCACTTCTCAATTTTATAGGTTTTGACAAAATGTATCATGGCCCGTATTCATCACTACAATGTCATGCAGATATTTATGTTCTTCTTGTCCCATCTGCTTTTTAATATTTTATTCCTTTCTTGCATTATTTGATTTTTTTCTTGCCCTTTTCCCTCCTGTATTTTTTTCTTCTTTATTTTCTTTTAAATGATACATTCAAAAAATGTGAGGTCCCCACATACCCCCCACCCCCCCTCACCCCACTCCTCCCACATTAACCTCTTCCATCATCGTGGCACATTCACTGCACCTGGTGAATACATTTTGGAGCACTGCTGCACCACATGGATACAGTTTTAACAAGGGCAAGTGTGATAGATGGAAAGACACTTCTGGATCTAGGAAAATAATATACATTCTATGAGCATGGATTAAAAGAATGTGACTTAGTATCCACAGACCAGTCTTCAAAGCAAGAAAAGCCATCGTTTTCCTCAATGGAGCTCCTAGCATTCAATTTCTTTGACGTGTGCCTGCTGCCAAGGATACTGACAGGTCAGTGGGGGGTCTCCAGGAGCCCCAATGATAACATTTTGTAATAGGGTTTTACCTAACAAAATATGTTCATGTTTACATATGGGGAGCAATGTTTGAAGGACGTTATACACATTAATTCTTTAAACCTGACCACAAGCCGTTGAGTTGGGTACTTTGATGGTCACCATCTTACAGGTTGAGCATGCGAACCAGGAGACTGGAATTCATACTCTACCCACTGATTACAAAGACCTAATCCTCTATGCTTTCTCACCTCTGCTTACAGCCTCCTTCCCACACCTGGCAGAGGTGAAGAGCCCAGTTCTGTATCAGCCTGCCCATCGGCAGGAACCAGGAGCTCATCAGCTTCAACTGCCAACCACATCCTCTCCTTTTATTCTGAGTTCATGCTTTCTTCGCAGTCTACTCCATAGCTCTGTTGGAAACTATGGCTTTGGTTTGATTTGTTTTCTAAATAATTAACTAATTTCCCAAACATCATTTGTAATCCATTTAAGGCAAACTCATCTATAAAATTTCGTTAGTGTACATATTGTTCTTCTATATGCAAATGCTTGCTTCAAGGTAGTCTCTCTGTTTCTCTGCTCTAACAGCGAGTCCTACGCCCAATACCCTAGATTACAGTATACTGATGAACCAATAGAGATTCTTTCCACCTAGAAATAAACACACACATGCACACATACACAATGTATTTTTAACACATTCACTATTTTTTTAAAGATTTATTTATTATTTCTCCCCACCCCCTTACTGTTTGCACTCACCGTCTGTTCATAGTGTGTTCATCTTCCTTTTAGAAGGCACTGGGAACCAAACCGCCTCCCATGTGGGAGGGAGGCACTTTATCACTTGAACCACCTCTCCTCCCTGCTTTGTTGTGTCTCTCATTATGTTTTCCTCCTTGTGTTTCTTGTGGTACCTTGTGGCATCAACTCACCATGCCAGCTCATAGCATTAGCTCATTGTCTTTCTTGTTCTTTAGAAGGCACCTCAGAACCAAACCTGGGACCTCCCATGTGGTAGGCAGGAGCCCAATGACTTGAACCACATCTGCTTCCCCACACTCACTTTTCAGAACAGATCTTCCCAAATAACAAAGCAAATGTAACTTGGAATTTGGTTTCCCTGCGTTAAAACTATATATCAAATAGTGGGAAATTATCATTCCTATAGTTTTGGGTCATATTAAGAATGAATAGGGTCCACTTCTTTGTTAGTTAGACCCTTAAGTTTTCCTTTTAAAGATGTTCTACTTTTAAAATAGCATCTTAATTAAATTTCATGTAAACCTTCATATTAAGAATTTCACAGTCTAAATTACAGTTCGAGTAGATTTATTTTCACCATCACTTTTTAATATGATTACTGCTGGTATATAAAACTGCTGTTGGACCTAGTAATTTTGAGGTGTTTATTTTATTGTCTTGAGTTGTCTATTTTATCCTATTTTCTTTTAAATATAATTATAACTCATGCTTTCAAAGAATCATAACTCAACTCTGGAAGTCATAATGAGTTTGTTAGCATTTGCAAGAAAATGTTGTAATGGTCAGTACATTTGTTCTTGATTTTAACAGTTTTTCCATTAAGTGAGCTTCTAGATGTCAGTTGCAGCAGAAATAGTCTGTTTATTTAATGAAGTATTCATTTAAGACTAGTTTAGTAGCATGTTTAACTTTACTTCTTATTAAGGATCAATTAAAATAATTTTATTTTTAAGCCGTGAAAGGAATATGCTTCAGAGAATTTTGGAAATGCAGTGATATATAGAAGAAAGAACCTAGAAAAACTCATAATTCAATAGATAGAGATAATCTCAATTAACATTTTAATTGCATTTACTTCCAAAACATGCAGCAATTTGCAAGTACTTTAAAATGTTGACATATTTATGTAATATATTTGAGTATTCTCTTCCAGACTATTAAAGACTTATGGAGCTGGGACAATATGTTCTTGGCTGCATGCCTATTCTATTAATATACAATTAAAGTCTTAGGGTGGGCCTCTTTTTATTAGGATTTTCACACCATTATTTGAAAATAATATTGCCACATAAATAGAATTTGTGTGATATATCAGATTCTGGTCCCAGGCTAAAGCTAGCCATATTACTGAGTAAAATGTCATCTTATTTTTTATTGGAAGAATTTTCTTCCATCAGAGGCCTTGTTTCATTGAGATTTTAAGTCTTATCCCCCTAAATCTAGCCTGGTGCTTTTAATGAAGGCAAGTGTTTTGTCTGAGGTTTAATTTAATCAGAGGTCCACATTTCATACAATTTTGCAGTTATTTTTAAATCAATTTCATGTAGACCTTTCTAGACTCACATTAATTTAGCACATAAAATGGACACTATTCTAAAATGTTGCTGATCTTTGAATTTATTAATAAATTGTTTTTTTTAGGATATTAATATTTTTCAAACTTCAAAAATCATTTGGGTGGGGAGGAAATTGCAATTTCCTTCCTTCCTTCCTTATTTCCTTCCTTCCTTCCTTCCTTCCCTCCTTCGTCCCTCCCTCCCTCCTTCTTTCCTCCCTCCCTCCCTCCTTCCCTCTTTTCCTCTCTTTCTTTCTTTCTTTCCCTCTTTCCCTCTCTCTCTCTTTCCCGTTCTTTCTTTTCTTTCTTTCTTTCTTTCTTTCTTTCTTTCTTTCTTTCTTTCTTTCTTTCTTTCTTTCTTTCTTTCTTTCTTTCTTTCTTTCTTTCTTTCTTTCTTTCTTTCTTTCTTTCCCCCCTCTCTCTCTTTCCCTCTCTTTCTTTCCCTCTTTCCCTCTCTCTCTCTCTTTCCCTCTCTTTCTTTCTTTCTTTCCCTCTTTCCCTCTCTCTCTCTCTTTCTCTCTCTCTCTCTCTCTCTCTCTCTCTCTCTCTCTCTCTCTCTCTCTCTCTCTCTCTCTCTCTCTCTCTGTCTCTCTCTCTCTCTCTCTCTCTCTCTCTCTCTCTCTCTCTCTCTCTCTCTCTCTCTCTCTCTCTCTCTCTCTCTTTCCCTCCCCCTCTTCTCTCTTTCTTTCTTCCTCCTTTCTTTCCTTTGAGTACAATAAGAGAATTTTTCCTTGCTGGCTTGTTTTGTGATAAAAGTCCCCACCCATCCATTTCCCCTATGAATATAAAGTTGTCACAAACTTCCTGCTGAAGTAACATGTGTGATGTTACATATGTTTATTTTGTAAGTTCGCAATCTTTACTATACACTTATTGTTTATGTGTTCATGTATGAACGATATACTTCAATAAAAATGAAAACAAACAAAAAAGGAATAATTTATGATCTCATCTCTTTCTGTGTGAGTATACATTATAAATTCTTATGTGACTAGCAAAGTTCAGAGGCCAACACAAATACTAAGTTTAATGGATACCTGATTGGCAAATATCTTATGTTACTTCTGTTGCAGAGTACTTGAAACTAGAGAAGGTATTTCTCCAGAACTCTATTTGTCGAGCATAAGAGCTGTATGCTGTCCTTGGTTGCCATGGCATCTTCACTTGGGCTCACCTACAAGGCAGGTGACCTTCAAAGGCAGTCCACTCCCCCAAAGAAACCTATCGTATCATGAGCAAAAACAAAGACTTTCTTTCCTTTGACATACAAGATAAGTGGGGTCTTTTTTTTTGCATTTATCTTAGACAAAAGAATAAAATAAAATTTAAATTTCTAGATTTACTGATGCTTTTTGACATTTGGGCTTGCTTGCTGATTCTTTTAACATGAACACAAATATAAATTTGGGAACCACTGCTTATTTCCATGGCTCTGAATGGTAAAGAGCAAAATTGCCTACATCACTATGCCCTTGTTCATGACCATTTTTGGATTTTTTTCTCTTATTGATTCAGCAATTTTTTTATTGATAGCCAACGTGCCAACACACTCTTTGGGAACATAAATTTATCAGGTACCCAAATTCTAGAACATTACATTCTTATTATGTAATTGTGTCTTGCTTTCCCCTGTAACATGGTTTATGTGGACTTTGACAGAATAATTTAAGAAACCATAAGGAAAGGTTAGAGGTGTGAGAATAAAATGTCAATTTTAGTAAAATACAATTTCTGGATATTGTGCTTTCAAACATCATAGTGTTTTCAAACATCATAGAATTTATGAAAGTTATATTGGTATAGGTGTAGATAATTAAATCCACGGTAAAGAAGAAGTGGCTCTGGAGCAAATACATGTGTATATCAGAATTGCACATGTGAAATGCAACAATTCAGTAGGAGAATAGTAGCAATTGATTCACGACATTTAGAATGAAGTTTAGGGAAGCAGATGTGGCTCAAGCAATTGAACTCCTGCCTTCCACATGGGAGGTCCTGGGTTTGGTTCCCAGTGCCTCCTAAAGAAGAGTAAGACAGCAAGTTTATGTGAAGGGCTGTCCCAGTGAGTGAGCTAATGCAGCAAGATGATGTAAGAAGTGACACAAGGAAGGAAAACATAATGAGAGACCCAATAAAGCAGGGTGCAGAGATGGCTCAAGTGCTTAGGCACGTCCTTTCCACATGGGAGGTCCCAAGTTTGTTTCCCCATGCCTCCTAAAAAAAAAGCAGACCAGCACACAATAAACAGAAAAGCAAATGCAAATGAGGGGATGGGGAGAAATAAGTAAATCTTAAAAAAACTTGATGTTTAGATTTTTGCCTTGTTCTCTATAGGAAGATAGATTCTTAATAGATTAAATCTCTAACTGCTTTAAAAAATCTTAAATTTAAAACTATCAAAAAAGAGCATAAGGTACAGTCTTTAGGATTTCAAGGTGTGGAAACCTTTTTATTTTAAGAAGAAGAAGCTATAGGCAACATTTATAATTCAAAAGACATGTGAATAGATGGAAAATCAAACTTTTCACAACATTGTTGTGACCAAATATTTTAAATAAACTAGGTGTAATTATTTACAATATATAAATCAGACCAAGAATTTGTGAATATCATGATTTTTAAATAAATAAGAAAACATATAAATAAATAAAAATGGGAAAAAAGCCTGAGGGCAGCTATTTGAATACAGAAACTAAACTGCATCTGGGTCTTCCCTTTCTCACATCCTATTCTAGTGAAGTGGCTAGATGGTCAGAAACTTACCTGCTAACGTAAATATCAAGATACTATCCATACAACAAATAATCCTGACAGTTATTTAGTAACGGTTATCACCGGCCTCATAAATAACTAAATACATGATAGCAAACAAGATGGAGCCTAAATTTTTTGCAATAAGCTAAAACTAAGTGAGGTATTGTGAAATGACCTCTGACATTTTTCTGAGCGGGGAACAAATGCTCCTATTAAAAAGAGTACTGTTCATCCTGCATATCATTACCTTTTCTATGCATTCTGGACTGTTTTAGCTTCCTGCTGCTAAAACAAATACCTTACAATAGGTTGGCTTAGCAACAGGAATGCATTGGCCCATGTTTCAGTTGGAAGGCTGGCTCGCCCTTGGGGTTGGTATCTTCTGGCTGGCCCTCAATCTTTGGGGCTCCTTGACTTTTCCATCTCTTCTTCTTTCTTTTCTGGTTTTTCCTTGATTCCCAGCTTTTGGCTGCTCCCAGGGGCAGCTCTCTCTGTGGCCTTCCCTAGAAGGACCCTTTGTAGAAGGCTTAAGACCCATCCTGATTGAGATAGGCTACACCTTAACTGAAGGAACCTCATCCAAAGGTCGTACCTACTGTGGGTTCATCCTTCAGGAATGGGTTAAGAACACATTTTTCTTGGATATGTAAATGCCAAGCCATCACAAGAGTTTTAACCTCCTTCTCCAGGTTCTCTGGGGAGGAAATTTCACCACGAGCCAGGTTGCAGCCTTCTCCGCCCGTGTCCTCCAACCATCTCTGGCATATATACATGTATGGCATGTATATGTGTCCGGTGTGTCCAGATGCTCTTTTTCCTCATCTATGTTCACTGTGATAACCTGAGCTTTCTGAAAGTCTCCAAAGTATAACGAGAAGGTAGAATAAGAATTTGTCACAGTAGCAATTGAATGCCCGTATAACACCACACTCCATTGAACAATTTTAATTTGAAGTTCAAAACACAATAGCATCTACATGAGCACCATAGAAAGACAGTTAGCCCTTTCAAGAGATCAGTGAATAAAACCAAATACTGTCATTTACTTGACTGCCCATTTGAGTTTTGTTTGTAAGAAATACTGTAAACAAGCCCAAATTCCATCAGTAGGGAAATGGCTAAATAAAGTCTTGTGTAGGCATGAGTGATTACAATAGACAACGGAGAATGAATTATATCTCTATGTATCATACTGTGATATATCTCCATAATCACCCTAAATATTATTGATGTAAAGCACATCAGCTTTTCTACATGTCATGTGCAGTTTCTTATATGCATATATGCAGGAGCAAGGAATAGAAGCAGCAGTTCAATGGGGCTTATGATCTAGATTTATAAAATTACAAGGATAAGAGAGCAGATATGACTGAAGCAGCTGAGTACCTGCTTCCCACATGGGAGGTATCAGTTTCATCCCCACTGTCTTTTAAAAACAAACAAACGAAAAACAGCAAGGAATCAAGCAAAAAAACTAATTCAGGGAAGTGGATGTGGCTCAGTGGTGGAGCACCAACTTGCCACATACGAGGGTCCCAGGTTCAATTTCTGGCTCTGGGACATTAAAAAAAAAATACAAGGATAATATAATAGTGTTTGTATACTGATATTCTATTCATGAACTATTGTGATTAGTAATCGAAGAAAACGTGGCCTTGGTGTGGAGAAAGTGGCCATGGTGGCTGCTGGGGGTAGGGAGTGGGAGGAAGAGATGAGATGTGGGGGCGTTTTCGGGACTTGGAGTTGTCCTGGGTGGAGGGACAGTTACTGGACATTGTATGTCCTCTCATGGCCCACTGGGTGGACTGTGGGAGAGTGTGGGCTATGGTGTGGACCATTGACCATGAGGTACAGCGGTGCTCAGAGATGTAGTCACCAAGTGCAATGAATGTCTCATGATGATGGAGGAGGTTGTTGTTATGGAGGGAGGAGTGGGGGGAGGGGGTGGGAGTATATGGGGACCTCCTATTTTTTTAATGTAACATTAAAAAATAAATAAAGAGGAAAAAATGATAAAACCAACATAGGAATGCATTCCTGAGGAAGCTAAATTGTTATCACAGAAGAGGTCTCTGATATAAAAGGACCCAACAAGAGATATTGTTACAGGAGTTGTGTAGAGACATGGAAACTGCCCAATTATTATAAAGTTCTCTGTAATTTAGGGAGTATGGCAAGGAATATTATAATCTATTTAATAATCAAGATTTTGTAAATCTTATCTCACTTAACTTCAAAAATTTTCTATTGGATAATTTGCATTGTCACCTTTCTTATAAATGGGGAAATTGAAGTTCAGATAATTAACCTTGAATAGCATCATAAGCTACTTAAGATAGAGTCAGGATTAGGCTTGGTTGGTGGAGTTTTAAGTTCATGCTCTTTGCTCATTTTATATTCATAAAGCAAGTAAATTTTATCCCAATGAGAGATATTATATAGAAATAAAATATTACACTTAGCATCACTGGAATGAATACCATTATAAAGTCCATTTCTATATTATAGGGCTATTTCCACATCCCAGTAAATGACCCATAATAACAGTGATTTGTAGATCTTGTTATAAAACCTTCTAATAAAATTTCTCTATAAGTGTTCAATTCATTCCAACAAGAATTCATTAGCTTCTTTTCCCAATGTAAGCAAGTTTCAGAGTAAAGTTACTTACCGAAGGATTTTGGAGATCATGGGATGTCAGTTTCAGGGTTACGATGAGGAGAACGACAAATCTAGAAGGAGGAGTGAGGAAGACTTTAAAAGGCACAAAATGGATCAAAGGACTGATGATGTTGAAGATCTGTGGGAACCTGGGAAATGGGGAAAAATCAAAATCAGGTTTCCCATCTATCATTGGGAATTTACTGAATGTACTTAATAAAAGATGGCCAAGATGAGACATTTATGCTCTAAATGTAAGGAATAATTTTAATAATATCAGGCTCTACTCATATTTTGGATCATTTTTACTAAGTAGGGTGATGCCATAACTATTTGAATTTTACAACTTGGAACCTAAGATTACTTAATTCTCAGTATAAAAATTACCCTTCCTTCCTTCCTCCCTTCCTCCCTTGCTTCCTCCCTTCTTCCCTTGCTTCCTCCCTTCCTTCCTTCCTTCCTTCCTTCCTTCCTTCCTTCCTTCCTTCCTTCCTTCCTTCCTTCTTCCTTCCTTCCTTCTTCCTTCCTTCCTTCTTTCCTTCCTTCCTTCCCTCTTTCCCTCATTTCCTTACTTCTACCCTTAATCCCACCTTTCCTTTCTTTTCTCTTGCTTTCTACCTTCCCTCTTCCTTCTTTCCTCCCTTCTTTCTTTTCTATGTGCCAGGAGGTCTCACGGGCTTGACATACAAAATTCAATGAGAAAATAAAACAAAATCTTTAAATAATTCAGGTCTCCAGGAGAGAGAAACATTTTAAAAAATCGTTCTTCAGTGTAAGAGCAGAGCTGAGTACAGAGAGATGGTGAAGGTGTGAAATAATCAATCTACCTGAGAGTTGAGGGAAGACTGCTTGGAGGAGGTAGGATGTAAACCAGGCTAGAAAGGAAAATTAGCTTTTCATCATCTGATTTCAAAAAGGATGGGAAAGCCCAAACTTAGAGAAGCATATTTGCTAAAGGATAAAGTGTAACTTGGGGGCAATTTAACTTTTGGATTATTTTAGAATTCCTTTGGGATTCTGGAGAAGAAAAAATAAAGGAAGCAGAAGTCGATGGTCAACTAACGTTGCCGTCCTATTTTGTAGACAATAGGGAACAGATGAATGACTTTAGGTGGAGAAGAGGTACAACTGTGCTCGTTTAACCATGTGAAACAATCGTTTGGACAGCTGGATAAGGAGCAGATTGAGAGGTGAAAATAGAGGTACAAAACCAGGTAGGACCCCACTGCCAGCATCCAGCCCATGTCCTATTCTGAGTCAGTCTGGGTTCTACAGTTGGAACAAATGAGCAGGGGTACAACCCAGAGGGCAGCCAGACACCAGTCCTCCTACAGTGGTGCCCATATTTGGTTCATCCTTTATCTAAGCAGCAGGAGGTCCTCAGTTAGAGGTGGAGTGGGCATCTCCATCCCAGAATCCTCAGCTTTGGGGAATGAGTGATGGACTAACGTAGACTTACTGATATTCTCATGTAGACTTTTTCTGATTCGAGCAATGGAAGAATTTTTATCATTGATGTGGAGGCAGTGGCCACCGGAGGTCCTGTGGGGAAGGAGAGGGAAAAACAGATGCAATATGGGGGCATTTTGGGGACTTGGGAATTTGTCCCGAATGACATTGCAGTGACAGATACAGGTCATTATATATCTTGTCATAACTTACAAAAATGTGTGGGAGACAGCGTAAACTACAACATAAACTACAATCCATGCTCCCTGGCAAAGATCCAAAATGATCCAAAAGATCATTAATTATAACAAATATACCACACTCATGAAGGATGTTCTTAAGGTGGGAAAATTTGGTAAGTGTAGGGAGTGGGGCATATGGCAATCACCTATTTTTTTTTTTTGGAACATTTATATAATTCCGTATGTTTTTTAAAAAATCAAAAAGTATATTTTTAAAAAAAAAGAAGCAAGAAGTATTCTTCTGGGACTTTGGAAGGCTAAAACAGCCCACTTGCCCAGGCAAACCTGTCTGTCATCGGCAAGTTAACTCAAAGACTTGCCCGCTCTCTTGTGTCTCTCTTTTGGGGGGTAACTTATTGCTTTCCAAATTAAACAGAAGCAATGATCTGCAACTTGACGTTTAATTATATGCCCTTACTGGGAGGAAACTTCATAGGGACATAGGGTTTTTTCTGTCCTGTTCTACCCTCTATGTCCAATGGACTTCTCAGTTTCCTGTGCAAATAGTACCTTCCCAGTCAGGCCACTTTGGTTATCTTATCTAAACATAAATCCCTCTCCCAGTCCACAAGCCCACTTCCTGCTCCTTCCCTGATGGATCTCTTTTTCCCCTGGCACTTACTTGCTAAACTATCATACAGTGTATATATTTACCTTGTCCATTTCCTGCCTGCACCACCAGAATGCATATTGAATAACTTTATAAACTTTATTAGTTAATGCTAATATTGGGTTCCCTGCTACTTTCCATATGATTTGGATGTGTGCCTGGCACAGAGAATAGGCTCCATAAATAATTATTAAAAAGAAAAGATAATGAGAGGGAATGTTTCATGGAAGTGACATTTGAAACTGGAACATAGCTTCGGTTTCAATGGTTTACCTCCAATTTCAAGTCCTGAGATGGTTAATACAAAGTTCTGACAGAGGCATTCTAACTCCCCTCTGTGCATCTTGTCCTGCATTCTGGTCTCTATATTTGATCGCAATGAGTTAGCCCCTACATGAAATGATTGGCTTCTCTGCCACAAATTTGAATCTGATCATACCCTGGTGTTGAGAGATGAACTAAGAGAAATCTCTGTGCATTTTAACAGGGATTTAGGAACAGTAAAATTCATGAAATCAAACAGAATCATCAGTAGGGGAGGAATTAAAATCAGCTGCCAAATTTATTTCCACTAGCTCTGCCTCTTGTGTGGTCCTCCAGATCCATAGATTCCATTCCTCTCTCCTTTCTGAATTTTGTTTAGAGTTAAAAATGCAAAGTCTGCATTATATTTAAAAGCTTGAGGGATACAACTGCCAAAGAAAATTATTCTAGGCTTCTAGGTTCTTGGCTTATGCCACACAAGGGAATTTAAGGATACACCATAGGGTACACAAGGGAGTAAAAAGTTTATTAAGAAACAAGAAAGTGAGAAAAATACACAGTCTGAGGCATGGACCATGGGCTACTGAGGGTGATGTATGGCATGGGACACCAGGTCAAGGTTTTTTAAAATCTGTTTGCTGTTCTGATTGATTGCCTCACCTGTCATTTCTCAGGGGGCCAATGGTGAGGCCTTTTGAGGGTATCTGGGGTTTTCGATCGTGTTCCAAATAAGACTCAGGGCTGGGATCTCACAGTGTCTTTCCAGGAGCCTTCTTCTCAGGAGATTTCCAGGTGGGATCTCAGGGCCATGTTTTCAGCCATGTTGTCTGTCAGCCATGTTGTCCGTTGCCCATGTTGTCTGCGAGCTGTGTTGTCTGTTGCTCATGTCGTCTGTCGGCCATGTTGTCTGTCAGCCATTTTGTCTGTCGGCCATGTTGTCCATTGCCCATGTTGTCTGCTAGCCGTGTTGTCTGTTGCCCATGTTGTCTGTCAGCCATGTGGTCTGCTGGCCATGTTGTCTGTCAGCCGTGTTATCTATCAACCACATGGTCTGTTGGCCATGTTGTTTGCTGCCCATGTTGTCTGTCAGCCATGTTGTCTGTCGGCCATGTTGTCTGTCAGTCATGTGTTCTCTGTTGGCCATGTTCTCTGTCAGCCATGTTGCCTGCCCCTTTCACTGTACTAACCTGCCTCAATCCCATTTCTTTGCAGACCAGGACTTCCCTTCAGGGAGTGGGAGGAACTGAAATTCACAGCTCCTGGAACTGTGTAAGAGCCAGGAGAGAATGGAAAGCAGTTGAGAACCAGGGCATTGTGGGCATGAGACAGGGACAGCTTGTCATGGTCTCCAGTCCCCTCCTAAAATCCAACTGCTGTCCTTTGGTTCTATATTCTTCAAATAAATCTCTGTTTTGGGGGTCAATTCACTACACTAGTTTTTTATTTACCACCAAAGAATCTGTATCTAAACATTGACATCATAACTTACTTTCCTTATCAAAAAGGTGACTTTTTTTTCCCACTAAAATAATTAATTTTAGAAACTGGTGGAGTCAAGTTAGGTCAAGCAATTTTTACTGAATATCTGTGACAAGATAGAAAAGTGTCTTATTTTCATTAACGGATACTTTCATTTGTCATTCCTGGTGAGGATCAGAAATGTCTCTGTCTCGTTTGTTAAGCAAATTCAGGAAAATGAAATGGTAGTTACAGAGCAAATGGGAGGGGGGTTGCAGGTAACAATTAGATTTGCATCCCTGTGAGAAACAAATATCCCGAGGCCCATCTGTTTTGACCATTTCATCATTCCAGCAAACACTTTCATTTTAGCAGAAGAAATTACTCTACATGAGGAACACCTGGCAAAAATCAACCCTGAGCCATTTCATTTGAATTCCTTTGGGGCACCTAGCAGTTTATCATTTAAGAATGTTAGATCATTCCACTGTGTAATCAACCTCAATAAAAACACGCTAGTTCTATTTGTCTTTCTAACACTTGTTCTATAAAAATTCACCAAATGGGAGTCACCTTACATTTTTTATTGTGTAAATAGAATCATAGGCTGATGGCTAAAATCTCAATATAGGATATATATTTGGGATCCCAGTTTAAATATTTACAATGCATTTTCAAAATCAATATATTAGTCCACATGCTAAAATCTTGGTGTTTGCAGAACTAGCTCTGGCATTCAAATAATCAAATAAAGCAGAGATTTGGAAAAAAGCATCATCCCAGACTTGAATTTATGAAAATTGAGCTGCACCAACCAGCAGCACAATGTCTTTAAAAAACATCTTAGTAGAGTCACATTAGCACCTATTTTACATGTTGGCTCTACCTCCACATCTGTTAATATAAACATCATATTTTGGGAAGCAGCTGATACAGTGCAGATCTTTTAGGTGCTGCTGGTTTGTCTTCACCAACTTCTGTTTTAAAGTTCTGAGGACTGCCTTGACACTAGTTTTATTGTAAATATTGTCTATGGAGTTTGGGGGTTGCCATCTGGTTTCTCTGTTCATGTACAGGAATTTGGAAATATCCAAAACCTACACAGTTACCGGTCTTGTCATTTCCCCAGAATCCCATTTAATTCCATACTTTAACACTTATTAAATAGCATTAAGTGCCAACTATATGAACATTACTTAGAAATTATAAATTTTATCAGTTGCATTAAAGGAAACTATTGCTTTTAGAGATGTGTACCATCTACTTTATACCTGGAAAAATAGTTATAAAGAAGACTCAGGTGTTTATTTTGATTTGCTATCTAAAATAAATCGTTCAGAGATAAATGTGTGTATCTTTCAGAGATAGAGCCTTTTCAATAGACCAAAATTTTGAGTCTTTATCTTAGTATTTGCAAATGAACATATTACAAATTCCCTAATGCAAAGTTCTTCCGCTAATTTATTTAGGACTTTTAACAGGAGGCTGGAGTTCATTGTAATTGCACATAAAGTAGGACATGATTATGATGATATTATTTACAATATTCACTACAAGAAGAAGAAAATCTTTCCAATGAATGTCACAGTTACTATTTCTGATTGTTTCATGCTTCAGGTATATATGAAGGAGGGGAACAACTCAAGATTGCTGAAGAAAACAGAGGCCTTTAGAAACCATGTCTTGCCTACAATACCCACCATTGAGACATATTCACATGTGCTTATCAAACTCCAAGGGCCAATATGTACATTTTTCCCTCTTCTACCACACCACTCAGCTCTAATATCGATTCCTTGGTAAATCATAAATGCTAAATTCTAGTGAGCACTTAATATGTGCCAGGCAACCCATTGAGAACTTCATCATCTTTAGTATTTGGAGGAGCTCATTTGGAGAACATCATCGTTTATCTCCATAACACTGTGAGAAAATGAGGGTTAGAGAACTGAAGGAAATTGTCAAGGGCTTTGTGCAAATAAATGGCCCAGTCGGTAGTCACAGCCAGGAGTGAATAAAGTACAGAGATGCTCTACCTGCTTCCTTTAGGAGCTCTCATAGACGATACTCAACTCTGTTTCCATTATCCGAGGAATGCTCATACCATAGGGAAACCACAGGCTTAATGATTAGCATGTCTGAGCAGGCTGTCAATTCCTACACTGATTTGACTCTATGTGCTTTTTCCTAACAGCCTCTGAGCCATAATAGACACTCAACATACGCATGCATGAAATAACATTTCACAAAGTCAAAACCTTCTTTGGAATCCATAAAACATCATTATAACAAGGCACGAATTGGAATGGCGTGGTAGCTGGGCTGATTTTGATACTAGTACATCCAATCCACATACCCTCCATTTCTTATGCCAACTCTCTTCGAAGATATCTCAGCATTTATGTTTGACTCCCACCCTGCACTCACAAAAACCTTTTCTTTATCTGCTTGAGAAGACCTAACGTATTTCCCAAGTAAATTCAGTCTGGTAGGCAATGCAAGTTTGCAAGATTTTGGAATTCTAATGGTACTTGTCAATTGCCTATGAAACGTGGTTCTACAAGAAGAATGGTGTTGCAGAGTTAAGAAAACAGGAAAGAAAATGGTTTTAAAAATCATTAAAAGTATTAGGTACAAATTCATAAGTATTAAAGTATGCAACACTACAGAGCAAACGTTAGTATAATTTTTTAAAACATAGGGAATAATGACCAAGATCATGTTAGAAATCAGAACTTTAGTTCCACAGGTTTTAAAACAACCATAATACACTGATAATACAGCAACTGATATTAAAACAGTTCAATTATGAAGAAATGATATTCTTTTGGAATCTCATTTTAATGTTTATCTTTTTGTTGTAATGTTACTTATTTGTAATGAAGTGCTGAAATCCTAAGCAGATGTTATGATGGACAACCAATTTTCACACTATTTTAGAAAATTACAGATAACTATTTTTGTTCAGGTTTGAGTGGATTAGATTTAACAGCATATGCATGCTTGAGTGTATTTCAGCTGTATTATTTCCTAAATTTGAATTCTATTGGGGGCCCTAAATGTTTCTTTCAGGATGTTCAAAAATTTTTAACCTATTTTTAAGCCACGTTTATATAAGTACTAGCTTCTTTACAGGAAACCAAATCCCATAACGCTTATTACTTAGAATACTGCATTTCCTTTTGAGTTTAGATGAATCACAAATGTAAAGTAAGTTTGAAATTAGAATCTTTTAGAATTTCATGTAAATGAAAAACCAAGGGAAAAACAACTCTGAAATGAGACTGTCTGTAAATGAAGATTTTCCTGTTTTAATTTTAAACCAATTTTGAAAATATTATGAGCATATTCTAAACCTAGGCCATTGTTTTAGGAAATTAAGTTTTGATACCAGAAGACTAGCTTTTTTCCCTCCCTTAAGCTCAAAGTCCAGAAGAGTTTATTTTAACAAGTAAGACTATTTGTAATATTGGAACCTAAGTGAAACCCCGTAGTGGGTAGTAGTCTCCCATTTCAGTAATGACAATTTACAAAATGTAAAACCTCGCATTGTTCATCTAAATTCATTACCCAGGCACCATTCTGTGGCACAGGGGGCCAGGGTTTGTGAATCTTTTGTTATTTAAACAGAGTGGAAATCACTTTCAGCCTCAGTCAGCTGCTTTTCTGTAGTTATCACAGCAGGTAGGAAAGCAATTAGACAAGAAGAAAAGGGATTCTGCGGCTAAATCTAGAAAACTTTGGAAAGCATTAAAAATGTAACTGTCTTTCTGAACACACCGTTAACACACTTGGACAGGTAACCAGAAATTAGTAAGATTAGAAAAGTGGAGAAATTAGATAGAGTCCAAAGCTTCGGATAATTAAAAAATTATGGCCCCATGACACTTGAAGTTGTCACTGACTTCTGAAATGTCACTTTTGCATCGACATTCAGAGGTCAGTTTGCTGAAATATCGTATGAAGAGAATGTCAGTCTCAAAATAGAGATGCCATCCAGGGCGTTTTCATTTCTCATCAGGTTTGGAATACTTCCTGTTTATCAAAATCATTGGCAACTTTCAATTACCCATGTATTGTCTATCCATATATTGTCTGATTAATTGTTCTTTATATATTTTTTTTTGTTCAGTTGACTTAGAGCTTTTACGTAAATATTTAAATGAATATTTAAACAAATTTGGCAAAGCAGTACTGTGTTGCATTTTTTCCCCATATTCTTAGCCATCTCACCACCCCTGTCTCATCACCTCCTTCCCTTCCCTAAATCCTTGTAATTGTGCTGGAAAAAAGTATATTTGTAAAAGGAAGAACTTGATATTTTCTGAATCCTTCTTCTGGTACTCATTAGTTGTGTGAATGAAGATGCATGCGTGTCGAAACCATTCTAAGATTTTGTTTACTTTTCTGTAGATGGAAATAACTAACGAGAGAATTGGGAGACTAAAGTGTTGTAAGCTGCTTTGCCCAAACCTTGGCCCTCTTCATGTACTCATCAAATGGTGCATATTTTCAGCATTTCTTTAAAAAATTTTTTTATCAGAGAAGTTGTGAGTTTACAGAACAATCATGCATAAAACACAGGCTTCTCATACACCACTCCGCCAACAACAGCTTGCTTCGGTGTGGAGCATTTGCTACAATTGATGATAGCACTTTTTTTATAATTGTAACATACTTTTAACAGTCATTGCCTTTGTTACAGTTGATGAAAGATGATTAAAATAGTTCTGATAACTAATGCCCATAGTTTGCAGTAGGGGTATTTTTGCCCATATACCACCATATTATTACCACCTTGTATTAGTGTCATACCTTTGTTATAATTCATAAAGAAACATTCTTATACTTGTACCATTAACTATAATCCATCATATACATTAGGGTTCACTGTATTATTCAGTCCTATGGTTCATCTTTTAATTTTTGCTCTATTAACATAGACAACCAATAGTTCCTCCTTTTATCCACAGTCACCTATATAATTCAGTGTAGTTCATTATACTCACAATAATGTGATACTGTCACCACCAGCCATTTCTAAACTTATACAATCAACCTAAATAGGAATTCTGCAAAAATTAAGTATCAGCTCCTCATTTCCTAACTCCTATCAATCCCCTGATAACCTATACTCTACATTCTAGTTCTACGCGTTTGCACTATAATTAGTTCCTATCAGTGAGATCACACAAGATTTGTCTTTTTGTGTCTGGTGTGTTTCATTTAACATGGTATCCTCAAGGTTCATCCATGTTGTCTCACAAATCAGAACTTCATTCCTTTTTAGAGCTGAGAAATATTCTATCACATGTATCTACCTCATTTTGTTTATCCATTCTTAGGTTAATAGGCACTTGGGTTGCTTCCATCTTTTGACAATTATGAATAAGGTTTCTGGGAATACTGCTGTGCAAATATCTATACATTAATCTGGACTTGTACCTTCATACCCTTTATCTCTTTAGCCATATTTCCCTTCATTTCCTTGAGTTGATTGAGGAGATTTGTTTGAACTTCTTTGACTTTTTGTTCCAAATTCTGGGTCTCCTCTGAAGTTTTCATTTTTTCCCCTTGACCAAGCCATAAGTTCCTATATCTTAGTATGACTTGTAATTTTCTTTTGCTGATGTTGATGCATCTGATTATCTTGATGAGTGAGTTCTGTCAGTCAGTTCTTCCCTCTTTTCTTAGGTTTTATTGTCGATTGGCTTTGTGTTAGGGCTCTTGCTTGACACTTGGTCTAACTTATTATGAAACTTTAGGGTAATCTTTGTTTAACAGATTTTTTTTCAGCTCTTCTTCATCTGATTCTTGTCCTGGATATATGGTAAAATTTTTAAGATCCCACATTTCGTGCAACTGTTTTGCCTCCAGGAGAAAGCTTCCTTTCCTCTGTTCCTTCTCTGGCAATCATGATCTGTTCCATTTGTGTTTTTTTGTTTTGTTTTTTAAAGATTTCTTTTATTTATTTATTACCCCCTCCTTATTTGCACTTACTGTCTGCTTTCTGAGTCTGTTTGTTGTGTGCTGTCTGTGTCTGCTCATCTTATTTTTTAGGAGGCACCAGAAACTGAACCCAGGACCTCACATGTGGCAGGGAGGCACCCAATTGCTTGAGCCACCTCCACTCCTTGCTTGTTGTGTCTCTCATTGTGTTTCCTCATTGTGTCTCCTTGTTATGTCATCTCGTTTCATCAGTTCACTGTGCCAGCCCATTGCTTCAACTCTCTGTCCTGCTCTCCTTCTTTAGGAGGCACCGAAAACTGAACCTGGGACCTCCCATGTGGTTGGCAGTCACCCAACTGCTTGAGCCACATCCACATCCCATGTTCCATTTGTTTTTGTGCAGCATTTTCTCCCTAGCTCCTATAATTTGTCTAAATTCTCATTCTCACTCAGTGCCACGTTTTCCTTACACTATTCAGTTCTGGGACCTTCTTTACTCACAGCAGTTCAGTTTAGACCCCCTTTTATTTTCTAGTTTCTTCCCTATTAGGGTCAATCCAGAAAGGTGGGTCATTCCAGAAAAGTCTGTCTTGCATTTAGGTGGTTCAGTCAATATAAATGGGATTGAGTGAGCCTACCACTTGCCAAGCTTTCTACCATGGTCTCTCCTTTTTTTTACTCCGTGTAGGCACTTTTGTATGCTGTACTTCTCAGCAACTTGTGTTCTGCTCTGGGTCTCTGCAGACTTGGGTTTCTGTGCCTGAACATGCATGGGGTTCTAACTTACCGCTGTGAGTGGCTCCATACTCTGCTTTTCTGGTGGGAGAGACTCAGGGCACTGCCTCTGAGCCATGCCCAAGGGACCCAGTGAGGGGCAGGAAAGTGAGTGGACTGGGAGGTCCAGGAAGGAAATTTCCCACCTGATATTTTTCTTTTCCTTTGATTCAGCATTTGTGGAGTCCTTCTCTCATCTCTACCATCCTCCAGAGTTCTAAGTAAGTGGATATGTCCTTTGATTCACAGAATCTCTGGGGAGGATTTTTCAGCGCATACTTATGTTGATGACATCACTCTCTCATACTTTCTTATGATGGTAATTCAAAAAATAATTGTTGGCATAATGTACATAAAGTAATACGTAATATTTTTTGTAGTTCTTGGAGTTTTGATAAAAACACACACAGTCTTGTAAACAATAACATAACCAATTCCATCACCTGCCCACAAATGCCCTGCAGCTCTTTGATCTTATCGCGTCCCTATGTGATCTGTTTTCTGTCCCTCAAATTCTGCCTCTTCTACAACTTCTTTTACTTATCAAAATGCATTTGCGATTCATCCAGGCTGTTGCACGTAACAGTTCATTCTCTTTTTATTGCTGGACAATATTGTGTTGAATGGATATACCACCGTTTGTTTAACCATTCCCCCATTTAAGTACATCTGGGTTGTTTCCAGTTTTCCATGATTACAAAGAAAGCCATAATAACAATTGTAGAAAGGGTTTTGTTGAACATACAGTTTTCATTGCTCTTGGGTAAATACTTAAGGAGAAGTTGCTGGGTCTTATTGTAATTGCATACTTAGTTTTATAAGAAATCAATAAATTGTCTTCCTTAGAGATTGAATCATTTTTCAAAACCACCAGTAATATTTAAGTTCCCTTTTGTTCCTCATCCTCACCAGCACTTGCCATAGTCAGTTATTTATATGCGTGTGTGTTTAAATTTTAGAAATCCTCCTGGGTATGAAGTAGTACTTCGTTGTGGTTTTAATTTGCATTTCCCAAATAACTAATGATGTTGAGCAACTCTCATGGGCATACTTGCTATGTGTTTGTTGAAATCATTTGCTCATTTTTTTTTTTAATTTTTAAATTATGCATGTGAGGTTATTTTCTTATCTTTGAATTTTTAGAAGCATACACTTTTAGTTTTGGAACGATTTTATATTTATATTTATATTTATATTACCGTATAAATGAGAGGGTGCCCATTTAAACCTGACCCAATTTTTCTCTTTATTAACATATGGCATTACTATGGTGCATTGTCAAGAAACTGACAATTGGTACGTGTCTATTAATGAAACACCACCCTTTTCCCAAATGTTTCCAGTGTTTCTACCAATGTCCTTCTTTAATTCAGTTCCAGTATTCCAACTAAGACACCACATTATATGTAAATACGGTATCTACCCTGTCTCCTCTTCTCTGTGACAATTGCTCATCCTTAACTGGTGGCCAGAGGTTTGCACTCTTGACACATCCAACCAGATGTATGGGTGCAAAAAACCCGTGGAGGACAATTTTCCAACGCTGCTCTTCTCCCTCATGCCCTCGTCTCAAAGGAGAGGGCCTTTTGGGTCCCTCAGCTGCTCTCAGACTTCCTCATGGGCACCTGGTGAAGTCGTGGAGGGGCATGAGCCGCAGTAACTTCTTGGTTTTGCATCTCCCAAGTATTGTGCACTCCCTCGGTACCCTACCGTCAACATCTAGCAATCTGCTAAAGATTTCCTCTGCACGTGTCTCCCCAGTTTGCATGTTCTGTGTGTCTGTCCTATCTCAAAACATGCTTCCACCCTGTCTCATCTTAGGAGTGCCTGCCTGCCTTTATATCTTGAGTGGGTTGGTCATCCTGGACTCTAGTTCTCTGAGGGGTTCAAGATCAGTTAGATTTTCCAAATCGCTTGGCCTTTATTTTGTGGTAACAATGCTCTTAACGGCTTTTTTTTAACCTACTAAGCTTAAGCTAGAAAGCTGAATTTTTTTCCCTTTTCTTTTTATTTTAAATAGCAACATCGGTAGTCATTTAAGTAACCGCCATGTTGAATTTATTGAAATGTTTGCTGGGTTTTCCTAAAATATTCGTATCAATTTGTTTTCCAAAGACAAATGCCCTGAAAATAATTTACCTCAGTGAAATCGCAGATTCTGTCAACAGTTTCATTTTAAGGTTTGTCAACACTTGGCAAGATTGAGAAGCAAAGCAGTTTGAGGCCGGATTATGTGTCCTTGGCTTTGAATCCAGCATTGCAAGTTACAAGAGTAACTCTTAGAAAGAACTAGACATTAACTTTTATGGCTTTTCTATGGACACAGATTATTTAGTGCATAGTAGCTGTTCAATATATCATGAATGAAAGTATGAATGATCTAACATCCATAGCTGTCTGTAATCTATCTCTTCAAGGTATCTGAAAACTAATGGAATTTTTCATAAATATTCTTGGTTGTATTTCTGGTTTGATTTTCAGTAATTTTCCCATCTTTTCTTGAAGTTGGCCTGCATTTTAATGTACAGGAACCAAACATTCCATTCAACTCAGTGAAGGACCTATTAATTTAATTAGCTGAATCCATCTCTTTTCAGCTGGAGTCCCCTAGCAGCCTGCAAATTCTACCTGTTTTGAGTACAGGTGAACATTTCCTTGCCAACCCTTTACCTGCCCTCTCCTTCAGCATCCTCGAGCAAATGTCCATTTTGTGGAATCAACATCCATAATCAGACATCTGTCTGAACAGAATGCATGCATGTTTCTTCTTTGCACATTAAACATATATTTAGTAAATGGTTTGGATGGACACAGCAAAGTGTGGTCTCAGCACTTCAGGTATAAACACTCATTTATGCATAATTGACTCTCTCCAGGCATCTGCAGTTGTAGTTAAAGTAAAGCAAAGCCCTTGAGGGCTACCTACGAAGATGCCAGATTTTAAGGAAGACTTTCCAGGTCCCTGAGATCTATCAAAGTAGTTTAAACTCTCAGCAGCCAAATCAACAGAGCCACCTCCTGGCTGCGCTGTAGAACTGCTTACCCCAAGCAGCCGGCTCGGGGAAATTTTGGAGATGTCCTTTGCAGCTTCAGCAGCACAGTTTCCATTGCAAGTCGACGTAAACATGCCACTTTTCTAGCAGGAAGGCAGCGTCAAAGCGCTGGCACACACAAAACCAGTTAAGGTTGATTCAAGAGGCATCCTTGCCGACAACTGACCCCTGGTTGGAAGAGAAGTTCCTAGAGCTTTCTGTTGCTACTGTGTTAGAACCACCTGGAAACTTTACAGAATCTCAATTACGAGGGACACATTTCAAACCAATTAAATTAAAATCTCCAGGGTGGGACTCCATCAGCCTACTTCTCAGAGCTTCCCGGTGATCTCAATGTGCAAGGGAGCTTAGAGAGAGAATGAAGGCTCTCTTTACTGCTTGATTTAGCTGAGGCTCCATATTGCACAGTCAGATGTCCAAACTGTGCCGAAGGCAGCTTTGGAAACCAAACTGGGTAAAGATTCAGGAAACTCCCTTTCCAGCATTACTTCTGTGATTTATAGCAGCTTGATGCGGGCAATCTGCAACTGTGTTTGCTCTTGTTTCCCTCTGCATAAAGGGACATTGGGCTGTGTGTTCTCTAAGGTACTTAACATCTCAACGTTCAGCTAATCTCTTGTTCTTTGAAAATAATTCTGGCAAGTTGTGAATCAGAGCAGATAGAATGTTATCAGTAAATGTAATTCAAAGCGCCCCCTGCATTGCCATTCTTCCATTATTAAATGAAGAGCAGATCCTCACTAATTTTTAGAATTGTAAAAAAAAGCCCCTAAATACATCATCCTTACTGACCTTTACGTTTTGAAAAAGTATTAAAGGAGCTCATTGGACATGAAAAGCTCCCATAATTTTCTCGTGGGCTTAGAATACTTCATAGGACAGAATGCAGGTGCACATAAAAAATGTCTGATATTTACTACATTTACAGATAGGAAAACAAAGGTAGAAAAATGTAAACCACCCCCAAAGCTAGTTATCAGGGCAGGAATTGATAAGAGCCAATTCTCCAACTGTCTTCTTTACATATAAAACAAAGGACTTGAAATTTGAGGGTTTTTTCAGCCTGATTCCACTTGTTATCAGCTGTGAAAAAATGGACAATTTATCATTTTGCCTGACACCTAGGTTTTTCATGCATAGAATGGTGCCAATTCATAGGGGTTTGGGGGCAGATTAAATGAACATTGCATGGACAAAGGGTTTTTAAATCTATAATGTGTTGTAAAGTACTCTTCACTTGTAAATTATGGGTTACTCATAATTATTATACAGGCACATTCAGAGGAAGGGGTTTATACATGCATAATCTTAGGTAAATGCTAATTAAGCACATTATTTATACAACATACTGAGACAATCAAATATGAAGTATTTAGTCCCTTCAAAAGCACAGTATCTATGTTAAATCTTTGGGTTCTCCAAGAAAGATGGTGTAAAGCCAACTAATCCAGTTGCCCTCTCGATGGGTGCTGAGGCAAACAAGAATGGAAATGATTATTGTTAGATTAAATTTTTACTATAAATATTTAATGATTGCCTTTCCATAAGATTTTAATATGTCTGCAAAAAAGTTATCGGGTGTTTTCCCCAAGTAAATATTTCTCATTTTAAAATCTTGAATTTGCTTAATAGGACTACAAACTTGTTGTATCCCCCTCTCAATAACTTATTATCAGCATTATACCATGTTTAGAGTTTTAAAAACCTCATGGTAGTCTCACAAGCTACACTGTTTCTGAATAAATTGTCACTTGGCCGACTTCCATCCCAAGAGATTGAATTTACCTTCAATTTCCGCAGCATAATATATTATAGAGATCCCTACTTATCATCAGATATGGAAATTCAAAAAGAAGAGCTGAGAACATCCTGAATATTTGAAGTCATTTTGGTTAAGGGAGGCCATTCACTCCTTTTTTCAAGTGGAATTAAAGTTGTCCACATGAGTGAAAAAGGCCTCGAAAACCGTTCTCCATGGATACCCCACACTCCATATTTTCCAGTGCTCTTCAAAGTCCTCCAAAGAGTCACAATCCTAATTTCCAACTGATTCAGCTGAAGACATTTCCAAATGTCTGTTTTCCCCTAAATTGACTGTGATGGAAATTGGCATGCCACTTTATTTATGATTAGGATGCCTCTTTTTGCTTTTTCTTTGTTTATTTGCTTGGTTTTTATCTAGAAGTCTGATGTTTCAAGGGTAGATTCCGACTCACACAATTTGATTTCCACATGGCCATTCATCCAACAAGTATTTAATCAATCATCCATAATAAATGAAGGCCAAAGGATGGAATAAATGAGTAGCAAAATTTCTGAGCAATAGAAAGGAGACAATTTGTTAAAGTTCCTGTCCTTTGCTCTTATATCCAGATATAGGACAATTATTTGTACATTTAATCCCTACTAATTTCAGAGATATTCTAATGGATGGAAAAAACAGTTTGATTAATCTTTACCAAGGGAAATTGAAAAAAAAAGATTGTTCTTGTCCTACTTAACTTTGGATATAAAGATTTTACTTTTTCGTAAAGGGTTGTGGAATAAAAGTTATAGGCTCATTTTCCTATTGGAAAAGAAATCCAGTGGGTTCCTTTCACAGGCAGAGGGTCATGATGAAATATACCTTCGAGGCATCATTTCTTTTCTCTTGAACAACCCAAAATATATGAATCTCAGTTAAAGGGACGTTGGAAAAATACGAAGTGCAAGTCCTACATTTTCTGCTACTGATGGTTGAATTATTCAGCTCGGTCCACTGGACAGCAGTGGAGTACATTGAAGTCATTTTTATTTATTTTCTCAGTCTCTGGAAGAATGTGCATGGTTTCAAAAGCTGCTGATCAGTTCTGCATCTCACGTACAGTCCAAAGGCAAACTCCAACCCTAGTATCACTATTGAAGAGTAATCTCTGGTTTTTGTTTTTAATGTCAATGTTGTGTCAGTGACCTCCAGCCAAACCCCACCAAGAAGACAGGTGTAGTTTAACAAGTTGGGTTTATTACTGGTTGCCAGAAGACAGAAAGCTCAAAATGGATTTATTAGGCTAAACTATAGCCCCAAAGATATCAGCTCCCTAATTCCTAGAACCTGGAACCATTACCTTATATGGCAGGAGAGATTATGCACATGAGATTGAGTTAAAAGGATATTGGGGGGGGGGGGGGATTTTTCTGGATTATCTGGATGTGTCCAATATAATCACAAGTGTCCTTATAAGAGAGAATCAGAAAGAGATTGGCCACACACAGAGCAGAAGGTGATGGCTGGAATGCTGGCAGCCACCAAAAACAGAAGGAGGCAGGAGGGAGTGTAATTCTACTGACATCTAGCTTCAGACTCCTGGCCTCGAGAGCTATGGAAGAATAAACATATTGTTTTAAGACACTCAGTTGGGAGACATTTGTTATGAGAGCCACAGGAAGTATATACCACAGGGAAATGGGGGCACATCAGTCGGAGGTGTAAAGAGAACCTTCTGAGGAGATGGTCTTTGGTTGGGCGACTGTGCCCACGGAAGGAGGGTTTTGGTTTTGTATTGGGTGCTAAAAGAAAACAGGGACATATCTATGAGCAGGTGTCTCAGTTGATCTTCTCTATAAAGAGGGTAGACCAACTTCACTCAAGCCCTATTTGCTAAAGCAGCATCACCCGTATTAGCAAGGAGAGAGAGGGATATTAATCAGCCAAAGAGGTGCTGATGCAAAATACCAGAAATCTGTTGGCTTTTATAAAGGGTATTTATTTAGGGCAGAAGCTTAACTTCCCTCACCAAAGTCTGTTGCCATGTGTTGAAGCAAGATGGCGGGCGATGCCTGCAAGGGTTCAGCCTTCCTCTTCCTCTTAAGGCTTCATGGTCCCAGCTTCTTCCAAAATCAGTTGCAGACTGGGATAAGCCCCATGTATCTCCTAGGGCTTAGCAGAGCTCAGCTGCTCTGCTCTCTCTACGTGGTCAGCTGTAGACTATCAGGCTCTCTCTCTTCCCAGGACATCTGCTGTGTCTATGGAGCCATCTCTATTCCTCCATGTTCTTTTCCTTTGTGTTTATTTCCCAGGACTTTAGCATCAAGACTCCAACTCTCTCATCTGCCTTGTCATTTTTTCTGTGAGTTTCTGCCTACCAAGGGGGCAGGCACTGAATATCCTACTGATGTGGTGCAATCAAAGTGTGACAATCATAATTTAATCAAGTAAATTTGAAACCTCCGAGTGTAATACAATAAGATATGCCCAGAGGTACAGACCAGTTTACAAACATAATCCAATATCTATTTTTGGAATTCGTAGACAATATCGAACTACTACAGGGACTACTTGGCATTTTGTGGCTTGGACAAGGTTCAGGATTTCGCTGTACTCAGATGTAACCATAGCAAGGTCTTGTCTTGGTCTTGATCCATCATGGACATGGAACGGTCTTGCCTGATGTTGCCATTCTGTGAAATCATTCATATCCAACTGAAAAATCCAGCAGCTCAGCTGAGGGTGTCAGGCTAGCTCTTAGCTCTCTGTGACTGCTGCTTTGCTCTTATTAATGGGTTAAGAAAAGTCTGCATCTGAACCAGATTCCTTTCAGTAGTCTACCCTTTCCTCCTGGTAGCCCCACCACATTTCCATGAACACATTTGAAGCAACAGAGCAAAGACTGGAGATTAATTGGTGGGACTGCAAACACACCCGATAGGCAAGCATCATTTTTGAAGCTTTCTGTGCAGCTGTAGAAGCTGTGGGGGTTGCCCCTTCTACCTCATAACCCTTCAATAACTTCATGATCACCGACTCTCAGGCACCTTCATCCCCGTCAGCCGACACCTGCATCTCTCTTTTGGAGGTTACCTTCAGAGAGAAGGAAACAACATCACCTGAACACGTGGACAGCCAAGAAAGCTAAGGAATCTCTGCCCCTTTGGGATAGACCCAAATCAGTGACTAATAGATGCAAGTCAGTATAGCCCAGCTTGATTTGGAAACCCTGAGGTTTGACCCAGACCATCTCCTTGGCAGTGGGCTTGGGTCCCCTCCTTCTTGCCCTACTTAAAAAAAAAAATTGGGGTAACATTAAAAAAAAACCACATAAATGTCACCATTTTAACTACAGTAGAAAAGACAGTTCAATGACTGTTGGTACATTCACAACGTTGTCCAACCATCACTTCTATCCCGTTTCAGAACATCTTCATCACCCAAAACCCCTACCCACTAGCAATCACTCCCCATCCCCTCTTTCCCAGTGCCTGGAAACCTTGAATCTGCCTTCTATCTCTATGAAGGTCCCTCTTCTGGAACATTTCACACAAAGGAAATCAAACAATACGCGGTCTCTGGAGCCTGGCTTCTTTCACTTAGCATGTTGTATTTCTAGGTCCTTACCTGTCACCCCATACCCACTGGGATGGCTGCAATAAAAATAAGCAGGGAAGCAGATTTGGCTCAAAGGATAGAGCGTCCACCTACCACATGGGAGGTCCAGGGTTCAAACCCAGGGCCTCCTGACCGGTGTGATGAGTTGGCCCATGTGCAGTGCTGATGCACACAAGGAATGCCCTGTCATGCAGGGGTGTCCCCCACGTAAGGGAGCCCCATGCACAAGGAGTGCACCCCATAAGGAGAGCCACCCCGTGCTAAAGAAGTGCAGCCTGCCCAGGAATGGCGCTGCACACACGGAGAGCTGACGCAGCAAGATAACACAACAAAAAGAGACACAGGATCCTGGTGCCACTGACAAGAATACAAGCGGACACAGAAGAACACACAGTGAGTAGACACAGAGAGCAGACAACTGGGGGGAGGGGAAGGGGAGAAAAATAAATAAAAATAAGTCTTTAAAAATAAAACAAACAAAAAAATGGAAAATAACAAGTGTTGGAGAGTTGGTTGGTTGAACTGTAAAATGGTTCAGTTCCTATGGAAAACAGATTTTGGTGGTTCCTCAATAAGTCAAATATATGTTACTGTATTACCATCTGACCCAGAAATTCCCCATTTTTGTGTGTGTTTTTTTCTGGGAATACCTCTAACAAATCATTTTCCTGGATATGCTCTGCGGTAACGCGAGTGAGGACAAATGCCAATATTGAGCTGTTGATTATTGCAGCACATTACTAAATGATCACCTAATTGTCAGGAATTCCCAGTGAAAGGCATAGCTAACCTATTCTAAGCATGATTGCGGAAGGTTTCAAAAATGAAAAAAATTATAGACCTTTTGTAGATTACCGTTGTGTAGATTCTTAGAAACATGATCCACTAGAATCATCTTCAAATAGGGAAAATCTCCTCCCTTGCATTGTAAGCACAAAATTTGCTGCTTATGTTTGTTATCTCATTGCTCTCTCAGAATCCTCCTTCACAAGGTCACTGCAAATGACGCCATTGTCTTATTTCTGATATCAGGGAGAATTCCTCATTTTCCACATGCCTGC
Source organism: Dasypus novemcinctus (assembly GCF_030445035.2). NCBI lineage: Eukaryota > Metazoa > Chordata > Mammalia > Cingulata > Dasypodidae > Dasypus > Dasypus novemcinctus. Next base: position 4,381,418 of record NC_080704.1, on the reverse strand, counting down.
TCTGAGTTTTTGAAAGCTATCCTTCCATGCTAACAATATTTCATCGTGATTAAAAACTGTTTGAAACTGTGTTCAGTGAGAAGAACACAAGATCAAGTGTGATCTCAAATACTTAAATTCTTTCTCTCCATACATAGAAAGAAAGAAGAAATGGGGACTCATTGCTAAATGAGTTTGGAATGATGAAAATAGTCTGGAAATAGTGATAAAAATTGCACAGTATTGTCAATGCACTTAAAATCAAAGAGATACTCACTTAACATGGTTAAAATGATTTACATGATATGTATAGTTTACCACAGTTTAAAATAAATGAACTATTGTGCATCCTACCCTGTAGAAAACCCACAACCCATGTCTTAGTTTATGTACTTCCTTATTTCTTGTTTCTTTTTTTTTACCTTTTAAAGTTATTTATTTCTTTAATTTTTTTTTGTTTCTTAGTAAACTCTTTACTCAGAAAAAAATAAACCACTAACTATAGTCTGTGGTTTAAATTAGGGTTCACTATGTTGTGTAGTTTCATGGATTTTTTTATTTTTTATTATTCTAGTACTATATTTACAACCTGCTATTTTCCTTTTAACCACAATCAGATATAAAATTCAGCACCATTAATTATATTCAAAATGTTGTCCTATCATCACCGCTACTCATTACCAAAACATTCCCATCATTCCAAATAGAAACTCTCTATGCAACTTCTCTATAACAAACAGATAAGTATAAATAAATAAACAAACTATATAAAAACAAAAGCATACTGTCTTTGATTAATCTTCTTGAGATTAGTGTATATTTCTTGGGTTGTTCTCCACAATTCAAAAATGTGCTTAGCATAATGTTTCTTAATCTAAGATGCAAGTTTATGAATAATGCAAAAATAGACAATAAAAGTACAGATGAAACTAACGCTGCAAAGAAATAGGAAAATGCCCCATGTCTTTGAGATATAATGGGAATTCTTAGGACTGCTGGAGTCCTGGAGCTCATTATTAAAATTCTTAACCAAACCACAAATTTAAGCTAATATAATCAAGTCCAAATTTGCCTCAGCATTCTTCGTTGCAGAAATCTTTTTGTTGGTTTAAACAGAAATGGATTTATTGCCATGTGCTAATAAATAATAGAATTTGTGATGGCTGTACAACTTACAATGGATGCTTCAAAACCAGAAGTGACCAGCCAAGAGAAATACCCAATTAGACCACAAAACCAACTCCAAGAAAACCCTACACAAGAGCCACAAGCCAGGGCCTTGTATCTAAGAATATAGCAGGAGTGAAGCCAAAGCTATAATTAATAAATACAAAAAGCAGATGTTGTTTTTTTTTTATCTTATGGTGAGTCTCCACCTCCCAGCTACCAGAAGGGCTGAATGTTCTCCACAATCCAGTGATGGTTTTCATCTCTCCCATTCGTTCAAGCTGGTGTAAGTCCATTGCATGCAGGACCCAAATTCAAGAAAATCTGGTAGCTTCTCAGCTTCTGCTACGGAGGCCCACTTAAAGGAATAGATGCTGGACATCAGGGAATGCCACAACATCTTATCCAGGTGCAAGGCCAACTATCCGTCCATAAAGTAGAAAGCACAAATTCAAAATGCATGGCCTTAGGAATCCTTCAAATATCAATACCAGTATTCATTTCAACCACGCTGTGTGGGAAATACATGTAATCCTGTTACTATTCATCACACATTCATGAATCTGCACAAGGATTCATAGACATGCCCTATCAATGAAAAATCAAGGCGGTTATAGCCTTACAGATTATTTTTAAAATTACGAAAAAGCGATCAAAGCTGTAATATTTTTCAAGGAATGTTTGTCCAGAAAAATTCTACTTTAATTTAAAATGAGATGATAAATTCCATTGAGAAAAGAAAATCAATAATGGCATCTTTAGCCATTTGAATTGATTAGGGATTTTTCTAAAGTACAAAAACATGTGCATTTAAAAAATGGGTTCTAACGATAGTAAGGAAGTTTGGTAAGAATTAACAGGGTAAGGAACAACAATCTTTGTTTTGCACTGATAAATTAGGAGTGCAGAACAAGTCATGTCACCAATATAAAATGAAGTTAAAATAAACATACTTAAAATGAGTGTCCAAAAATTATTGTCAATATATCCATTCAATACAACAAATGCTTGCTGATCACCTATCCATTGCCATAAGCTGGTACCAGAATAGAAACAACAAGGTAAATTTCATGCCAGCCTAAGGAAGTATCAAAGTGAGGAGATTTTCTGTAGTGGTGAAGGGAATTTCAAGGGACATTCAGATTTATTTTTCTTTATTAGTAGAGTTATTACAGAGGACTGAAACCCTTGATCAGTGAGTCAAACTATCATATGAAATTTCCTGATTATGTCTTATGCTACACAAAGCTCCAAGACAATGTTTAATGAGGATTACATTTAATCACTAAGGATTTCCTCGAGGTGGTGAGTAAATACTGAAGTCATTCTTCCAATGAATAATGCACATTTCATTGTGTTGTCAAACTCACTTTCTTTTTCCAAAGCCTGGGGAATGAGGGTCTGGAACGGGGGCTAAGGGGAGTGGATTTTTATACACCCTGGTGTAATGAACTTTCTTTGGGTTTACAATACTGAGACTAATGAGCTGAATGCTAGAAGACAGAAGGTAAGAGAGAAGAGATCTGAAAGGAATGTGGCAAAAAAAAAAGAAATAGACAAGGGAAAGAATGGACGATGTCAAACCCATTCTGAGGATTTTTTCCATGGAACGCAGCTAGCAGGGGTATATACGTGTATTCTTTCCAACAGAAGTGATGTCAGAAATACACTTTGTTGTGTAGAGTCCCTTAGATGTTACGGTGTATTATAAGGGCAGCTGCAGTTTATTCTAATGAATACAGTACATTTCTACGTGTTTGAAAAATATCCTAAGTCCTTTGATACTTTTTGATTGATTTCTTTAAGTAAATTCCCAGAAACTTAGGCACAAATTCAATGTTAAAAACATACGTAACTCTAAAACAAAATGACATCTTTTTTCTGAATTATTCAAGCAGATTATTGAGATTTCCTAATAGCCATGTTGCCTATAAGGGACCATACATCAATATATTATTCCTAAAATGTCAAATATGATTGCAATATTTGCCATGCTATAGTAGTGAACTACCCTAAATGCGTTACTTAAAAAACATTTACAAAGGAAAAGAAGAGACTCAGTAAAAAGCGTTCTAGAATTCTTTCCTAGATCCTGAGTACTGATAATAGGAACAGAAGTTGTTTGAGACTCCCCAATATGTGTGTCAGTGAATTCATTCAATAAATTTGTGTTTTTTAAGAGACATGTAATTTTCTAATGATACACCAACTTCAATAAATGAACTAGGGGATCTTTTTCCAAGTTAACGTCCTAGTAAATTGAACTTACCTTGCTGAGATAAACAACAAAAACTAATTTAAAATGGAAAGAGTGCATACATTCAAATGCCCAGGAGATGTAAAAAGTGAAATAAATGAGTTAGATGTTTAAAGAGACTTTGGGGGTAATTATTTTCTGAAATATATGTATCTCTTCTGTCCTATTATGAAGACACATTTCCTACCCTTGAAGATTGAGGTTCTCTTTAATATAGTTTAACAATAAACCATTGGGGATCCCTTAAATTCTATAAGCAGTACTTGTAAGTACATATTCAAATAGCATAGTCCCTAATTCATTTAATTGTTTATTTTTACCTTGCTTTCCAAGGGAAAAAAAATTCTCCCTTAAAAAGTATGACGTAATTTTCCTTGACTAAAGAAGGCTCAAACCTTCAATCTGATTTATTGGACTCACCTCACTCAGCTAAGATGGAGTTGAAGAAGGACAACCACCACACCATGGAGCCTAGAGTGCCTACAACTGAAAGCAGGAGGAGTGCATCCAGTATCCATGTGGAATCTGAGCCTCCTCTTGACATAGAGGTGCAATGGACACAACCAATCCAATGTCCACAGAGAAAAGGTGGCATTGGAGTGGGAAAAGTGGACATGGTGGCTAATGGGTATGGGGAATGGCAGGAAGAGATGAGATGTGGAGGCGTCTTTGGGACTTGGAGCTGCCCTGGATGGTGCTTCAGGGGCAATCACCGGACATTGTAAATCCTCACAGGGCCCACTGGATGGAATGGGGGAGAGTATGGGCCATGATGTGGACCATTGACCATGAGGTGCAGAGGTGCCCAGAGATGTACTTACCAAATGCAATGGATGTGTCATGATGATGGGAATGAGTGTTGCTTGGGGAGGAGTGGTGGGGTGGGGGTGGTGGGGTTGAATGGGACCTCATATATTTATTTTTAATGTAATATTTTTACAAAATCAATTTAAAAAAAATAAAGAAGGCTCAATTATTTTATAATTTGTTCAATACAGGGAAATGCATGTGGCTCAACCAATTGGGCTCCCATCTACCATATAGGAAAAAAAAATTTTGTTCAGTCAAGACTGATAAAGAAATTATAAATTGCCTTACAAAAGGGAGACCATCACTATGGATGGTTACTTCTGATACATTTCTAAAACCTTGTACTAATGTACACCCAAGGTGAAAGACCAACATGCAAGTGTAACATATTGTGTTATTTGAAAATGTAATCATTCATGTTGCTATTTTTGGCCACTTATGAAAAGTGGACAATAAATTTAGAATCACTAAACAGTTACAATTTAATGAAGTCAGATTCAACAATTTTTAGTGTCTTTAATTAGGCAAAAACATACATCATTAAACACTCCCCACAAAAAATTAAGTTCTCTTGCAAATGCGATGCTAGAAGGCAAATAATGGCCTTAATTGATGAGTCTTCTGAAAACTCTGACATCTACTTTGCTTGGCTGATAAAATTTCTGACTAATTTACTGAAAAGACTCCCCCATTTTAAGAAAAGAGTTAGTTCAAAGAAATGCAAAGTTAACATTTCTGCTTAGAAGGAATGTTATTTATAGACACACTTTGTTTGAATGAAGTATTCATCAATTCTTACTTTATTGGATTTTTAAAATCAGAACTTTGTGCCAGAATTTTAAAATTTAATTCAAATTCTTATTTAATAATTTCCAACATTTACACTCTAAACTACCAAGCAACATCTCTCCCTTCCTCACCTCAAATCTGCTTTCTGTATTTATAAATTTTCTATGTTTAGATATTTCATATAGGCTGAAGTATTTGAACTTCTGTCTGGCTTATTTCACTCAGCATGTTTTCAAGGCTCATTCATGTTGAAGCATGGATCATTTTTTGGCTGAGTAATATGTATTGTATAAATAGACCCCAATTTGTTCATCTATTTAACTACCAATGGATATTTTGGTGACTTGGCCCTTTTGGCAATGGTGAATAATGCCACTGTGAATATTGGTGTACAAATATATGTTTGAATGCCTGTTTTCAATTCCTTCACATGCCTGTTTTCAATTCCTTCACATATATACCTACAAGAAGAATTATTGGATCACATAGTAATTATATATTTAACTTTTTGAAGGTCTACCAAACTGCTTTTCACACTGTCTGTACCATTTTACAGTTCCACCAACAATGCACAAAAGTTCCACAACTCGCCTTTAAAACAAGAGTTCTTTAAGATTAAATTGTCTTGTAGAGCAAACTGATACTTCCTTAAAAAAAAAACACACAAAAAAACACAAAACTATCTATGAGCAAGCTAAGGACCTGGTCACTGGTTTATAATGGTAGAGGAGATTTTGTATGAATCTCCATCATGAAAAATGTAAGTAATCTGAGCATGATGTAGAAAAATTGAATAAAAAGCCATCTGTGCATGGAAAATTAGTTATCCCTTCTCAAAATTATTTAGTATCCACCTCAAAGGCATGGAATAGAGAAAATAACTCCAGAGGTGATTTTTATTGAGTTAATATTCTTTGGTCACACATGCTCTGATTTAAAATAGGAGGAATTCAAAACCATCTCACTTGAAAACATAAATTCAATATACGTTGAAAATTTATAGATAATATGGCCACTTAGGATTTTCGAAGAGTTAGAGATTCATATTTGCCATATTAGCCCATCAAAGACTCCTTATAGATTCTATGACATTTTACAATGCAGGAAAATTTCAACACAGATGTATTATTAATCTCAGGAAAAGCAGTTGGTCAGCCTTGTGGATTCAAAGGAAAGAATACATAAAACATCAGGGATAAGTTACATGATAATATTAAATTATAAAATTGTAATAAATTGATAAAAGCTTCTCTTCAGGGTGATGGTTAAAAAGGGAAATGTTACTAGAATAAAAAATTGAAAAATAAACATAGGACTGTACAACACAAACGGAATCCTAATGTAAACCATGGACTTTAGTTAACAGTATAATTTTAATAATAATCTTTCATCATTATAACTAATATACCATACTAGGTAAAGTGTTAATAATGGGTGAGTGTTATATGGAAATGCTGTATTTTTGTATGAATTTTCTGTAAACCTACGACTTCCATAATAAAAAAGCAAACACAAAACTTGTACAATATACATATATTTATACAATTATATATAACTATAAAATTTTATTACAATTATATTAAAATACAATTGAATTATACAAATTAAATTATATGCACAATATTTTTTTAAAAAACACTAACAAAGACCTAATAGTAACTAGTCATTAATTGCTAACATTTGTAATCAAGCATAAAAATAGAAAATTTAACAAATCACAAATTTCAACTCTGTGCTGTCCACTTTGTAAACAGTGTCATACTACGAGAGGTAATATATTTTAACATACATTGACCCTACTCCCCAGCAACCACACTCCTGGCCAAGGGACTTGAAAACATCTGTTCATGCCAAGACTTGTATGTACGTTCTTAGCAGCTTTATTCATAATAGCTAAAAATGGAAAACAAAACATATGTCCATCAGCTAGTGAACAGATTAACGGATTTCATTTACCCGTGAATATAATCCATCCAGTGAATTCACACATTCATACAATGAAGACTTTCAGTATCTAAACCCTCCTCACTCTGCCCAAGTTTCCACCAGAATGAGATATCCACATTACTTCTTCCAAGTAAGGTGACCACCTCGTGGAGGGAAGCAAGGGAATGATAAGACCTTCTATTAGGAAGAGCCTCTCTTGGGTCCTAACCTACTCCACACTTTGCATTGTCAGGGTCTCCAAAAGCCTGACTCCCTTAAGCAATGGATACAAGGCATTTGCTCACATGGAGAAGAACCTGCCAGTCTCACTCATGGATTTTGGGCCCCCATGGCTGGGGAGTCATGATCCATGGCTAACTCAAGAAGACCTGATCTCTTGTGCCATAGCAGAAGGATGCCTCTCCTTCCCCAACAGGAATAGAGAGACCCAGGGGCTGAGCCAGGTGCTGTAAAATGGACACGCTTTAGTCAAACTGTGCTCAGTGAATGTTCACATGAACTCGGGAAAAAGTGAGAAGGAAGGAGGTGGCACATGCCCATTGACTTGGGGACGTGTTTTCTCTCTAGGCATTCCTGAGAAGGAATTCAGCCCATGTTCATCACCTGTCCAGGGAGCAAGTCTAACAGTCCCAGGACAGGGTTCATTTGGGGATTGCTGGGAAAGCTGTGTTCAGGCTGTCCCCCAATACAAATAATACTCAGCAATAAAAATGAACAAAAATTAATAAAGGCAACATCATGAATGAGTCTCAGGAAACATTATGCTAGTGAAAGAACACAAACAAAAAAGGCTACATACTGTGTGATGCCATTTATATAAAATTCTAGACAAGGTGAGACTCAAGGGAAAGTAAATAAATCAGCGTGTGCCTGTGGCTGTGAAAGAATTGACAGCAAAGGGGCACCAAGAAACTTGTCATAAACATAGTCATAATTGTAGATGCAGTTATAGTCATAGAAACTTATAGACATAAACATAGACATAGAAAAGGACATTCATAGATATTGACATTGACATAGTCATAGATATACTCACAGACATCATAATAGACATAGACATAGACTTAGTCATAAACACAGACATAGACTTAGACATAGTCATAGACATAGACATAGTCACATACATACTAATGGACATGGACATGGACATAGACAGACATGGGCATAGACATAGACATACACGAAGACATAGTTATAGACATAGTCATGGATATGGACATAGACATAAACACAGACATAGACATAGGCAGTTATAGACATTGACATAGAGACACAGTCAGGGACACAGACACAGACATAGTCATAGTCATAGACACTGACATAGTCATAGACATAAACATAGACATAGACAGTTATAGACATAGATATAGATAAAGACATAGTCATAGACATAGAAATAGTCATAGATATAGACATTGACATAGTCATAGACATAGACATAGACATGGTTATAGACATAGTCATGGACATGGACATAGATGTCAATGTGGACATGGACATAGACTCAGACATAGACATAGTCATCATAGACATGGTTATAGACATAGTCATAGTCATAGACATAGACATGGTTATAGACATAGTCATGGACATGGACATAGATGTCAATGTGGACATGGACATAGACTTAGATACAGACATAGTCATCATAGATATGGATATAGATGTAGTCATAGTCATAGACATAGACATAGACACAGTCATAGACATAGTTATAGACATAGACATCAATGTAGACATGGACATACACATAGACATAGTCATGGACATGAACATAGACATAGACATGGACTTAGACTTAGACATAGACATGGACATGGACATAGACATAGTCTTAGACATAGACATAGTCATAGTCACAGATATGGATATACACATGGTCATAGACTCAGTCATAGACATGGACATAGACATAGTCATAGACATAGTTATAGACATAGACATCAGTGTAGACATGGACATAGACATAGTCATGGACATAGACATAGACTTAAACATACACATAGACATAGACATAGTTATAGACATAGACAAAGACATAGACATAGACATAGTCATAGACATAGTCATACATGTAGACACGGTCATAGACATAGATATAAACATAGATGTAGACATAGACATAGGCATAGACATAGACATAGATAAAGACATAGTCGTAGACATAGTCATAGTCAAGGACATAGACAAGACATGGTGATAGACATGGTCATAATTATAGACATAAAAATAGACACAAACATAGTCATAGACCTAGTCATGGACACGGATGTGGACATGGACATAGACATAGTCATAGACAATCTTAGACATAGACATACACATTGACATAAACATAAAGTTAGATCTAGTTACAGACCTAGTCTTAGATACAGACAGAGATAAAGGCGGAGATATAGAGTTAGATGTAGACATGGTCTTAGATGTAGATGTAGACACAGTCATAAGCATAGACATAGCTATTTAGACAAGTATGTGTATCTACATCTATCTAGATCTAGATATAATCTATATTTTATCTACATCTCTTCTATATCTAATATCTTGATACCTCTCTCTATACACTATATCTAATCTATATAATTCTAGCTCAACTCTATGTCTATATTATTCATATCTGATCTTTATCTTGATCTCCACCTCTATACTAATCCATGCCATTAACCTTCCATGGGAGAACCATGTATCTCTCCTGAAAAGGCTTTACAGTGATCTGCTGCCTGGAGCTTGCTGGCACTAGACCCCTGGGAATGGGTCTTTCTGAGGTCTACCTTACTCATGTAATGGTCGGATGCTGAAGCTGGCTCCTTGCCTCATTGACCTGCTGGCTACCCCTGCCTAGTCTGGGACCACTTCTACCCTCTGGTCTACTTTTAGAGTTCCTAAGGGTGCCTTCTGCCAACATTTACCCACACTCCTCCTGAACAAAGACCTGTGGGAGGATGGCTCCAGAAGCAAAACCCAGTAGCAATGGTTTCCTTTGTTAATGAAGATTCTGGTTTCAAAGAAAGGCAGAGTTGAGTAGTTACAACAGAGACCTTGTGGTCTGAGAAAGCAAATTATTAACTATCAGATCCTTTACAAAGGAAAGTTTGCTGACACCTAGACTAGAAGATCTGTTTATTTATTAAAGTACAACAAATGTTTTGGCACATTAAATTTTTTTTAATTGCTTCAAGAGACATCTTCCATAGCCTTTTCCCTGTCTCTATTTTATTTATTGGGTACACATGACACAGAAAGATGGAAATTGTTTTAAGCCAAAGGATGGATGTGCACAAACACACACACACACAATTCTTCTGCACAAATCCTTGGCACAATTCTCAACCTTCATTTACAAGACGAATGCATTTTAGAATATTCCAATGCAGCAGAGGGGCGGTGGGTCCTCTGAGCAAGTGGGCACCTGCTCCGTAAAGTTCACCTGGCTGGTAAAATATGACTTTCTAAATCTTGAGATTTATTTTCCAATTTTGGTGTTATCTGCAGTCCCTAGTTAGTGTGTTAAATTTGCTGTTTCAAGTGAGGGGTTAATGATGAATATCATCAATGTTACTTGGTATTATATTACAAACAAAACTAATAGAAATTCTTCAATTTATTTATATTAATTAGTATCTGTGTCAAAATGAGATAGAGTATATCCTATCCCTTTTAAATCTTTCTTTGCTGCTTCTATCCTTCCCCACCCCCTCCATTCTCAAATATTTTGGATTATGTTTCTCTTTTCTTACTTGTTTGCTTTTGATTTATTCCTTAGGCTTGTTTGAGGTTATTGTTTTAGTGGAAATTTTACCATGCATATTTAGGTCTAAAATGAACATTTTAAAACTCACATTTACTGAGGGTTTTATTGGTTTTTTGTTGGTCTTACATTGGTGTATATGATTTGACAATTTCTAATCTATTATTTTTCTTACCAGGTTTCAAACACCCTATACTTATTTTAAAGACCTGGTGCTCTTATCACTTGGAATATGTTAAAATAATTAAATAACCTTTCTATTTCTTTCATTAAACTCTTTGCTTTTAGATAGTTTTTTTTTTTTTTAAGATTTCTTTCTTTCTTTCTTTCTTTCCCCTCTCCCACCATCCCGGTTGTCTATTCTCTGTGTCTATTTGCTGCGTCTTCTTTGTCTGCTTCTGTTGTTGTCAGTGGCATGGGAATCTGTGTCTCTTTCCATTATGTCATTTTGTTGTGTCAGCTCTCCGTGTGTGTGGTGCCATTCCTGGGCAGGCTGAACTTTCTTTCGCGTTGGGCGGCTCTCCTTATGGGGTGCACTCCTTGTGTGTGGGGCTCCCCTATGTGGGGGACACCCCTGCGTGGCAGGGCACTCCTTGCGCACATCAGCACTTCACGTGGGCCAGCTCCACAAGGGTCAAGGAGGCCCGGGGTTTTAACCATGGACCTCCCATGTGGTACACGGACGCCCTAACCACTGCGCCAAGTCCGCCGCCATAGATAAAGTTTTTTGTCTATCAGCTGTACAGTGTCTATTCTGTGGTGTGTACTCTTGTAACACTTTGAGATTATTTTATGAATCCCAAAAGAAAAACGATTATGTTTGTAAACTAATCTACTCCTTTGGGTGTGATATCCTTTAACTAAATTGGATTCAGCTGAGGAGCCCTTGATTAGATTACCTGTTAAGCTCGCTTTGAGGGCTTTCTTTGATTTGACTCAATTCAGGTTAAGCCCCTGCCATCTTGATGGGTGGATATAAAACGTCACTCACTCAACACAGACGCACAGAAGGAGAGAGAGCTCTGTCGTTCTTAATCCTGGGGCCCTAGAGAGAGTTGACGCATTCACCTGATAGCTTTGCAGCTGACCTTGTGAAGAGACCAGAAGAGCTGAGACTGATCTAGAAAGCCTGGAAGGAAATGAGCCCTATGTCAGGAGAGAGAGGAAGCCCTGAGACATAAGCCCTGTGCCAGCTGCAGCTGAGAGAGAGGAAGGGCAGAGTGGAAGGCTGGACTTTTGCAGAGATCAGCAGCTATCTTGCTTCAACACATGGCAACTGACGTTGGTGAGAAAGCCTTATTGAGTTGGACTCTTGAGGGCCTTGTAGTTGTAAGCTCTTACCCCAAATAAATCCCCTTTATGAAAGCCAACAGAGTCCTGGTACTTTGTACCAGCACCCCTTTGGCAGACTAAAACAACTATTATTAAATTTTACTGATTCTTGAATAAACTCAGCTTGATCGATGCCTCTTGAATATGTTTCTTAATTTGGTTTTGATGCTTGAGTATATATGCATCAGTTTACTTTAGATTTCCAGTTATCTAACCGATACATGGGTAATCCTGCCAATCCATGTGTTTGGATCACTTTAGCTGGGATTGCCCCACTTAACTCACAAGCCATTTTTTCCACTATTCTAAATCTGCCCTCTATCAGCTCGCCAATTATTGCTATCTTTATTACTATGGTATATAGACACTGCTTGTAGATTTATTTTCATGTTTATTAATGTTTTTGCTCTCAATTTCTTCATGGATCTCAGACCCTCCTTTCAACATCATTTTCCAGCCTTCTGAAGTATATATAACATGCTATAATCACATAGGGTCTTTTTTTTAAAAATTGCATTCTAGGTCCCTAGTTTCAAAATTTTAGTTTCAAATATTCTAGGATGGAGACTGGGCATTTGCATTGTTTGAAATGTTACCAAGTCATTCTAATATCTAAATTCCTTTTACGAATGTGTGAGTGGTAAACTCTTCCATTTGTATCCATCTTAAAATATTCTAATCGCTCTCCCAACCTTTAAAATAACACATATTTCTCTTCTGGATAGCCAACTTGAAAATACTATTCCATTGATGACTGGCTTATACTGTTACAGTTGAGAAACCTGGGAGCAGTTAAATACCTTTTTTCTGTTTGATGATTTTTATGATTTTTCTCTTTGTCTTGGTATTCCACATTTCTCTATAATGTGTCTGGTGAGGATTTCTTTCCATTAATCCTGGTTATTAACATCTGTGCTTCCTGCATATGTCTTCATTCCTGGAACTCCAGGGTCTTCATGTCTTACCACTGCCTCTCACATGGCAAATCTCTTCTAAGACCCTAATGCATTATATTGTAATGCAAATCCTAACTGCTCTCCCGTATTCCACATCTCCTTGCCTCTGCACTTAATTCAGACCATTTCCACAGACATTTCTTAAGGTACACTAGTTTTCTCTTCAACTGTGTCTCACCTGCTCTTTAACCCATCTAGTAATTTTTTTTTATGTAGACAGTTTTCAATTTCTAAAGGACCATTTGGTTCTTTTTCAAATGTACTGTGGATTTTATTGCTTTTTTATACTCTTTTGGCTTGGTTACTCTCTGTGATTACTTATGTTATATCTTCATATATCGAATGCACAATTAATGGACAATTCTGTATGTGGCGATTCCACTGTCCATGGATTTATTGGTTTTCTGTTGACTCACTCATTGTGGCTTGATTATCAATGTGCTTAACAATTTTTATCTGGAAGTGTCTATTTAAGAGAATCTTCATTTTGCAATTCTCTGGGAGACATTCCTACAAGAGGATGTGTTTATGCTTACGGCTAAAATGAAGGGATGCTACATATCTTTTTTTTCCTCCCCGCCCTTTTTGGCATTAAATTTCTCTCTCTGGTGGTGCTAGATTTCATAGGGCAACCCTTGGGCTGCTTCTCACAGCTTTCCACTGGCCTAATCTTTGAACCACAGCTTAAATGTGGGCATATGGTTTTGTGGCAACACCACAGCTCAACTTTATTAAGACTCATGGTTCACTGTGACCTGAGGTTGTTTTTTTCCTTAAAGTGATGTTTTCAGTACATTTGCAATCCCAGTTATCTATGCGATAGAGGGCTTGCTTGTTATCCATTGTTGGGAATGTGCATTTCCTTCTGATAGCTTTTAGTGAGAGTGGACATGAGTTCTGCTTGTCAGGCTCCTCATTTCTCTGAGACGTTGGTAGGACCATTCCTGGTCTAAATCAAGCTTGCACGCTCTCTGTTCTTACCTGGAGGTAATTGTCTTGGACAGTTGAGCCATTATGCATTCCTAGAGTTGGGTGAGTTTGCTTGGTGATCCGTAAGTCCAGCTTCCCTTCCTGTAGCACCTTTACTGCAGAGTTTCCGATCGCCTTCCTGTCTCACCTCAGAAGTTACCCCTATGCATTTTCTCCCAAGCAATCCCCACATTCACTGCAGGCGTTTATTGCATTTATCAAGTTTAATCATTTCTGCATTCTAGCACAGGGAAATAAAACATACATGGTGCTTAGTTTATTGTCAGCAGCACCTAGATCAAACCATTCTTTAACCCCAGTCTCCTTTCTGGAATGAATTAGAACAAATGCATTCCTACCCGGACATAATCCTCATCATATATTTTGGTATAGTTTTCTTGTTTGCTATTAATCTTATGAACGTCGCCTTAATGGAAAATCCTTTGGAGTATGGCTGTTTCTCTTGGATAGCTCAATAATGGTGCATATTTCCCAAAATAGTTTTAAAAATTCATTGGGTGCATGTTGACGAATGAACAACCGGTTTATTTTATTCCCCGAAATGTCTAGGTGCTGCATGAAGGTTAAATCTTACAGGCATTATGTACTTCTCACTACATCTAATTTAATAGGGCATGCAGTTTGCTCCCAGACGCATTTATGTGCATTTCTTAGACCATGAACTGTTGTCATCAATTGCTATGAAGTTGTAAGTCTTTACCCAAATGGGCAGAAAGGCAGACACTGGCAGATCTCGTAAGAGGTAAAACAACCTTTTTCAGCAGATTTAAACTGAGAGTTTCTATCCTTAAGCAGACTCTCCTTAGTTATTCACTCCAATCATTTCTTTTTCTTCTTCACATTTTTGTGCCTCATAGCCTCTTCTCATTATTACCTTCATTCATATTTTTTTTACATTAGCAAATGAAACGGGTACATATTAACAAATGTACCTTGTGCTGTGTACAATTTAAATAATTTCATGTGGGGATAATGGGTTGGAAGGTGTTGCAAATTATGCTCTTTGAGGAAAGAGGACCAATTTCAAATTAAAGAAACATTAAAAGAGTTGCAGACTGTGCCAAGAATTGATGTTCATGTCGTAAATCAAACCTCATTTTCTTCTCAGAACTGCTAATTTATTTTCTGCCTGTCCTAATGCCTATTTAATCACAAATAGAAATGGGTGTACAATAAAATATGCCTGCAGACATTTAAATAGCAATTTTAGACATTCGATGGTTTTTTAAATGTTACATTGCCAAGCTCTCTTACTTGTTATCCACACAGCTTTGCTGCAGAGATGCATTTCAGAGGCATGGGAAATGTTACATCAAAGTTGTTCACTTTGGGGATTTAATTTTGCTTATTTTGACCATTTTAAAGCAGAAAAATCCAAACCCTCCCCCTACTCTGTAAATGTTTCAAATCTCACTCCGTTACCTAGAACTCTTCCAGGCAGGTATAGTTAAAATATTGGAGTGTAAAAGATTGCATTCAATAATTTCACATATTCCAGGGACCCCAGCTTGATGTAAACTATATCCTTTTATACTAAGTTTTTGATTAGTTATAAAAACAAAGAAGGTTGCCGATAAGATTGAGAATTGAGACAGCTGTGGAAAGAGCAAATCATGCCTCGATAGTAAACCAGGACAGACATCACATTTTTTCCCTCAAAGCTAATGATATTTATATATTTCTGGGCTTTAATAAACACCATTGATATTCCAACAAAATGAATTACTGCCCAGGAACACTTTTTCTTTAAAATTTCAGTCAAAATGTTGTTGGATGTCCCTGAACAGAACTATGATGCTGAATAGATTTTTTTTTTGATTAATGAAAAGGAGAAGCACCAAGTGAGGTTCTAATGAGCTACAGACAAGAAGCTCCTGCACATGGAATATCAGAATATATTCTGTGGGCTGGAAGTAGTATTAATTGAACAGCAAAAGAAAATCACAAATTGTTGTAAAGTTCTAAATGCACAGAGAACAAAGAGAGATTCCTCCAACATTTGATTTCCCACACCTCCCAGGTAAGGATCACTGAGGATCCTGGAGAAGCTGCATTTTTAATATTGATGCCGGGTGGTGAGTCTTTCCAAAAGGGAAGTTGAAGAAACTCGGTTTTTTTTTTTTGTTTTTTTTTTAATTCTTTTTTTTTTTGATTTTTTTTATTGACTTTGTAATAATATTACATTAAAAATATATATATATGAGGTCCCATTCAACCCCACCACCCCCACCCCACCTCTCCCCCCCCCCCCCCCCCAGCAACACTCCTTCCCATCATCATGACACATCCATTGCATTTGGCAAGTACATCTTTGGGCACCTCTGCACCTCATGGTCAATGGTCCATATCATGGCCCATACTCTCCCCCATTCCATCCAGTGGGCCCTGAGAGGATTTACAATGTCCGGTGATTGCCCCTGAAGCACCATCCAGGGCAGCTCCATGTCCCAAAGATGCCTCCACCTCTCATCTCTTCCTGCCTTTCCCCATACCCATCAGCCACCATGTCCACTTTTCTCAATCCAATGCCACCTTTTCTATGTGGACATTGGATTGGTTGTGTCCATTGCACCTCTATGTCAAGAGGAGGCTCAGATTCCACATGGATGCTGGATGCAATCCTCCCCCTTTTAGTTGTAATCACTCTAGGCTCCATGGTGTGGTGGTTGTCCTTCTTCAACTCCATCTTAGCTGAGTGTGGTGAGCCCAATAAGTCAGATTGTAGGTGCTGGAGTCTGTTGAGGCTCAGGACCTGGCTATCACTTTGTCAGTCCAGAGATTCAAATCCCCTAAATATATCTTAAACCCCAACACTAACTGCACCTCCAGCACATTAGCATGAAAGTCTTATGTAGAGAGATCCCATCTGAGTCCAGATTCATCACACATAAACACCAGTTCCAAAGAGGGGCCATCTGACCTGGTAAGAAACTCGGTTTTAACATCTACCACTTGATGAGGTATAATTCTGTCTTCTACCTTTTTTTTTTTAAAGAAACAGCTTTAACTTCTTGGTTGAGTCTAAGCAGACAAAGTAGATGATGGGAAACGATTTAGTTGCATGATTTTGCCTTCTTTTAATTTTTCTTTGCAAGACAGTGGAAAGAGTCAAGGCTTTGGAGTTCTCTGGACTGGGTTATGCTTCCACTTTGCTCCTTTCTAGCTGTGTGGCATTGATTTCAAAGCCACAGAGTGTCCCTTCAAGAGAGGGCGTGCCATTTGGGCTCAGAGTGCACTTGGCTGAGCTCCTCTAGCTTCAGCACATGAGGATGCCCGGCCATGTCTTGCCAGATCTCTATCTAAGCCTTCAACTGCATTCCTGTGGGTGTTAACTCTTTTGAAGATGTATTATGAGACAAGACATGGACTCATTTCCCAACAGGATCTTCAAAGTAACCCAGTAGAAACCAGAAGTCAGCAGAAAACAAAGGAGTCGAAAGAAAGAGAGAAAACTCACCATGAGATGGAGGTCTGGTATGATGATTGACCCTGGAGAAAGCACGGCTTTGCCAACATCTTGTTTTTGATTTCTAACCTTCAAACCTGAGATGCAATAGATGCTTGATGGGTAATTCAACCCATTGTGTGGTATTTGTCAAACCAATACAGCCTCTACCATAGAGTAAATCAGCCCTCTTCCCTGTTGTAGCAGGAATTTTACACTGTTGCTCCATGTGTAAAATATTCTTTTGATTTATATGTCATCTTCCCTTCTACAACATAAGGTTAATTAAAGCATGCCATCAGAAAATTATTCAAGGGTTTTGGAATCTACATTGAAATGACAGTGAGAGGGACCTCAGAAAGATGTTAATGAAGTGGTAAATTTAATATAAACAAACATAAAAATAGCGGTATGCCTAAGTGCTTCCTTTTGGCCAACCCAGGGTGCCAATTTGGGGGAAAATGTCCACACCAAGCTACCGGCATTTTATGGAGCACATTTATTTTCTTTGTCATTGACAGACAGAGTCTACAGTGCTGAAAATTAAAACGATTACCTTCCAGACTTGGTAAAACAAACGGTCTGCTAGCTGACTTGCCCTTTTCATTTTCCAGGGACTACATGTATAATTAGATGGCAGCGTTATGAGGAGCTTTTATTATTTTAACCTTTTCTTTTTCACCCTTTTCTGATTTTTAAAAACTGCTTTAAAAATTCTAAAGCTATGAAACATAGATAATTATTTAGGGAAGAATAATAGAAACTCAACTGTGTAGAAGCAAGTAATCTGAACAAAAGGGGTGATTACCTTGGAAAAATCATGAGTAACTTTATTTTATTTTAATTGTTTTCATTTTTAATTATAAAGAAACCAAAAATTAGTGACTATATACTCAATTGCAAATATTCACTTGCAAGTAAATAATATAAATACATGGGTGAATTATCTTGACATTTTCCAGCCTATGATAGGTCATTATTATTTGAGCAGTAATGAAAAAATAATGTATAAGTATGACTCAGATATAAGGATACATATGGAAGCAGGTTTTCATAAATTCTAAAGTTGTCTTGCTTTTGTTACAGCCTATCCTGTACCATCAATACCTGAAATTTGCCCTATGACAATCTTCTCTGATCTCAGAGTTGAACAATTCTAAAAACAAGGTCTCCATTCAAAATACTGGATGGCCACTTTCACTAGAGAGCTATTTATTGATTTTCATTTTCCTGCATTTAAAATGATATTAAAATATTTAAGTGTGATAGATAATTTCAAGCAAAGACACCAAAACCTACACTTGAAAGTAAATGTCCTCCATCATGCTAATTCTCTATGGAAGCTGAAAGCTTATGATATAGATTCTGTCAAGCTCCAAAAATGGTGGAAATTTCCTCCAGATACCACAATATATTTGTATAAATCTTTGTTTTATCCATAGTCCTTTAATGACATCATATTTTGGCTTTACAGTTACCTTATAGAAAGAAAGATACGCCTCTTCAGTTTGCTCCCTCATCTTCTCTCAAGCTGTAACTTAAGTCTATCTCAACATTTTCCAACTAGAAAGTAGCAGAACTAACTTTTCCTTGGCCTTGCCCAACCAGGTGCCCAAAAAAGTCTTGCAAAGTCAGAGATGAACTCCTAGGGAAACCACTGTGCTATATGGGCCACCAGGAGAAAACATGAGGTCCACTGGTCAAGAAGTCCAAAGATGAATGCCCCAGAGGGTCAACTGGGAAGGAGTTTAGTCCCATTGCTCCCATATTCCAAATGTTCTGTCCTCCAAAGCTCATTCTGACCAAGAAGCAAAGTCCTCATCATTTCCATGTCAAAGACCCTTCAAATCTCCATTCTACTCACTGTGTTCGCCTTGCCCCCACATATGCACCAACCTATCTAAAACCTGTCCTTTTAAGTCAGATGTACTAAACGTTTACTGCAGTTGTATAAAGTGATAGGAAAACAAAGCATATCAAGTCAAGATATCTTCTCAAGAGGTTCACAGGTAGCTGAGATGCAGGGACACATCACAAGATATTGCGATATGTGCTTTAGAACCATCACTTGCACGTGAGGATGGATGGATGGACCATTGGGGGACCATGGGTTTTCCCTCCCTGTTCCTCTAGTTAGTAAATTGGGCCCACCTGGTGCTTCATCTTCTGCTACCTGCCTGGGGCTTGGATGTCCAGCTGACAGGCAATTCTGACTGATTTGTTCGGCTGCCACCCAGGATAGCTTGTCCCCATGCACTCTGGCAGAGGCACAGAACACAGGGAAGCACACACCTCAGTACTTGTCCCACCATGTTAAACAAGTTCTGTCCTTCTCCAGCAATCTCCCCCCATACCATGCTATATGGGCCACCAGGAGAAAACATGGGGGCCACTGGCCAAGAAGTCCAAAGATGAATGCCCCAGAGGGTCAACAGCCAACATGTAGCCGTGTAGCCCTGCCCGCATCCAAATTCACCCTGCTATTTAAAAAGGAGATAAAATTGTGTGAGGAATGTGCATGGAGACGTGCAACCCAACAGAGAAAAGAAAAACAGAATTAGCCATTATTTACAGGTGCTATTATGTTTGAAGTTTTATGGACCCCACAAAAGTTGGGTTCTTACTTAATCCATTTCTGTGGGCATGTAAGTGGGAGCTTTCATTAGTTTACTTCACTTAAGTGCCTTTTGATTCGGTTACTTCAGTAAGACAGGGTTCATGGTGGCTCTTACTCCTCTTACTGGAGTCCTTTATAAGAGAATGAAAATCAGATGAAGGAAGAGAGAACACCACAGAAGCCAGAAGCTGAAAGCAATGAAACCCAGAAGAGAAGGGAAGGACCAGCAGATTCTGCCATGTGCCTTGCCCTATGACACAGGAGCCCAGAATCACTGGCAGCCCATCTTCAGGGAGAAAGCATCACCTGATGATGCCTTGGTCTGGACATTTTCTCAGCCTCAAAACCATAAGCTAATGAACTCCCACTTCTCCAAGCCTAACTATTTCATGGTATTTTCTTTAAGCAGTCTAGGAAAGTGTATTAGTCAGCCAAAGGGGTGCTGATGCAAAATACCAGAAGTCCATTGGTTTTTATAAAGGATGTTTATTTGGGATAGAAGCTAACAGACACCAGACCTTGAAGCATAAGTTACTTCCCTCACCAAAGTCTGTTGCCATGTGTTGGAGCAAGATGGCTGCAAATGTTCAGCTTTCCCCTTTCTCTTCAGGCTGTATGGTCCCAGCTTCTTCTAGGATCAGCTGTAGGCTGGTATAAGTCTTGTCTCTCTCCTGGGGCTTGATTATCTCCATGCTCAGCTGCTCAAGGCTCTGGTCTCTGCAGTTGCAAATTATCAGGCGAACTGCTGGTCTCTCTTCCCAGGTCCTCTTCTGGGTCTAATAGAACCTTCTCTCTTTCCTCACAACCAAGCTCCTCGCTGTGTTTAATTCTCAGGCTCCAGCTCAAAACTCCAATCTCCCTTCTCTGTTGTGCATTTCTCTGTGAATCCCCTCCCATCAAGGGGGCGGGGAGTCAACTTCTTCCTGACACTGCCCCATCAAAGCCTTAATTATTATTTAATCAAGTAAAAGTGAAACATCTGAATCCAATACCATCTAATATGCCCAGAGGGACAGACCAGTTTACAAATATAATCCAGTATTTATTTTTGGAATTCATAAACAATATCAACGTGCTACAGAAATTAAAACAACTATATACAAAACAGGCTGCCAATGTTTGAAAACACTGTGCTTTAAAATTCTCTAAAATCTTACAACCATTTTAAATTTCTACTATACAGCCATTTTGACAGGGTAAAGGGGAACTTCAGAATAACTGGATCAACTACATTATTACAGGGAGAAAAGCTTCTCCTGATGGTGCTTTGATTTGAACGTTTTCACAACCTCAGAACTGTGAGCTTGTAAGGTAATAAATCCCCAAAGTAAAAGCCAACCCATTTCTGGTATACTGTTTTCAGCAACCTAGCAGACTAAAGCAAGGTGAGAAAACATTATTTATTTTAAGATTGATGATGCACTGAATGAAAAACAACTGGCAACTATGTAATTAGGAGAAGACAATTGGAGCAGGTGCAGCTCAGTGGTTGAGTACCTGCTTCCCATTGACAATCTGTTGAATAATAAATGCCCTTGTTTATTCTAAGGAAAATCAGCTAAAATTGGGCCACCCTCTTTGTAGGATTTCAACATAACAAGAATGGGTGGTGATGCCTAGAAATATTTTCAACACTTTACCATACAGAAGGGCAAATGCAAAGAACAATTTCACTAACTGATCATTGAATACACTTTTCTGGGAATCTAATATCACACCTCTTTTTCCCTCTCCCTGCCTTTAGCACCCTTAGTGGCCACTGTCTCCACATCAGTGATATAATTTCTTCCATTGCTAGAATCACAATAAGTCTATAGTAGAATACCGGTCAGTTCACTCTAGTCCATATTTTATTCCTCACTCCTGAGGATTCTGGGATGGGGAAGCCCACTCCACCTCTAATTAGGAGGTGGTTTCAATCCCATAAGGCTGATGGATGGGACTCTCTTGTTTGCAGTTATAGACCATGATCTTGAAGTAAAGTAAAAATAACATTTTTCTTGTGGGGGCGTGTTGGTGTGGGTGTGATATATTTATTAAATAATACACAGTATAGTGTGGACTTACTAAGTGGCCCATGGATTTCACCTGGCTGACAAAGGGGTCTGTAGAATAAAAAAGATTAAGGACCCCCTGTTCTGGGTGATGATCTAAACACATTAACACATTGAAAGCGCAGGGGAAAACAATGAATGAATGAACAAAACCACACAGAAGGGCAAATGCAAAGAACAATTTCACTAACTGACCACTGAATACATTTTTATGTGAATCTAATTTACATTTCAGTGATTTTATACATATATTTTCTGCTACTAGAATTAAAGGCACAAAACTCCTCTTATTATTCTGCCCTGAATCTTCATTTTCTTTGCTTTCCTGACAACATTAATTACAGAAGCACAAACCACAAATACCAAAAACACCGTTGCTGAAACAATTCAGAAAGGTATCCTCATAATCTAGTTGGATTCTTCTTGATATATTTTTTTAAATTTGGCATTTCTCATAATAGCTTAACATTATTCCATTTGTTTCAATTGTTTACATGCTATCATTGAATGTCGACTTTTATTCTCTCTTTATGGTAGCTCTTTTTCAGAAGGTGACTGAATTTTTTAAACAAATCAATTTTATTGATACATATTAATGAAGCATAAATCCATTCAAAGTGTACAATCTATGGTATTTAGTATAATGACATAGTTGGGCATTCATCACTTCAATCTTTATTATTTTCATTATACCAATAATAATAATAGACAAACAACAGACAAAAAACTCATCACCTCTCAATCTCTCTATGCTCCCCCTTTTGCATATAGCTGCGATTCTGTTTCCATCTCTCTAGTATTTGTATTTCTATTTTGTGAAAACTGTCTTATATATGCAGTATCACCCACAGCCGTGTTTCACATGAGATTTCACAATGTTATGCAGTTCAGTTTTACAGTTTTTAGCTTTCGAAAGGTGCCTGATTTTAAACCACAGAGAAGGACTCCCAAAGAGGTACAGGGTGGCAAAGGTGAATAAAACAGTGCCCCAAACCTGTGCTCAAAGCTAGGTCAGGAGAGCTCAGGTGACTTTTGACCATTGCTCAGGTGACTCAGCGGTGGTACAGACCATTCAGTAGGGCTCTACAAATGGCCTGCAGCTCTCTGGACACAACAGACTCAATTTAGGGAGATATTTAATCCGACCTGCTTCGGTGGCATGTTCTGAAGATGGTCTCACCTGCCACCTGGCACTTGCCTTAGTTTCCCCAGACGGATGTCATGATGTGCCACGACATAGCTTAAAACAACAGAAAGTTATTCTTTCACAATTCTGGAGCCCTGGTGATTGATATCAAGGTATCTTTAGGGCCGTGAGTCCTATGGAGACTCTAGGGGAAAGAGTTACCCTGACCCTCTGAGCTTCCAGAAGCTTCTGCAATTCCTGGCATCCTTTTGTCTGTAACTGCATTACTCCAATCTTCACAGGGCCATCTTTGCCTTGTGTGACTTAGCCTCTTTGCTCAACTTCCTCTTTTATTAGAAGGCTCCATTCTGATCAAATATAATCTCATCTTACCTAATTCCATCTTCAAGAACACTATTTCCAAACAAGGACACAGTCTCAGGTACTCTGGGCTAGAACTTCAACTCATCTTATTGAAGGACATGAGTCCATGAATAACAGGCTAGTTCTACTTTTCTTTTTTTTTGTCTTTATTTATTTTTTAATGTTACATTCAGAAAATATGAGGTCCCCCTATACCCCCCATCCCCCTCACCCCACTTCTCCCCCCATAACAACAACCTCCTCCATCATCATGAGACATTCATTGCACTTGGTGAATACATCTCTGAGCACCGCTGCACCTCATTAGTTCTACTTTTCTACAGGGCTTAATAAAATTTAAGATGAAGAACAATTCAGATTTTCAAAAGTC
This sequence comes from Dasypus novemcinctus, assembly GCF_030445035.2. Lineage (NCBI taxonomy): Eukaryota > Metazoa > Chordata > Mammalia > Cingulata > Dasypodidae > Dasypus > Dasypus novemcinctus. The sequence continues at coordinate 4,357,447 of NC_080704.1, read as the reverse complement.
TATTTTCAGTTCAACTTATTTATTTACTCTAAGAAAACCTCCCCAAATGTTTTTCAAATATGCTCTTTCTAATTAAAAACAAAAAAATCAATAAACACATATGTGTTTAGTCTTCAAATGAGAATTGATATGCTTTGTTTTTTTATTTAAATGCAAGCTCAAATTTTGCCTCAAGGAAAATTACGTTAGAAACTGTCGATCCTCAAAAATGTTAGCTCATTTTCTTTAAAAAAGGAAATAGATGACACCCACTTTGATCTTTCTGCAGCACTTTCCACCTCCCTGCTGGAGAGCTGAAGAGAAAGTTGCCCATTTTGAAGGGGTATGACTAAAGGAATATGCTTCAATGTTAAAATATCAGGATAAGAATTGCCCAGATATTTTCATTCGGAGAGAAAATGTGCTGTCCTTATTTAATATTTGGATCTTTCCTAAGGGTGAAATTGACTGATTATGGCTCTGAGGAGATGCTTCAATTACTTGACTATTTTAGTAAAAATGCTTTCAGTTATCTGATTAATTGCTTGGCTCCGGCAAATTGCACGGCCAGTGTCCTCTAAATCAGTTGCAGCAGACAGCTGACGCCTTGACAAGCTACGTGATTGGAGTTCTGGCAAAGCTTGGTGGAAGCTCCGTCAAAGTGAAGTTTAAAAAAAGAAATTAAAAGTGACCGTTGAGCTGTGATCTGAGGACAAAGTACCACTGAACTGGCACTTCTTTGTTTTGAAATACGTAAGCTAAAGTCTCGCATTTTTGATCAACATTTGCAACGACGACTGAAGGAATGGTAGAAAATGTGTAGATTCGCAAGAACATAGAGGTGACCTCTTCTCCAGCACTTCTCATCCCCAAGAGGACATAGCCCTGGAGTGGGGAGATGGAAGCACAGACCTATCCCCTCTGAAATACTGATTCAGAAGGTCCAGGTTGGAAAACAGGAATAGATCATTTCTAATGGTTTCTTAAAGGTGCCTGAAGGGAGGCTGGGCTTGGGAATTCATCTAGACGGATGATTCCTGGAGTGGGATTTTCCGTGGGACAAAGTGAGGGGGGGGTTTGATCTCCGGTGTTTGATGTGTTCTTCAAACTCTCTTTCCAAGACAGGGGTTCTTAACCAGAAGCCCATGAGCTTGAATTTATTATTATTTTTTAAATATATTTTTAATTCACTTTTTTAAAAGATTTATTTATTTATTTATTTCTCTCCCCTTTCCCCCCTGCCCCAGTTGTCTGTTCTCTGTGTCTATTTGCTGCATCTTCTTCTTTGTCCGTTTCTGTTGTTGTCAGCGGCAGAGGAATCTGTGTTTCTTTTTGTTGCGTCATCTTGTGTCAGCTCTTCTTGTGTGCAGCACCATTCCTGGGCAGGCTGCACTTTGTTTCGCACTAGGTGGCTCTCTTTACGGGGTGCGCTTCTTGCACATGGGGCTCCCCTACATGGGGGACACCCTTGTGTGGCACGGCACTCCTTGTGCGCATCAGCACTGCGCATGGGCCAGCTCCACACGGGTCAAGGAGGCCCAGGGTTTGAACCGCGGACCTTCCATGTGGTAGACGGACGCCCTAACCACTGGGCCAAGTCCGCTTCCCCATTTTAAATATAAAATGTTACATAAAAAAATATAAAGGATTCCCATATGCCCCATTCCCCACGCCTCCCACCTTTGCCCACATCAGCTTCTTTCATGAGTGTGGTACATTCATTGCAATTGATGAACACATTTTGGAGCATTGTCACACAGCCCAGGTTATAGGTTACATTGTAGTTTACACTCTCTCACGCCATTTGGTAGGTTATGGAGGGATATATAATGGTCTGTATCTGTCATTGCAATGTCATTCAGGACAATTCCAAGTCCCCAAAATGCCCCCATATCATACCTCTTTTTCCCGCTCTCTGACTTCAGCACCTCCAGTGGCCACTGCTTCCACATCAATGATATAATTTCTCCCATTGCTAAACTCACTATAAGTCTATAGTAGAATATCAGTAAGTTCACTCTAGTCCGTATTTTATTCCCCAGTCCTGAGGATTCTGGGGAGGTGATGCCCACTCCACCTCTAATTGGGAGGGGGCTTCATTCCCATAAGGCTGATGGATGGGACTCTCTTGCTTGCAGTTGCAGATGACGAGATTGAAGTTAAATTAAAAAAAAAAAATTCTTGAGGGGGCATGTTGGTGTGGGTGTGATATATTTATTAAATAATACACAGTAGAGTGTGGACTTAGTAAGTGGCCCATGGTTTTCACCTGGCTGACAAAGGGGTCTGTAGAATAAAAAAGGTTAAGAATCCCCGTTCTGGGAGATGATCTAAACACATTAACACACTGAAAGCCCAGGGGAAAACAATGAATGAATGAACAAAAAGTGTTTAACTTGGTTTAATCCAATATTTCTCATGGGAAAGCCATTTGCACACCTGGGAAATACTTCTTATCCAATCTTCTTTCTTTCCTGATCCATAGATTCCAGAGCTTAGGGACATCACAAAGCCATGCCACATCGAAGATCAGCATTGTCAGGGTGCAGTTTGCAAACAGCCCAGGAAAAAGCCCTCTCCCATCTACCTTATTCACACACTGAATGCGCTCTTCCTTGGGATAGAACCATTGGGGTATGTTCTCTGTTTCTCTCTCTCTTATTCTTTCTCTTTTTCTCTCTCACCATATCCTTTGCTTTTCAATGAAAGCTTGGTATTCCCTCTAGAATGTGGTGAGTCTTTTCGTATACCCAAAGTTAGGAAATCTTTACAAGAATATAAACTCCTTTTGAAATTTTTATCATCTTGTAAAACTTTCATGTGCAGCTCCTGTTTTGAAAAAGAAAACACAAAGCTTATCTAAAAGGGAGTATGTTTTAAGAATAAAGGTTATTGTTTAACAAGACTCTGCCAGGTGATGGAGGTCGAAGCAAATAAACAGAACGTGCCTTCCTTTGCTACTGCCAACAGAGAGAAAGCAAGGGCAATTTTACTGGGTAAAAGAGTAGGATTACAGTTCTTTAGATTGGTTTTAAGTAGAAAAGTTGTGCCTTTGCTATTTATCAGACATGGTTTGATTTATTTGACAGCATTCTTACTCAGTCAAAAAAAGCCATCTGTGGAGAAGCACGGGAGAAAAATAACAATTGATGTGACCAATGGACCTTGGTCAACAATCATGTAGAATTCATGCATCTATGTCAAAGAGGTACTGTGCTGATAATGCGGAGTATGGAAAAAGTGTGCCAAATGTACGCTATGGACCATGGTTGGTGGTGAGAGAGGATATTATCTCATAATCTGTAACAAGTGTTCCACCACAGTGTGGTGTGTTGGTGAAAGGGTGTCGTATGGGAATTCTACACATGGGCATGATTGTTCTGTAAGTTCACAACCTCTGTAATAAAAAATATATTTTAAAAAATAACAGGGTGGGTTGGGGGAAAATACACAAAATGTAAGGTATGGACTATAGTTAGTAGTAAGATTTTGATGATACTCTTTCATAATTTGTAACAAATGTCTCACAACAATGCAAGGCGTTGGTGGTGGGTTGATACACGGGACCCCTCTGTGATGTTATGTATGTTTGTTTTGTAAGTTCACAACTTTTACCATACACTTATTGTTTATGTAGGTTCATAAATGAATGATATACTTCAGTAACATTTTTAAAAATGAAGACAAAAAAGGCCTGTGTTCTGAGTTTAATTCTATTCATGTCTTTAAGCTAATCACTACTTTTCTCAAACCTCCAGTCTCCGCAATTAATTCCTACTCTTACATTCTTGAGGTCAAAATGTAAAATGTGAGTGGTTTATTGACTGCTAAATTCCACAGAAAAGATAAACAAAGGAACCAAATACCAAGAACAAGCCCTGTATGTTCCTAGAATGTCCTTTTGAGCCTTTTCTCCTCTATTCTTAGATCCCACCTAGTATTACATAACGCATTTAATTGCCATTATATCTTTAGTTTCACTTCCTTCCTTGCATTTTTAATTGGGAAAACATGTCTACAACATAAATCTCTCCATCCAAATCCCACCCAAGCATGCCATTCAGTGGGATTAAACACGTTGATAATGTAGTGGTAATCTCACCACTATTCATTACTAGAACTTTTCCTTCACCTCAGACATACTCCTCACTCATTATGCATTAACTGGTAACCTGCACTCTAATTTCTGTCTCTAGGAGTTTGCATATTTATATTTGTGGTCACCAAGGAACTTACTTCTAATATCCTAAATCTACAACAATTTCATTTGCATTCCTACCAGTTTAACAACTTCAGTAGCGTACATAAACTATATTCCTGTCATCTTCAGCACCCCCCAGCTTTATGTAGCTCTTGTCACAAATGATGTATTTATATATTATAGCCCCAGGTCATTGATGTATCATTTTCTTTTTATACATTTACTTTTAGATCCTGTAAGAAGTGAAAAGTGGAATTACAAATTATAAAGGCAATAGTACTGGAATTTTTATTTACCTGTGTCATTATCTTAATGGGAAATCTTTATTTCTTCTTGTGGCTCCGGTCAATTGTCCACTCTCCTTCCCTTTCAACCTGTAGAACTCCCTTTAGCATCTCTTATAGGGCTAGTCTAGTGGTAATGAACTCCCGCAACTTTTGTTTATCTTGGATGTCCAAATTCTTCCCTCATTTTGAAAGGTAATTTTTTTAGGATGCAGAATTCTTGGTTGGCCAGTTTTTTTGGGCCTTTACATACATCTTCCCAATGCTTTCCTTCTTCCATGGTTTCCTATGAGAAATCAGCATTTAATCTTATTCAAATTAAGTGACATAATGCCTCTCTCTCCCGGTTTTCAGAATTCTCTCATTGGCATTCAACAGTTTGATTACAAAATGTGGATTTATCCAATTTTGAGTTTGTTGAGGATCTTGGGTGTGTTTATTCACATATTTTGGTAACTTTGTGAAGTATTCAGCCATTATTTCTTTGAATATTCTCTCCTCCCCTTTCTCTCTTCTCCTTCTGGGACTCCCACATTGCATATATTGATCCATTTGATGGTGCCCCACAGGTTCCTACGGGTCTCTTCATTTTTCTTCAGTCTTTTGTCTTTCTGTTCCACAGACTGAAGGATTTCAATTTGGTTTCTTCACATTCCTCATTCTGCTTCTGCAGGTCTCAATCTTCCACTGAACCCCTCTAGGGAATTTTTAATTTCTGTTATGGTGATCTTCAGCTCTGTTGGGTTCCTTTTCATAATTTCCTTCTCTCTATTGATATTCTCTGTGTGTCCATCTACCATTTTCCTGACTTCCCTTCTTTGTCCACATTTTCCTTTAGCTCTTTGAGCATATGTAGGACCATTTTTTAAAACATTATTGTTTGGTATGATCCATGTCTGTTCCTCCTCATCAATGGTTACTAATGTTTTAATCTTCTTCTTTGCCTGGACCATTGCTTCCTATTTCTTTGTAATCTTGTGTTGAAACCTAGAAATTTTGATATTTTAATGTGTTAATGATGGAATTTTATGTATTAATGATGGAATTTTTTTCCATCAATGATGGAATTTAATGTGTTGATGATGGAATTTTTCAGCAACAAAAAAATATTTAATTTTCTCAGGATGACCCAGCAATTAAAGACCAGGGGATCTGATTTTGTCCCATAACCATAAACTGAGTTCACTAGGTTCAGTTGTCGAAAAAGGCAAAAATACCTAAAATATTTAAACATCAAGTCTGCATGATCCCAAAGAATAAGTCTGAATAATTATTTTGACTTATAAGTTCTTACATGACAGAACTTTCTTTGAAAGCCAGGTGATAACAGAGGAAACATAGACAACACCTTTCCCAGTCTTTGCAGATGGACTTGTGCAAGTGCTCTCCGCCAAAGCTTATCCATACAATCAGTTTAGAGAATAGCTCAAGGTCAAAGCATAGGGGCCTGCCTGATCCTTTGGTATATATTTTGGGCATGTATGCATGGCACTTGGAATTACATGGATATGGATGTCCCCTCTTCCCCAGGAATAGTTTTCTCCTGGTCTCAGGTACTATACCATGTGTCCTACAGCCAGCAATCTCTTGCTCCAGGCAACACAACTTGACTGCTCTCCTCCAGTGTTCTGTAGGAAAGCACAGTGAGCTGCCTTCTAAATACAGGGCAAGTTTCTAAGACAATGAGTCTCTCAAGCCACCATGAGAAAGATTGGGCTGGACATACACACTTCAAGTATGTGCATGAGACTACACTGCTCAGTCTGGAACTGGGACTGGGGGTCCACGATGGGAACATGGGCCAACTCCATGCAAAGCGGTTGAGGAGTTGGGGAGGAGACAACCAGGCTGCACAAGATCCTATTGCTTTTAAATGGCTTTTTTCTTGATTCGGCACTCACCCTGTTCCTGCAACCCTTTAGCTGTTTTCTGGACTTTTCAGAAAGATGTTTCTGCCAGTTCTTGCTGGTTGTTCAAAGCTTCTGTGAGGGGAGGGAGCCCTGAAGCATCTCACTTGAGGTTCTTGTCCAGGGAGGGACCAATCAATCTCCTTTGAAACCATTTCTGGATCATTCACATTTCTCAATTTATGGAACAATATACAGATTCCAAAACAGTTCCTATCTTTGCAACATGTCAAGGTAGGACTTGGAGGAATTACTGCAGCTACACACGACCTTCCTTCACCAAGCTATTTAAATCACTCAGTTTCACTGAATCCTCGTGCTAAAATTTCTATGATATTTCTCTGTGTATATTTCTGGTCTGTTAAAAATTCAATTCTGTATGCCTCAAGGTCAAACCTGCTTCCTTTAATACTGGAATACAGTTTTTCTTTGAAGTCTGATATTTATCAGGCCTCTGATAGTTTTTTGTCATCCCTGAAATTTCAAAAAGTTCTACAGGATGTTCTGTTTTAGGAAAGAATCTCTGCAGTCTTTTGGGGATGGGACTATGGGTGACAAAAAGAAAAAGAAAAACTGGTTACTGTAAACTCTGATGCCCTTCACTTCATTTTGTTCTTCAGTGAAAATTTAAACTTGTTATATAAAAAGCAATAGTAAAATGCCGAAATTGTTTAATAAATGACTTTAATTTTGAATATTTTAAAAATGTAAGTATTACACATAAAATTAAGTATAAAAAAGAATGACAGGTAGCCAATCATCCTCTACACTATCGAGTCCAGGAAACCTCTTCTTTATTAAAAATAAAATGTTATAGGTATGACTCAAATCATTTAAAATTCATTGAGAAATGCTTTATGGCCCAGAATATGATATCACTTGCTGAATGATTCATGCTTACCTGAAAGGAATATATATGTGGCTATTGATGCTTGAGCTATTCTTTAAATATCAATTAGGTCCAGCTGGTTGATAGTGTTGATTAAATTTCCTTTATACATACTGATTTTTCTGCCTACTCTATCAATTTTTGAGAGAAAGGTTTTGAAATATCCCACAGAAATTGTGGCTTTCAGTGGTTCTCCTTGCACATCAATCCATTTTTGCTTTGTGTTTCAAGGTTCTGTTATTTGGTGCATAAATGTTTAGGCGTATTATGTCCCCTTGATAAATTAACCTTTTTATCTCTAAGAAATGACAATTCTCATCTGTGGTAATATTCTTGACTCTGAAATATAATGTGTGTTATATTAATACAGGCACTCCAATTTTTTGATTAACATTAGTAAGGCACAAGGTTAGGTTAGTATTTTCTTTGTATTTGAAATGTATTTCTTGTAGGTAGTATATTGTTGGGTATTGCCTTTTATACAATTTAACAAACTCTACTTTTTAATTGCAGTTTTCAGACAATTTATATTTAGATTTCTTTTGAAATAACTAAAAAATTTTCTTGTTCTTGGTTTTCTATTGGCTCCATCTGTTTTGTGTTCTCTCTTTTCTTTTTATATACATTCTTTTAGATTAGTTGGATATTGTTATTATTCTATTTTATATGTCAGTTTGTTGTCTATAACTTCTTGCTTTACTATTTTAGTGGTTACTTTAGATTTCCTAGTATATATCAAGTCATCAGAGTCTACACACAATTTGTGTTCCACTTCACATAGCATAAGAATATTACAATAGTATTCTTCACTTCTCTCCTCTTGAGCATTTGCCAATGGTGTCCTTCATTTTATGTATCCAACTGTTACAAACTCTGAGATTTAAGTAAGAAGGAAGACATTTGCCCAGATAGTTCAAATTTTCATTGTTAAAAAATTTGTTATATTTGTTTAGACAATCATTGTGTAAAGGTATTTAAATTTTAAGAAAAAAATCCTGTATATTTACCAATACAGTTGTAATTTCTACTGATCTCCATTCCTTTGTATTGATCCATATTTCTGTATTCCCATCTGGTATCATTTTCCTTCTGCTTGAAGGATGTCCCTTAACATATTTTTTAATATATACATTAGCTAATTCTCCCTGCTTTTGTATAGGTTTAAAGCACCTATTTTGCTTTTGTTTTTGAAAGATATTTTTGCTATGTATATAATTCTCCGTTTTTCTTTTAGTACATGAAATATTTCCATATTCTCATTGCTTTCTTTCTCACAAGCAATCTGCTGACCTCTTTATCTTTGCCCATGGTTTATCTCTGGATGCTTGTAAGATTTTCTTTCATTCACTGATTTTGAGCAATTTGATTATGGAACATTATACATTTCTCCTAAATATTGCTTTAGCATCACTCTCAAAATTCGAAAAGTTGTAGTTTTAATCATGAATTTTTATCCTAGGAGTTGCCTAGGCTTCTTGGTTCTAGGGATTAGAGTTTACATCAAATACAGAAAGTTTGGGTCATTCTTTCTTCAAATACTGTTTTTGTGGTTTCCCCTTTTTGAGGAATTCATTTACACATATATTTGGATGCTTGAAGTTCTCCCACAAGACACAGATCCTCTGTGCAATATTCTATACCTATTTCTCTCTTTCATTAGGCAGAGTCTCTATTCCTGTGCCTTAGAATTCATTAGTGCTTTTTTCTCTAAAGATTAATTGACCATTAATTACTTTCAATGCATTTTCATCCCACGTATTATAGTTTTCATCTCTAGATGTTTGCTTTGGGCCTTTTACTTCTCTTTCCTGTCTCTGATTAACTTTGTAAACATATGAAATACAATTATAATAGCTGTATTCTACCATTGTCTGTTAATTCAATTCTAACATCAGTGTCATTTCTGGGTCAGTTTTGATTGATTTATTTTTCTCTTTTCCAGTTATATATTTCTACTTCTTCCTGTGCCCGGAAGTTTTTGATCGAATGCCAGACAATGTAAAATATAACTTATTGGGTGTTGAGTACTTTTGTATCCTATAAATATTCGTGACAAAAGGTCTAAGATGTATATAAGCAATCAAGTGGGCACAAAATGTATAATATTAAATAAACTAGACCATATTCTGAGTCATCAAAACAAGTCTTAATGAATTTTAAAAGAAGTAGCCAACTCATTCATGGTCTCTGACCACAATGAAAGTAAATTATAATAAATAACAGGAATATATCTAGAAAATCACCAAATCTTGGAAACTAAAAATGTACTTCTAAATAGCCAATGGGTCAAAAAAAAAAAGACACCAAAAAGGAAATTAGAAAGTATATTGGATGGGAGAAAAATGAAAACGAGGCTATAACATTTGTAGGTTGATGCTAAATCATTACTTAGAAGAAATTTATAACCCAATACATTTTTATCATTATTATTCATTATTTTTAAAGAAGATTTAGATTACACAAATATTACATCAAAAATATGGGAGATTCCCATATATCCCACCCCATACCCACACTTTTCCTTATTAACAACATCTTTCATTAGTGTGGTACATTTGTTACAATTGAACACATATTGAATCATTGCTACTAAACATGGTTTATAGTTTACATTATGGTTTACACTTTGTACCATAGACTTTTATAGGTTTTGACAAAATGTGTAATTGCCTTTAACCATCATTCAATATCATGAAGAATAATTCCAATGTTTCCAAAATGCCCCATGTTATACCAATGCTTCCCTCTCATTCTCCACAGAACTTCTGGTGACCACTGTCTTTTTTTTCCCAATCTCTATTTTTTAAAATATATTTTTTATTTACTTTTAAAAAATACATAGATTATATAAACTGTTACATAAAAAATATAGGGGATTCCCATCACCTCTTTCTCCCTCTCCCTGACTTCAGCACCTCCAGTGGCCACTGTCTCCACATCAATGATATAATTTCTTCCATTGCTAGAATCACAATTAGTCTATAGTAGAATACCGGTAGGTCCACTATTGTCCTGCATTCATTCACCAATCTTGAGGTCCTACAGTCATGGCAGATAGCTCCCAACTTTGGTGCCTTGCCAGTGGGCCCTACTTTGGAGTTTGTGCTCCTGAGTGTGACAGAGGTAGACTCAGATGTGACTTTTCTACACATGGCTCTTCTATCCCTTTATTGAACCTTTAGTTGGTGCTGGAGTTGGTAGGTGTATATCCAAGAGACTTGAATCTCTGGGCTGTCCATGGTCCATGTGCCAGCTGGGTCCTAAGCCTCAGTGGAGTTTCAACACCTACTCTCCAGTTCATTGGACTCACCTGGGAGAACTAACAAGGAGGTGAAGATGGAAAACCAACATACCAAGGAACCAAGACAGTCTGCAACTGCAAGCAGTAGAGTCCCAGCCATCAGCCATATGGGATCGAAGTCCCCTCCCAATTAGAGGTGGAGTGGGTATCACCATCCCATAATCCTCAGGACTGGGGAATAAAATATGGACTAGGGTGAACTTACTGGTATTCTACTACAGACTTACTGTGATTCTAGCAATGGAAGAAATTATATCATTGATGTGGAGACAGTGGCCACTAGAGTAACACTATATATTTTTAAATGTAGGTCTGAAATCAGTAATCTCAGATTTTACTTTAAGCAAGAAAAGCATGTTAAACCCCTCGTAAGCAGAAGAAAGGAAAGAAGATATGAACATGAAATGAAAAAGAGCTAAGATAACCAAAACAGTCATATGAAAATCAGATTAAAGAACATCCAAACGTGATTATTAATTTCACCAGAAACTCAAGAAAAGCTAATTCAAACAATAAATAATAGCAAACTCTGTTGCATTTGCACATAACAAATGTAAGATTACCAAACTCTACCATTCTCACTCTTTCTCCTGCAATGTGACCTTTTACAGTAGAATCTCATTCCAGTGTCTCCAAATAGGGCTGTTGTTTGTTTTCATTCTGACCTATCGTTTCAGATGGGTTTTTCATCATGTTGTTCTTTGATTGCCCTTTCTTTGCGCTGGTATGTCTCTAGGACTGTTCAAACTTTTCCACACTCTCAGAGCATTCTTCCCTAAAACAGTGAGTGCAATATCTCCTTGATGAGAGCATATCTCAGATTCCCAACATCTCCCTGAGATTTTGATTCACCACAAGTTTCATCTCATGTCAAACCACTCCGACCTCAAGCAACCTCAACTCAACATGGCTCTGCCATATCGATGGTTTCTTTACTTGTTCATCCTTTCGTGCCATCCTTTCCTAGAGCGAGTATGCTCTCATGAAAAACAATTATACAAGTACAAATAATTCCTAGGTCCTAGTGTTACCACCCCTGGTTTCTAGGTTCGTGGCTTCATAGCAAGAAAGAACTGAAGGCTGAAACACAAATTAACTAGGCAAGCAGAGAATTTATTGAGTGGGAGAGCAAGAGAACAGGAATATGCTTTTAGAGCATAAGGTGGGCATCCTCAAGGGAGAGAAATGTGAAGTTCTGCCCTAGGGTCCCCTGTTTTATAGGGGTGGGGGTACAGGACTCCAGGGTCTGTGCTAATTGGCATATTGGAGACAGAACAGTGAAGTTCTATTGGGTGATTTGATTCTTAGGAAGTTTGCTGTTGATGCCCAGTGGTGATTGTCTTCTGGCTATTGCTCCCAGGGGGTTATGGAAATAGGTGGGTATGGTGGGAATCTCCTGTTTTTCTCCTTGTCTTCTGCTGGGTGGACACCGTAAGCTGCGTTCTCATGACTTGTTTATGCAGTCAGTGGGCACATACTGCTGGTGTTGTTTCCATAGCTGATGGGTGAATGGTATAAAGTGCATTCCCATCACGTCAGCAGGCATTAGCTGTAACTTATTTGCATGTCAGCAGACACTAGCTACCTTCTGAAAACCATCCAGAAGGATGCTGCTTTAGTTTTTTTTTCCCACTGGGTGCTGTTTGTTTGGAAATGTACTAGGTTTTCTGATCCTCCTCTTTACGTCCCTATTCTATCCTGCCTCGGTAGTCTTTTAGTAGTGAAGGTTTCTGGCATTTTGGGGCATGAACAAAAAGGAAGAACTCATCACATCCTTTTTAATGTAACTGATAACTACCTAGAATTGATTACACTTCATTTCCTTATGTATATATTTACATGTATATGTAAATATGTATAAATATATGCTTCATGTGTATATCACTGTATGCATGCATTTATAGCATGCATAATGTTGATATGTATATACATATGCACACAAGATACAATAAACCCAAAATTCCAAGATTGCAAGAAAGCTTGCCTTGGTATACATACATATTTAAATTTCTACCCAAGGAAGTGATTTCTAGAAAATTGAAGTCAGAGTGAGAACTGAGGAATAAACAGGAGATGACTTCGATGGTGCAAAATTATCTCTACCACATATAGTCACAGAATGCTCATTATAATTAGGGAAGAAGAGTTTGAAAATTGCTTAGAGCATATAAATGTGTGAAATGCTAATGTTCTCTTTCTAATATTCTGAAATGTTGTTGTATTAGGAACCTTCCAATTTGTTAGGCATTCTTGTGTCTCCTTTTATTTTCAATCTCAAATGAACAATCCCATTTTTTTTTCTAGTTAGCTCATTATTAGTGGCTTATGATGTCTGTTATCCCACATATCTATGCATGCCAGAGGGCACCTGTGGGGACATTTTAAAATTAAACCGACAATATAGTTACCAATAAGATAGAATTCAGCTAATGTTTTCCCAAAAGGGCTTCATGAATAAAAAACAGAAAAGCAAAAGAATTCTCTTCAATGCTCATTTTACTTCAAAGCAATGAAGAGATAGATAGAAAAACTCAGATGGCAGTTTTAATTAATGCTTCTAATTGTTTTCACCTGAACTGCTGAAGGCAGGCATAGAGCCCTCTTTCCTCAATGGTTCACACAGATTTGAAGCTTCTTGGTAATTCTAGAGAGAGCAGGAGCATCCCCTGCAGGCAGGTTTTGGGGTTGTTTAATTCAACATTTTCATGGTATCTTTTTCATCTGTTAATTTGTATTCACCCTGCGTGTTGACAGTAATTGTGTCGAGAGAATTAGAAAGAGATGGCTACTGCAGTGGTTTGTGAATTACCTTGATCTTCTCAGCTCCTAAATGGATTCCGCAATTTTGTCAAAGGATTTGGAAGCACATGCTGAAATGTATACTGGGATTTCTTTCTATTTACTGTGTTTTGTTTGTACTAGGTTTTAAAAATAAATGTGCCTCTCTCTTTAGAATTGTAGAAGTTCACCCATAAATGAAGATAATTAAAAATGAAATTCAGGGAGCAGCACATTTTTTCTTTTATTACATTGCCAGCTTTGAACGCTCTCTTGCCCTAAACTGGGAAGAGGTTTAGTGATCTCATCGCAGCTGATAAGTTCTAGAACTCGGCGTGAGCTTGTGTGTGAAAGCGTGTGTGAGTGTGTGTTCGAGGCTGTTTGTGAATAAAGGTGTGTATGTGACTATGTACGCGTGAGGATGCAAGTTTGCAAGTTTGTGATTTTAAGTGTGTTGTGTGTGTAGGCGTGTTTATCAGCGTGCAATTGTGTGTATATGACTGCTGGCATAGGAAGGTGTGTTTGCTTGTAGCCTATGAGAGTGAGTCAGTGTGTATTTATTCTTCCTTAGAAACATGATTTTGCAAGTAGGACTGTCCTAAAGATCAAATGGATTCAAGGAAAGTCTAGACATTCACTCTCCAACTGAGCTGATTTAAGCAAACCAAAATGATCTTTAAGCAATCACTTTTTGTTTAGCTAATTGATAAATACATTTTGTTGGGACTGTGCCATGCCCAGTTGTTTACTCATTGTCTTCTCTGAGTAAACAAAGAGTATTTACTCTCTGGCTCTTTGCAGAAAAATCTTGCCCAGTGCTACTCTAAAGCATTGGGGGAAAAAAAAATCCATCCATCTTCACAATACGATATAAAGAAATGTGAGAAGCTTGGGCTTATTGCAAAAATTTTGGCCACAGGTATGACAACTTTGTGGATAAAATATCTTGTGCAAGAGAGTGTAGTAAGGGAAAATGAAGACAGATAAGAGATGTGACAATCTCTAGAGACACATTCAGAAATATTTCTCCAATGAAAATCACAAGTCTGTGTTGGTTTCCTCGGGTGGCCAGGTTGAGTGAAATGGTCGATTGCTACTTTTTCTTTTTCTTTTTTGGCTATGTTTTTTGAACACACATCACTGGCGTAATTTGGAAATAATTTAAAATAGAACGAAAAAAAGAACAAGAAAAACGTGTACATCTGCTTGCTGGCCTGTGCAACTCTATTTAAGTCCTCACTTCACGTGCCTGATTCGCTTGTTTGGAGGATCTGCTATCACCAAGGTCATTTAGCTCATTATTCATAAACATGGACAACAAAGAGAGGTTCTACTTCTTTCTCGGTTTCTTTTCATTGTTTTCCCTTCCTTTCCCACAATGTAGCCTGTAATGAAAAATTAACGGAAGTCCCCAGAACCCGCTCCCTTAAGAAATTAGACTGGGGTAGAGTCTTCCGGACTGCATGGTTTTCTTAGCCTCAGACCCTCTCGCCTGCTGTTAACAGAACTTAAAAAAAGCAAGTGAGAGCCATCTCTCCAGGGTGAGCCCAGGACAGACTGGACAATTTTGGCAACTGGCCACGACACCTGTAACCATGAATGCGTCTTGCCAAAGAAAGTCATCTTGAGGTCAGGCAGACATTTTCTCATAGTACTTTCATTCTTCCCTTTTTGAACTCTTTTTCCTCCAGGGGGAGATTTAGACTATTAGCCATGAATGTTTTCCATTTTATGCCATTTTGGGGTTTATAAAAATATATGTGTGTATATATATATATATGACATGACCATCTTTTGACCATCCCAATAAATTCATGAAACGGTACCTGATTATCAGCCCTGTTTAGAAACTATGTCATAGAAACCTAGAAAAACACATGAAAGAGTGTGGAAAAAGTCTCGCAAGGTTGATAGTTGGACAAGAGATTAAAATTTAGGCCATTTTGAAGCTCACTCTGTGAATAAAATGTGTTGTTAAAAAGATCTGTCATCTAAATGTATACACATATAGTTTGAATACACATTTTCTTGCTCTAGTCTTACATTTATAATGATCTCATATTAACACTTTCATATAATCATGCCTTCCTTTTTCTTTAGAACACCAAAGCTCTACTTACTTTTGTATGACACTTTTGTGAAAATACAGTCAAAATGTAAGCATACTCTATCATATTGACTTTTTTCTTACATCTCTTGCCAAAACAAGAAGTGGAAGGAGTGGGTATAGCTCGGTGCTTTGAGCACCTGCTTCCCATGGGCAAGGTCCCAAGTTCAATCCCCTTAAAAAAATAAAAATAAAGAGAATAGCTTAATAATTGTGTTATGTTATCTGTTATCTTGCTTCAATGCTAAATTATACAGTTGAGAACCATGTAAGTCATTATAGAGAGAATAATTAGTGGTCATTCAAGCATGTTACCACGTGCTCATTTGTCTTGAATTGAAAAATACAAAAACAAGCCAAAACAAAGTTAAAGATATTTATAGAGATTTTTATATCTCAGTATCCCAAGACTTTGTCAGGAATTCTCATGAAATACCTCTAATATCTATCTGCATGTTGGAAATGAATGGAAATACAGAAGTTTTCTAATGAGGTTTCTTAGTTGGTGATGTTTAATATGGCTGCGATAATTTTAAATCAGGGGCAATGTGAACTACTGCACCTGTTTGACAAATGTGATGTCATTATGTGCACATTTTATAGTGTATTTGTGTGGGGGTGAGTGGGTTTTGTATTCTGAGTGTAGGAAAAAAAAAGTAGAGAATAAGGAAATCAGAGTAAGAGCGAACTAGATAGATGGGGAAATTCAGTTATCTAATGGTGTTTCGCAACCGTGCAATGTAAACAAAGACTTTTTTTAGTACTCACCTTGACATAATAAGTTTATATTACCGAGCAACTGGTATCACCATGGTCATTTAGCTAGTGCCTAACGAGGTTTTACTTCTCCTTTTTCTGTTTTATTTTATTTTTTCAACCTTCTCCCAAAGTTCGCTTGTAGCCAGCAATGGTTCATTCCATTGCTAGAATCTGACAAGACATTTGCCATGTTTCCTCACTACACTTAGATCCCTTATCTGAAAAAACAAACCAACCAACCACACACGCACAACAGATTATTAGGTTATGGCTTCAGCATGCTATTTGGAACATCTCATTTTCCTTTCAGAATGCCAGCGTGGCTTTCTCCTGGCTTTTCATTAAACACTCATGCTAATGCCAGCTTGTAAGGCTCCCCACAGATGAGCCTCCCTTGCCTAATTGCCTTCATTAATGACAGCTTTTTACCTTAAGCTCAAAGAGCTGGTGCTTCCTCACTGCAGAGAATACACTGGCTAATCTGCAAAGACGCTTCTTAATGCCACATTTCCCTCTGGGTAAATATTTCCCACTTTTCTGAGGTCCATTACGTTGACCACGCCCAGGAAACCAATATTTCCATCTTGGTTTGCATTCACAAAACAGATTGTTACCTTTTGTAACTCATGAAAATTCCTGACCACCTACTCTTCCTTTGTCTCCTTCCTTCCTTCCTCCCTCCCACCATCCCTCTCTCCCTCCCTTCCTTCCTCAAATACTTTTTGAGAACCTAGACACATAAGCTTCAACTATGAAATAACTATCAAATATGTTTTCCACGCCTCACTGGGTTGTCCAGGAGGTCAAAATGGAAACATATATCAATGACCTCTTTCAAACTTCCTTTCCAGGTGGAAAGTTTGAAATATTAAGCATATGTATGGATCCAACTAATTAAATCTGGAGGATTCTAAATCATTTTCCAAGTTAAACAAAAATAGTAAGTATGTCAACATCTAGATGCTACATGTGTATTTGAGTAGTATCAAGGCAGTATTATGTAATCACCAATGGGCAGAAGATATAAGAAAAGTGCTCATAACAAAGCATAAACAGAGAGTAAGTACTTTAATATAAGAGCATTATTATTATTATTATTATTATTATTGTTATTTTTTTGGCTATACAATCTCTTTATTTTTATTTTTTTAATGTTACATTAAAAAAATATAAGAGGTCCCCGTATACCTCCTACCCCCCTCACCCCACTCTTCGTACATCAACAACCTCTTTCATCATTGTGGCACATTCACTGCATTTGGTGAACACATTTTGGATCACTGCTGCACTGCATGGATGATAGTTTACATTGTAGTTTGCACTCTCCCCCAGTCCATTCAGTGGGTTATGGCAGGATATATGATGTCCAGCATCTGTCCTTGCAATATCATTTAGGACAACGTCAAGTCCTGAAAATGCCCCACATCACATCTATTCCTCCATCTCCCTATCCTCAGCAAACTCCCATGGCCACTTTCTCCACATTAATAATACAATTTCTTCCATTACTAGTCACAATAGTTCCATAGTAGAATATCAGTAAGTCCACTCTAATCTATACTCTATTCCTCCATCCTGAGGACCCTGGGATGGTGATGTCCACTCCACCTCTACATTGGGAGGGGGCTTAGATTCCACATGGATAATGGATGCAATTCTCCTGCTTGCAGTTGTAGGCTGTCTCAGTTCCCTGCTGCAGTGGTTGACCATCCTCACCTCCTTGTTAGCTGACCTGGGTAAGTCCAATGAACCAGAGGATAGGAGTTGCAACTCTGCTGAGGCTCAGGGCCTGGCTGTCACATGGACAGTCCAGAGATTCAAGTCTCCTGAATATACACCAACCCTATTCAGCCAACACACTGATGGAGACAACAACCAAGCTTGAAAGTGTCCACAAGAGAATCAGAGGGAACTATGTTAAAGGCAAGGCGTCATGCTTATTTCCAGGTGAATCCTTATTCAGAGTTGAACTGATTGAACGTACGTCCTGTCCTGGCTTTGCCAACACTGTCCGTCTACCTTAGTTTCCTACAGCTGCTGCACATGGTGACTTAAACAAGAGAAATGTATTCACTCAAAGCTCTGGAGACCAGAAGTCTGACCTCGAGTTGAGGGCAGGGAGGCTCCTTCCTGCCTCTCCCAGCTTGAGATGGTCACTGCCATCCTCAAGACACCCCAGTGCCACCTCCTTTGGGTCATTACTGCCTTCTTGTGTCTGTCTCCCCTCTCCTTGTGAAGACGGCCGTGAAGGATTAACGCCAGTGTGACCTCACTTTAATTGAACTAATTCCACCTGCAGTGACCTGTTTCCAAAGAAGGTTAAGTCCTTTGGCATATCATTTTAGGATGCACAAAAACCTGCATAAGCCCATCCTATAGATTTCTTCAGAAATGTGTGTTTCCTGGGGACACGTGCATCTCCCTTTCTCCCCTTTCAAATTGGGTCAACCATCTTCTTTGCTCAACCTTCCACCCAGGACCTGCTTTTGGTCTGTTCTCCAAACTGAGCTGCTCCAGCTACCTTTTGAACAGATCTTCTGGTTCCTGGCAATGTAGAATCTGGAACGGCCACCAATTTTTGTATTTCCTCTGTCATGACCAAGTTAAGGGTGATTTTAAATGTCTTTCTTTATTCCAGGTAGCTTGTGAGAGGGTGTTAAAACTTCTCTGCATTAATTGAATGAGGTTTAAATTAGATGTGTAACTAGAGTTGCTCTAATGGATGGGCCCCACATTTTAAGGACATGGCTCAGCAGAGTGGCAGTAAACCATACTTTATCTGATTCTCTTCCTCCAAAGGGAAAAGAAAAGTTGCTTCGGGGGAGTCTTTTGACTAGGCACGCTTGTAAAATCCAAGAAGATACAATTACAGGTGTAAGCTCTCAAAGTTTCTAACCCTTCTCTAGAAGAGGTTGTCACATACATTGGTGTCTGCTGCGGCTTAAGGGGTATTATCTTATAGGAAAGTCGATGATTAATTATCACGGTGCTCGGTGAATCACTCAAGCACAGCTCACAGCTGAGTTGATTGAAAGCCTATGTCCAATGCAATTAACAGCTTGTCCTTCAGATGTCTCAAAATAGAACATTGGAACTTGTATGGGGCTGTTTTAAAATGCTCATATATGCATCCATTGTGATCCTAACATGGAAAAAAAATGCATCACAAGAGAAATTATTTTCAATATTTCCAAAAGCACTTTCATAGTGTCATTAAAATTTAAAAAGAACTAAGGACTGGAAGAATCATAAAATGCAAATGAAAAATAAATTCTATTGGTCCAAAATGTGTGACAGATATACATTCAATGATACTAATTTAAAAGAGGTCTTTAAATGGAAAGCTTATGCACACATGTAGTTTTACTAAATTAAAGCATGTAAGCCCAAAAGAATAAAATGCTACATGTAGTCTATTGAATTTGAAGAATTTTAAATCATTTTAGAAGTTAGACAAAAATAGTAACTATGCCATCTTCAAGATTTTACAGGTGTATTTGTGTTATATCATTGTAATAACATGTAGTAGCAAGATAAAAAAAAATTAAAAAAAGAATGAGGGAAACCTAAACACTCACGTACAAACTAGTGGTTGAGATATTTTTTATGCAGAAAGTTTCCTTATTTAGACAGTTTTCTTTTTTGCTACAGTATTTCCAACCCATAGGCTGGAATGAACTACTCAATAGAATCATGTTTGTCAAATTTCCAACCCATTGGAAAATCACATACTGAGAGAACCTCCTTGAATCACAATGTCCCTCACTTACTGGATATAATCAATGTGACAAAACTGTTCCAGCCTTTCTTTTTTTAAGTTGGACTCGCTGCATGGAAAGAATTAATAATAATTCTTGATTTATGAAATACTCCATGACTAGCTCCCCACCCTTTTCCTCCCCTCCCCTCCTCTACCTTCCTTTCCCTTCCCTTTTCTTTCCTCCCTCTCTCCCTCCTTCCTTTCTTCCTTCTTTTCTCCTTGTCATTCACCTACCACCCAATAAAAAAATCATAATTTTGGAAGAAAAAAACAACTTCCCCTACCTCCATTGATTGAAAGAGAGCACCACCTTAAAGCTGTATCTATTATTTCATTGCTTTAAATTGGATAGGAATTAGGTTTATATTCCTTAAATAATATTTTAAGCTTTTAGAATAGTAGTACCCTGTACTGCTTTCAGTCTTTCAGGGCTTTCCTTTTCATTTCATAGATTGCAAACTTCCATGTATACCATCCTGCTTAGTCCCAGCTGATTCCTTTTGATTGCAATGTAATATTTAGCGGCATTAATATGCTATAAATTTTCTTGTGCTTCGCACTAGTTGATTCCTTTTTGACTGCTGTTTATGTCACTGTATTAATATATGAATACCCCAGAGAAGAGGATTAGTTATAAAGCATTGCATCAAGGAATGTAAACTCCTAGGAGTTAAAAAGTCAAAGAAAATGTCTTTGCTTGGAATGCAAATATAGTCTCTTTAGCAAATTAAAGAATGTCTTCCTGTTTACATTGGAGATACAGAAGGAAATAAATGACCAAAACCAAGCAAAGAGATAGATAAAAGTAAAGTTACCATATTAAAGACACAATTTGAAAGTAAAAATTGGTTGTATGTGGAGGGTAAACTAGAGACGTTTTCTCTACCCCTGAATGTAAAGGAAAATTATGAAATGCATGAAAACTTTAAGAACAAAAATAATAATGAAGAGATTCAATTTATAAAAGTTTCTGTTGTAGAAATAGTAACATATCTCAATAGGAGCTTTCATTAGAAACAATATTCATGAGCATTTACTGAATGCCTGTCAGAAGCCAATAAATACACTGCATGCATCATAATTGCACTGATTCCTTAAAAAATTGCTTATATATATGCTGCAGGGACAGTTACCGGACATTGTATGTCCTCCCATGGCCCACTGGATGGACTGTGGGAGAGTGTGAGCTACGGTGTGGACCACTGACCACGACGTGCAGCGGTGCTCAGAGATATATTTACCAAGTGATGATAGAGGAGGTAGTTGTTATGGGGGGAGGAGTGAGGTGAGGGGGGTGGGGGGCATATGGGGACCTCATATTTTTTGTATGTAATATTAAAAAAATAAATAAAGACAAAAAAAAGTTGCTTATATCTTTCACCAAAACCTAGCGCAGTCTTAGCCCCTCTGGGTGCTTAATACATGTCTCTTAAAATGAAAAAGACTATTCTATTTATAAGGAATTTGCATTGTAACTTTTCCATTTATTCATTCTTACTATAATATCCTCCAATATTAGATAAATTTAGCTGGGAAGACAAATAATCAGTCAACCAGGGGGAAATTTTGCTGTCATTAAGTCCTTTTCACATCGTCTTTCATAAAGCGCCTCAAGCCTCTTATGCACAGAAGATACCATAATATATGTAAAAGATGAATAGAATAAATAGTGTAATCTAATGTGCCAATGTTGTTCCAGGAAAGGGAAAAAAAATGTATTTTCTTCTTTGTAATTGATATATTTTTTGTTAATGGAAAAATATAAGCTTTACTTTTTTAAAAGTTCCCTCTAAACCTTACGGTATATAAGATTTTGCCCCTGAAATGGGTGTGGCTTTTAAGATTAAAATGGAGTCTGTTGCATATTATTACTCAAGATGAACTCTAAATCTCTTTATTAAAAATACAATTCCAAGAAGCAAGCCCTTTGGTAACAACTATGGGGCCATACAATAAATAGAATAAGACAGTTGACATGTTTTTCTTTACTCTTAATTTAGTTATAAGCCCATTGAGCAAGGCAAAACAATGATATTTGCTAATTAAATCTACTCTGATATTTTAGATTTGCATTTGAGTTCTTTGAGGTTGATTGTGGAGACTTGCTAATATTACTATTCGGGAGACCTACACTTAGAAGGCAAATGAGAGATGTTTGCTAAGTGAATAAAAAATAAAATCAATGGTTGTAAGTTGGTGGCATTTAAACCTCTTAAAAATGGTATCATTCATTGAATGTCCTAGGTGCTACGTTAAGGGTTTTCTGTCATTTCATTCATTAGATCATTGGATGGCATCGTAACGAGACTCTTCTTATCTCCATTTTCTTTGTGAAGAAAAGAAAGTCCAGATAGATCACGCCTTCTTGCCTAGGATAACAAATGGTAGAGCTATAAGTAGATGAAGGTTCTACTTCTTTCTTCTTGATCCTCCTTGGAGCAGAACACTTGGAGCCATCACCAGCAAGCCCTTACTTTTGCCTTCCTCATCTTTCCCCTTTTCATTGATCACTAGGTGACTGCCAGAAACAAGACTCAGGGCCCTGCTTCCAAAGAGTTTCACATCTAAATTCTTTTGAGAGATGCCATAGTATGAGACGTGTCTTGGGAACAAAAAGAGCATCACCGTTTGCTTGGACCGACAATGACTACCAGGAAAATTGCCTAGGACTAGAGAGTAAACACATAGTTTCAACTTGGAAAATGAAGCAACGTGGTCCTCTGTGGTAGGCTGAGGATGTCCACATCTGAATGCATGGCACCTGTGAATGTCTTCACCTCCATGACAGAAGGGGTTCTACAGACGGGAAGAAACTAAGTATCCTGCAATGGAGAGATTATTCTGGATTCTCCAGGTAGACCAGATGTCACCACAAGAGCGCTTACAAGAGGGAGGCATGAGAGTCAAGGCAGAGAAAGAGATGTGAGCATGGGAGCAAAAGCTGGAGAGATGCAACCTCCAGAAGCTGGCAATGATGAGGCATGAACTCTTCCTTGGAACCTTCAGAAGGACCCATGCCTGCCAACACCTTGATTTTAGCCCCTGAACACTCATTCATTTTCTTCTGACCTTCAGTGCTATGTTGTTTTATGCCACTAAATGTGTGGCAATTTATTACAGAAGCCTCAGAAAACAAACACACTCTTCCACCATCGTAAGCCTGGGCATTCCTGCATGACAGGTATTTGGAATTATATATTTCTCCTTTATTTTACTCACTTGGCTAGTTATCCATCTTAAGGAGAGGGGTTCAGGGGAATGAGTAAGTTACAGGCTCATCTAGTTTTCGCGGATGATCCCTCCAAGGGATAATCAGATGCATCAAGGCGTTCCTAATTTTGTCAGATCAGTCAAGTCAAGGAAAACGGAACTCAGGATCCATCAGCCTCTCACAAGGATGAAACTCAAAACTTCGGTTTACAGGTGGAGAAAATGACATTCACTGACTTATAAATGAAAATGAAATCCACTGACTTCTTTTCTGAAAGTTTTCACCTATAAATATTATCGAAACATAAAGGAAAATTATCTGAAACTTGAAAGAACTGATATGAGTTTCTTTCTTTTTTTCTCTCTCTCTGTCTTCCCTCCTTCATTAAAGCACTAAAATTGAGAGTATAGAGGGCACACCAGGGAGGGCTTGTTAAAACAGCATGCTAGGGACCTTTCTTAGAGTTTCTGATTCTGTAGGTCTGGGATAGACAATCTGCTGTTCTAAGAAGTCCCTTGGGGCATGCTAGGGCCCTTAGAGTTTCTGATTCTGTATGTCTGGAGTAGACAATCTGCTGTTCTAAGAAGTCCCCAGAGGCTACTGCTGCTGCTGCTACTCCGAAGGGATGGGCACTTTTTGAACAACTATTTTAATCTTCGGTCTACTCCAAAGATTCAATGCAGTGCTTCTGAACCACAGGTGATTTCTGTCCTATGCAAGGGACGCTGAACAATGTCAGAAAACATGTTGGCTGCCACACCTGGGGTCAGTGGAGCTGATATTGACAACTACTGGCTAGAGGACCAGGAATGCTGCAAAACATCATCCAATGCATGTTGGGCATGTGGAGAAGCATGGGAAAAATACAGCGGGAGTGATCGATGGACTGTGGTTAGCAGTAATAACATAATATTTTTGCATCTATGCGAAAGCTGTACTGTGTTGATAGTGAAGCAGTATGGAAAATGTGAGCCAAATGTACACTATGGACATGGTAACAGTCAGATGGTATTATCCAATCTGTAGCAAATGACACACCACATTGTGGTGTGTTGACCGAGGGGTGTTGTTTGGGAATTCTGCACATATGCATGATTGTTTTATAAGTTCACAACTTCTGTCATAAAAAATATATTTAAAAAATAATAGGGTGGATTGGGGAAAAACACACCAAATGTAAGATAAGGACTATGATTAGTAGTAAGATTTTGACAATATTCTTTCATAATTTGGAACAAACTTTTCATGACAATGCAAGGTGTTGGCGGAGGGTTGATGTATGGGACCCCTGTATGATGTTATGCATGTTTGCTTTGTAAGTTCACAACTTTTCCTATACACTTAATTGTTTATGTATGTTCATGTATAAATGGTACAAAGATAATAATAATAGGATTGGTTGGGGGAAAATACTCTGTTTAGTAATAATATTTTGGCAATGCTCTTTAATCATTAGTTAAAAAAGTTTAACAACAATGCAAGTTATTGTGGTAGGGTGAGTTATGAGACTTTGTATGATGTTATATATGTTTGTTTTGTAAGTTCACAACTATTATTATACACTTATTGCTTATGCATGTTTATGTATGAGTGATATACTTCAATAAATTTTAGAAAAAGAAAAAGGAAAAAAAAAAACCATATCGTCCAATGCACACGAGAACCCCCAACAATGAAGAATGTTTTGGTCCAAAATGTTTAGGGAGTAGTGTTTGGAAGCCCAGGCTCCTTAATTTCAGCTGCTCACAGACATTAGCTTTGTGACTCTGGGACGTGAATGTTATGTCCCTAAGATTTAAGGTGTCAACATAAAATAGAAATGAAATAGACAGTAGGGTTGTGCAAAAGATGAAATGAGAAAAGCCAGCAAATGGCCTAGTACCCTGGAAGCTCACAAGACCAACATTAACATAAAATCTCTTCAGGGAGCAGACACGGTTGAGCACCTGCCTCCTCCATGGGAGGTCCTGGGTTCAGTTCCCGGTGCCTATGAAAAAAAAACAACAACAACAACAAGCAAAACAAGCAATGAAACCAACTCAGGGAAGCTTATGTGGCTCAGTGGTTGAGCACCAGCTTCCTACATATGAGGTCCCAGGTTCAATTCCCAGTACCTCAAAAAACAAAATGTCTCTTCAATGTACTATTTCCTCAACAATATATTAATTCCTACACAAGAGGTGCACATACTCAGAATCATCATGGCCTGCTCACAATTTCCTCTGATGTCAACATCATCACCTGGAAAACCCAATCACAGACCATTCTAGAAAGATGGGTTTTGAAAATTGAAGGGAACAGAATGTCTTTACCTTCATCCCCTAATTAAACCTTCTTATCTTGAAACTGTCCTTGAGCAACTTCCAGGAAATCGGCTCCATTTCCCATTTATCAGATTCAGCAGAGCATCTATAATTTATAACACTCCACTGGGCACACATTAATTTTCTAATGAACCCACGAGGATAAAGAGTAAAGGTGGAGCTATTTTGCAAGGTTCATCTGGGGTTTCACAAGGAAAATATGAACCCTTGTTTATGCATTGGCAGAACCTTATAAAGAGCTGTAAATGAGTGATTTAAGAGTTTAATAATGAACTCTTGAATATTTCAAAATTTATGGCTTTTCAAATGGTATTCTCCAAAGTTTTTATCTCCTAGCCTTGCTGCTTTGATATTTAATACATGAGCTGTGTCAGGGATAATGTTGACTCGGAGGAGAGTCCGTCAAAATCGCAAATAATTTAGAGGCATTGTGCTGGGGAGCTATTCGAAGAAAGAGGTGAAGAGTCTGAGACATCCCAACATGGCTCTGACATTCTTCTCAGCTCCTAAGTCCATCCTCAACTCTTAATTGCCCGTGGACAGTTCTCCCAACGAGAGCTCTGACAGCTCGGAATTTCCAGAGCTGCCACACGTGGAGCAAACAGCATTTATTTGTGCATAAAAGAGTCTTCAGATGCAATATTTATAAATAAAGAAGAGCCCTGTAGGGCAAAGACAATGATTCTGTATACTAATTGGTGAAGCAGATGCTAAAGGTCTGCCTGTTGTTCGGGAAAGGATATCAAGCTGGACTCCCACCCAGTGGTGCCTGAATGGGGTTGCCCCTGCTGAACGAAAGACAAACAGCTGGGACTGTTTGATCTCAGTTTCACACCAAGGCAAGTATCTGCTCTAAAAACCCTGTTGGGGCTTTTTTTTTGGTCTTTATTTTTTTTAATGTTACATTCAAAAACTATGAGGTCCCCATATACCTTCCACCTCCCTCACCCCACTCCTCCCCCCATAACAACAACCTCCTCCATCATCATGAGACATTCATCGCACTTGGTGAATACACCTCTGAGCACCGCTGCACCTCATGGTCAATGGTCCACACCATAGCCCACACTCTCCCCCAGTCCACCCAGTGGGCCATGGCAGGACATACAATGTCTGGTAACTGTCCCTGCAGCACCACCCAGGACAACTCCAAGTCCTGAAAACGCCCCCACATCACATTTCTTCCTCCCACTCCCTACCCCCAGCAGCCACCATGGCCACTTTCTCCACACCAAGGCCACATTTTCTTCCATTACTAATCACAATAGTTCATGAATAGAATATCAATAAATCCACTCTAATCCAGGCAATTATAGAATATAGGAGTAAGGACCCTATTGTTACCAGATTTTGTCTAGGTTCTCAGCTATGCTGCAGAAATGAATTTCAGGAGCACGCAAGGTGAGTTAGCCCAGTGATTTATTCAGGCAGGGAAGGATGAGAAATGGGAGAAAATAACAGAGCAGGGGTCCCAGGTAGAGAGGAAGGGGCTGAAAAGTGATCAAGAGGGCTGATTTACAGACTACAATTCTCCATTATAGATTATAAACGCCTGGGTTTTACTTGCGTGGCCACGTGGCAGAGGAAACATGGTGAGAGCGGTGCGCAGAGGGCAGGAACGGGTCCACAGGCGAGAGAGAGAGAGAGCGCTCATTCAGGCCTTGCGCCTGGTTTTTTGAACTGCTAATTATTCCACGCCTTTGCTAATGGCAGGGGAGGGGTTCCAGCTGTTTGCTCTTTTGATTGATCACCCCACCCATCAATCCCCCATGAGGGCCCAATGATAAAGTCCTTGGGGAATATTGGGGCTTCTCCTGGCTTCCAGAAGAAGTCTTTGTTCTGGATGGCAGAATCTTGGGGGTGGGGTTCTCCAGCAGCCATCTTGGGGTTCCTGATGTCCACGTGGGCTCTCTGCCAGGTTCCAGATCCTTCTATTGATTCCCTGCCTTACTTTGAAATGACAGATGTTGTTTTATATGTATATATATGTTAGGCTTCTAAATGGGTGCCACCAAGGAGGGGAATTGATTGCCTGGATTTCCTGAAAGTGTATGAAACCTGTACTTGGAAAGTGCGTGCTTAACCCATGGTTGACTTTTCTCATTTTGTAAGCAATATCACAAGAATTACATGAAATTTATAGAAGGTTTCTTTTATATCTTTTAAGTTGGGCAATCAAATCCCAACAGTCCTAGAAACACACCCTCCATGCCCCTTGTAAACTTGTAATTAAGAGGGAAAGAATTTCCCATCAAGACAAAACAAACCCATTGACCTTGCATTCTATTCCGTGGATTCCAAAACCCTCCTCAGCTAAATCTTATTTAAAAAGAAGTTATATTTTAAAAAAAAACAGACATTGTATGTCCTCCCATGGCCCACTGGGTGGACTGTGGGAGAGTGTGGGCTACAGTGTGGACCATTGACCATGAGGTGCAGCGGTGCTCAGAGATGTATTCACCAGGTGCAATGAATGCGTCATGATGATGGAGGAGGTTGTTGTTATGGGGGGAGGAGTGGGGTGAGGGGGGTGGGGGTATATGGGGACCTCATATTTTTTGAATGTAACATTAAAAAAATAAAGATAAAAAAAGAAGTTATATAAAATATTCCTACTTTCTAACTACAAGTACTCTCTATTTGCTGACGTTTGTCTTCTAACTTCATGAAACGACTCAACTGTTCTAGTTGCCTTTTTTTGCTAAATCCAATGGATTATCTTCATTTCATGCCTGTCATTGTCTTCCTCTTTGAATCAGAATTGTTGTGTACTCTATTTTCTTAATTGTATAATTTTTACAAGTATATTTTTGGCCTGATCTTTCTACCGCTTTGACAATTTTTTTTCCTTAATATTCTTTATTATGTTCTTGTTCACAAAATTTCTGGACTCAGCTTATTGCTTTGTTCACTGTATTTCATGTTATTATCTTAGTGATTCTCCTGTTCAAAAGACTGCATTCTCTCTCATTACATACACACACATAAACACATAAAATAAAATCTTCTGTACTTCTCTCTCCTTTAAACTGCAGAAGAGGTTGGAAATATCTTCCAGCCATTTCTAATGGACGTAGATTGGCTCATGCTCCAATCTAAATGTATCACAGCTTATATTCCAATCTGCCTCCTCCTCCAATTTTTTCCAATAACACTCAGTGCCACCACCATCCACCTAAGCCATCCATACAGTGGATGACAACATTCCAACCCCAAGAATGTCCTGCCTTTAATGGTTCCCCTTCCTTCCCCTTGCCCCAAATCTTCAGACTCTACTCCCTCTTGCCTTGGGCTCTAAAAGAGCTGCTTGCTTCCCTTTTAGTAATTCCAGAGCAATGTCACTGCTGTGTGACTCTGTCTCTTCATAAAGTCCCTTTGTTTAAAAGCCTTCGTTTGATGACCGTTGCTTTAGAATAAAGCACAAGACCATCAAACGCTACCATCACCCAGTTCCCACCCTATCCCCCTTCCAGCTTCACCTCATTGCTCC
The DNA here is from genome assembly GCF_030445035.2 of Dasypus novemcinctus. Lineage (NCBI taxonomy): Eukaryota > Metazoa > Chordata > Mammalia > Cingulata > Dasypodidae > Dasypus > Dasypus novemcinctus. Next base: position 4,328,457 of record NC_080704.1, on the reverse strand, counting down.
ATCCACCTCCCCCATTACTTCATTCATTAACTCTTACCCTGCACCATCTGTGTCCCACACTCTACATTGGCTGCAGGGTTGGGTTGAAATGTCCCACTAGAGCAGCTTACGCTTAACTGGGGTTCCATGTAAGTTTGCTGAATGAAATGTTGATTTCTGGAAAGTGGGTTTTCAGTGGTCCTTGAGCTCACTGGACTAGTACTCTTGATGAGTGACCCAAAGGATGGATGGTTTAGTGTTGCTGATTAAGATATCAAGATCGTTCTACTTCTTTGACATGCTCTCCTGTAAACTCTGTAAATAAACTTGAATAGCACTTGGCTTCCATAGAGGATGCTGTCAAAGGGAGAGCACACCACAGCAAGTACACACTAATACCTGATCACTTGATTATTATAGTATCCCCTATCGAGTGTGTCAGACACAGGGATATTGACTGTACAAGTGCTTCCTCTTCAAACTCTTGAAATATCGTGAGGACATGAGAACTGAGCAAATAAATGTTCATGAATAACCTCAATATTGCTAATAGATGCCTCAATCAATGTAAACAGTTTCCCTTCTTTCGTATTTACCAATTTCCCATTGCATTTTATAATCAAAAATATTAATTTTTGCAAAGTTTGCCTTGGCATTTATTGATTTCACTAGAAATTGATCTAATTTTAAAGAAGAAGGAGATCATGATGAAGGACAAAATTGTCATCAAAACCACATATATAGGAACTTGGGGGGGTGGTTGGCAGGGATCTGAGGAATTCTGGAAAATTCTAGTACAGGTTGGCTAATATCACAACTTACACAACCTAGGATAGGTTAGCTAATAGTGAAAATTGTGGACTGGAATATAGTTAATAGTACAATTGTAACAATATTCTTCCATCAGTTGTAACAAAGTTACCGCAGTAATACCCACTGTTAATAATTTGGAGCTATATGAGAATGTTATTTCCTGTATGATTTTTCTGTAAACCTATAACTTCTCTAATTAGAAAATTCCATAAAAACATAATTGCAGCACTTTGGGGGTATGACAGGGGTATGAAGAAGACTGGACTATACTGGCATAGGTTGGCGAATGTCCTTCATGAAATCATGCTTTCATGAATAAGCCATGTATTATTCTGTCTCATTTATTTTATGCTCAATCTGTATTAGGACTGATACTATAGCTGCATAACCAAAAGATGAAAGAAATGCAGAAACTTGTCAGACAGGAAACTCTGGGCAGAGCTCTCTCCCAATCTTAAGCTCCATCTCACCGGTGTCTGCATATAAATAACCAAGAGGGAGACAAGACTAACATTTGAAAGTCAAGAAATGTGCCTGTTGTGACAGACTGCCGCTGAGGTGGTATCGGTAAGCCTTTCCATTTTTCTCTTTAGACGAGAGCCAGATGTTCTCCCGGTACTTTGTCGTAAGATGCCTGGAGACAGATTATACCTTCAGGAAGCTTATCACAAATAAATTCACATTTAATCATCACGCAGTGCCCAGAGAGATTCTGTCTCGTCCTAACATTATACGACTTCACAGTTACATGCATTTATTTTATTGAAAAAAGGTTAAGGCAAAAATAATATCAGAATTGTATTAAAGAATGAGAAAATAAAATGAACTGCCAGCATTGCTGTTTTTTAAAAAAGCCAATTGGCAAATGGAAATGTGGACTCTGATGTCCCCAAACACTGTCAGGCTACTCTACTTCTAGACCATTCCATGGGGAACTCACTGTCCAGCACCACCAGTGTCTTTGATGCACCCAGCTGAGCTTCTGAGAAGCAAGCTGAGGCAAGCATCCCTCCTTCCTTCCCCTCCCTGCCTTTATAGAAAATGCTTTCATTCCTGTTGCACCTTGTTTCTTCTCTATAGTTGCCACTTCTCCTTCCCCACACCAGTTCTTCAAAGTGGGTGCAATCTTCCTGGTCACCTTGAGATGAAATCGGCAGATATGTACGGTCTCTAAGCTATAGGGAGCCAGGGAGGACGGCGGTTGGAGAAGCAGCCTCTTAACAACCAAGATGTACCATGTCTTGGTACCGAAGTTTCTCTGCACATCAAAAATTCCCTTTTCCATTTAGAATGCTTCCACTCACAGACATGTGAGCTATAAATGAGCAGGCTGCATGATTGGCCTATCCTGAGTCACCTTAGGGGAGTGGACAAGGCCCTCCACAAAAGAATCATGTTCAATTGTTAATCTGTCCTTTTCCATGGGTGAGAACCCATTTGTAACTAGGACCTTTGAAGATGCCATTTTCAGTTAAGATGTGGCCCAACTGGATGAAGGCAGGTTTGTTCTCAATTACTGGAAAGTTTACAAAGAGAACCCGGAAGTCAAAGAAGTGAAAAAGGAGAGGCTATTTCCTGTGATGGGAGGGAGATATACAAGGCAAACACTAGACTGTGCAGACTGGGTGTTAGCTGGACTTTGGATGACTTCCAGCCTCAAGAGCATGAACCAGTAGAGTCCTGGCATTTAAGCCAAACCAAAGCGTGGCATTATTTGTCATAGCAGCTGACAAACTTAAGACACCCGGCTTCTACTAATTTTGGCAATGGGACACTTATTTATCTCTTATAACAAGATTCTGCGAGGCAGGCTGCACCTAATTTGGTGCAGCTTCTCAAAGACACTTTCAAGGACTCTTTATCCCACCCATCATTTCCTTTTGTGTGTGTGGTTTTTAAAATATATTTTTATTACAGACCTTGTGAACTTACAGAATAATCATGCCCATGTGTAGAATTCCCATACAACACCCCTTCACCAACACACCACACCGTGGTGGAACATTTGCTGCAGATTATAAGATAATATCATCAGAATATTGCCACCAACCATGGTCCAGAGCACACATTTGGCGCACTTTTTTCATAGCTCCCCATTAGCAACCCACTGCCTCTTTGGCATTGATGCATGAATATTACCATATGGCTGTTAGCGACAGACCGTAGGTCACTCCGGTTGTATTTTCCTGTTCTTCTCCACATTCCCACCACCCTGCAAGAGTCTTCAGTGTGTCTTTTTTTTGTAGGACTATATTGCTTTCTCCACGAGATGGCTAGCAAAGCCTTAGTCCATTTGTTGATGTTTGAATGCTGACAGTAGTCAAGCCTCTCAACGCCCTCTCTTCCTTGTGTCCCACATCTGGGCAGGCAGTTGAGAAAGCCTGGCAGCTCCCCTCTTTAGAGCCAGCGTGAAGTCCAAATCATAAGCCAATGCTGTTACCCCATCCCCACCCCGTAAACACTGTAGAACTCCCACTTAGTCTCAACTCTCACTTCTTCTTTTTTTTTTTTTTTGCTCTCTCAAGCCATTTAAAGCCCAGTTGGAAAATTCTTCTTGGAAGTCCCAAGTAGAGTCTCATGACTGAATAAATAAATCATTTTATACCCTCTTGGTTTGTGTGTGGTGTTTGTTTTGAGAGCTGAACCAAATTTTGGGTGGAAAACCCATCCTATGTCTGTGGAATGGCTGTACTGAACACAATTTTTTTTTTTTTCTCTGCTAGGAGCAAAATGTTTCCCTTAAGCTGCTGCCATCCAACATTCTCATATGACTTTTTATTCAGAAATAGATATCATGGCCATTCCTAAGTTAGTCAGTAGGGGAGGAAGCTATGACAGTGTTGGGGAGAGGCTCGCCTTTCCAGAGCACCCTGTTCAAACACTATCAGGCTTCTAAATCGAAGAAAGAATGAAGGAATAGCTGTTCAATGGACAGTCAAGAGGAGTATCTGCCACAAGCAGAAAGCCACAGAGAGATATGTCTGTTAACTAACTTTCCTTTCCTCTAGTTTCAACCATTAGCGAGCAGAAAACACCCTCTGGATCTTACCGTGAAGGTGAGAACAAACAACCAAGCAAGGTGCATGCTATTTGAGGATACGCTCTAAGGAAACAAGGACTTCTCAGAACTTTGAGAGCAATGCTCATGCATTCTGGTTAGTTTTTTGAATGCTGTGAGATAGTAAAGAAATATACAGGGGAAAATATCGAAACACTGGAGGAGAGGAGAAACTTGAGCTAGTTGTGGTCATGTGGAAAATTAATTAGAATTAAATAATCATAGTTTTTTAATACCCCAGGACATTTCATTAAGAAATGCATTCATTTACTTACAAATAACCATCTTTAATGCACTAATATATTCTAGCATACAATTTCTTATAGAAGAGCCATCATTCTCTAGTTTTGCATATACCAAAATGGATTCATTTGATTTCTGAACAAGTAAAGTACTGATTCATAAAATATGACAAAATCCCTCTAAAACACGGTGCCTGAGGTTGTCATAAAAATCAGTCATAACATAAAATTGTAAGCCTGTTAAAAGCACCCTACTGCAGAACATTAATCAATATTGAAGTGAAAATGAGAGCTGGTGCTTATCAAAAGGGTTTTTAAACATTTTCTTCATAGTTTTCCTTGAAGCTTGAAGTAATGCATAGTCTATGGGAAAAGTTTTATCCAGGGCAGGGAATTTTTGAGATATGTATGCAGCTGTGAGGTTGCCATGCACAGCTCTACAATGCAGTCACAAATAGTTGTTGCATCAAGTAGGAGTCAAAGTTCATGAGCATTTCTAGCCAGTGTTCCAAGCTTCAACTCTAAGTCATTTGTCTGGCACAGAATAAATAGTTCATTTGGCAAAACAAGTATATGGATCAAGGCAGATGTTATGGGATGAATTATGAAATTTGTCTTCCCAAAATGGGTGTTCAAATCCTACCCCTCGTTCTTTTATTTGGAAAGTCTTTAAAGATGGGATTAGTTAAAATGAGGTCAAACTGGAATGGGATGGGTCTTACAAGAAGGCATTCTTCCAGTCTCCAGAACGGGGAGAAAATATTTTTTTTGTTGTTGTTTTAAGTCACAAAGCTTAGGGTACTTTGTTACAGCAGCCCTAGAAAATCAAAACCATATGTTTCCCAAATAAGCTCACCAAAAGCCTAACGAGCCAGCCAGGAGAAGTAAAATACTACACATTTTCAATGCACAACTGTAGAACCTAACAGATCAGAATTTAATTTCTTTAAGAAGAACATCTTCAATGGTAGTGCACAAAAAGAATAGTTTTTTTTTTTAAGATTTATTTTACTAATTTCTCTCCCCTTCCCCCCTGCTCCCACCCCATTGTCTGCTCTCTGTGTCCATTTACTGTGTGTTCTTCTGTGTCCACTTGCATTCTTGTCATGTGGCACCGGGAAACTATGTTGCTTTTGTGTGTGTGCTGCTATTGTGTCATCTTGCTGCATCAGCTCTCCATGTGTGCGGCACCACTCCTGGGTGGGCTGTGCTTTTTTTGTATGGGGCAGCTCTCCTTGCACGGCACACTCCTTGTGCATGGGGCACCCCTACACGGGGGACACCCCTGAGTGGCATGGCACCCCTTGCGTGCCTCAGTACTGTGCGTGGGCCAGCTCACCACACAGGTCAGGAGGCCCTGGGTATTAAACCCTAGACTGTCCATATGGTAGGCAGACACTCTATCAGTTGAGCTGCAACTGCTTCCCAGAATGAGTTTTATTTAGAGGAAAAATGAAACGTCAGACATAAGGTTTTATGGACATTTTATAAATTTATTCTGGAAACTTTGAAGGATGTGTCAGACTTGATGCTTACAGCAGGTGCAAACTTACAGGTTGACTAGAATGAGGTGTATGGATAAAAAAATCTCCTGAAGCAAAACCAGAAAGAATCCTTAAACAAACAGTTAGCTGAGCCATGGAGAATGGTGGAAAAACGAGAAGATGGACAGGGTTCATTCAAGGTAAATAGAAAGAAAAGGCCTAGTGAAAAACTTTAGTGTCCATATTATCTGAGATTTCAAGATCAGGGTTCTAAACACAAGCCTTAAATGGAAGACTAATTTTTTTGCTTCTTTGTTCACCTGCTTATCTGAGTTAAATATTTCTAAAAAGATACTTACTTAAGCTTTCTCATAACTACAGTATTTTCTTGGGTATCCAGCCCACTTGCTGATATGCCAAAATAACTTTAAGTAAACACCATTCAATGAGTAGTGATGTTATAAAAGTAAAAGTTCTAAAGTTGTACTTAAAAAAAGAACACAATCGTTTTGTTATTGCATTTTTTTTTCATATTGAAATTGAAATGTTTAGAAAGGCAAATCTGTGTCCTATGCTCTCACACAAGTCACTCTGATAGGATTTCAAAGATTTTACTAGACTGCTAATAAAAAGATTACCACCACATCAGGGAGCCAAGAGTGCCTACAACTGCAAGCAGGAGAATTATATCCATCATCCATGTGGAATCTAAGCCCCCTCTCGATACATAAGTGGAGTGGACATCACCATCCCATGGTCCACAGGATGAAGGAATGGAGTATGGATTAGAGTGGACTTACTGGTATTCTACTATGGAACTATTGTGATCAGTAATGGAAGAAATTGTAGCACTGATGTGGAGAAAGTAGCCACGGTAACTGCTGAGGGTAGGAGAGGGAAGAAGAGATATGATGTAGGGGCATTTTGGGGACTTGGAGTTGTCCTGGGTGGCACTGCAGGGACAGATGCTGGACATTGTATGTCCTGCCATGGCCCACTGGGTGGACTGGGGGAGAGTGTAAACTACAATGTAAACCATTATCCATGTGGTGCAGCAGTGCTCCAAAATGTATTCACCAAATGCAATGAATGTCCCACGATGATGAAAGAGGCTATTGATGTGGGAGGAGTGGGTGAGGGGGGTGGGGGGTATATGGGAACCTCTTATATTTTTTAATGTAACATTTAAAAAAAGAGAAAAAAAGTAAAGAAAAGAAAAATAATGAAAAAAATGAAAAACAAAGATTATGAATTTCTACCAATGGCCTTGACTCGTCTTATTTGGAAATAGCTCAGCTGAATGAGGGTGGGTGTCAGTTTTGCCCTGTCCACTTCGGAGGTAACACCTATGCTGGGCTTTATAATCTACCACATTTTGCTCAATGACTTCCTTCTAGCAAGAAGTACCTCCCTTGGGCCTTGAGCTTCTTCTCTTTTGTTACCACCATCTGTTCTTTATTGATATTGATACCAGAGCCATAATGTCTTATCATGTGGAAAATCTGCCTGAGAACAGCATAATTTCCTTGTACAATGATTTAGGTCATTTCATAGCTTCTAATAGAACCTTAAATCTTTGCTCAACATAACACTTGAATCTGAATATTTGATTTTTGTGTTTGCTCATCTCCAGAATAAATCTCCTTAATTCTTTCCATGGCTTTATTTTTTTTTTTGTAGAGATGATAAGAAAGTCCAGGGCCACTGTGTGTAGGCATAAGTGGGTGAAATGATTTTCTGCGAGGGGGTTGCATACTTTCAGTCGTACTGATTCATCACTACGCAATATTGCATTTTAAAAGCCATTATACAGTATGAACCACTTGTTTGACAATAATTTCAGTGCAGGCTCCATGGAAATGGGAATGCCTTTGCTTTGCTTTTTAACTTTGCAAGAGCTTTCTTAAAATTCTTCTGTTTAAGGTATTAGAGTTTTTCACATCTTATATGACATTGTCAATATAAAACCATACTTTCTTTAAAAAAAAAAAAAGTCTCCAGTGGCAGTGCACAAAAGGAATGAGTTTTTTTTAGAGGAACAATCTTAAGATGTATTAGATCATTGCCAGAATTGGGGCGGGGGGACTCTCTTTGCTGATCTAGACCTGATTTTGATTCCTTTAAAATGTAAACTGGGTTTCAAGACTCTTGGAGAATTAGAAACCTCTCATCATGTCTCTCTATTGTGTCTTTATCGTCTCCTTATGGTACTAGAAGACAACACGTAGATAAGACGTCAGAGAATTCATCCCTGATTGTGAGGTTCTTTGATATGGTGGGGAGGTGGAGATTGGAGGGGGTGGTGGGGCACAGAGAGACCATTTGTTTGTCCACAACTGAGCATCTCTTTCCAAAGAATGGAGGTTAGGTTCTTGGGCAGAAATAATTACCACATGTAAAAACAATCTGACCTGTGGACCTGATGGAGATTCCCAGGAAGCTCCATCTTAGTTTTTTAAAAAATTATGGACCAAGCTGGTACAACTCTAAAATTACTACCATCACACATACCTTTTGTTGGAATAACGTGATATATAACTTTCTAAGAAAGATGCACACAGGTGGTGGTGTGACTTAGGCAATGTCTATTAACAACATTTTTCTTTTTTCCTTTTTTGCAAAGCATGAGGAATATGAGTAAATGTTGGGAGACTGGCAAAGGTCTTTGTGTCTGAGAAGTTGAATGTAACACAGGACCCCTTGGGACACAAAGGGTTTAATATATTGAGATGCCATATACCATTGTTCCCCACATGAGTTTCTTTATGGATATTGTAGGCTATATTTTTCCATTCTCACAGCACAGTATCATTCACATAATAATATAATAGTAAAAAGAAGAAAAACTGAAGAAAGCAGATAGGACTTGTCAATAAATTCACTGTAACACCAATTACAAAATTCAAATCATTGTTTGAAATTGGACAATCTCTTGGGTAGGTATGGGTGTAAAATTATCAAATAGTAGAAAGTTGTTATTGGACAATTCCACCCATCCTCACTGTAGCTCATGATTTCTTTACACTGTATTAGGAGAATATAGGATGTTACTTACAAAATAATATTTTACCAGTTTGTGGGTTAAAATAAATGACACAAAGCTGTAGGAGAAGCAAATGTCCAATGCATGATGGACTGCATAAGACAAATGAAAGTATGTACATACACTTATATATATACACATGAGTACACACACATACAATACAGGTACACTACACATACATATCTATGGTACCTAAACATATACATTGCATATACATGTGCATGTACATACATATATACATGTACATGCACCTACACACAAAGGTACATTCTGGTATAGCACAGTGTAGAACAGTTTTTAGAGTTTTTAATATTTTTTAACCTATGTCAAGTTTATGGTGTCCTAGAGGTTGTCTTTCCATCAAGCTGAATTTGCGAGAAGACCTTTAATCTAGAATATTGTATCAACTGCTGTTCTGCTGGTGATATACCAGCAACGGCAAAAGCTAAGATGCAAGAGAAAAGAGGAACCATCCAGGACAGATTTTCAGAAGAGGTGGGATGAATGATGGCATGAAGGTATTGTCTCTAACAAAGAGAAACATCCTAGGGAGTCAACAGAATGACTGTTGACCTCAGGGTCAAAAGTGTTGCAAAAAGCTGAACCAGGAACCTTGACGATATCTTCAGAGAGTGAGTGGAAGTTCTGAATTTTCACTTTTGGAAACAAACATTTCTTGGCAGATGACAAGTTCAAGTCATAATATGGAATCCCTAAGATTAATATGGCATGAGATATTCTACCAATACATTCTCTTTACCCAAACCCATTATGAACAATTCTATCCCCCTGCCTGTCCATCCTCACAAAGACACACACATATTCTTTTTAAATAGGTCCCTATTAAATCTTGCAAGTCTTCCCAAGACATAGACTCCTAGACTAGAGTCATTTATACTTTTAAGAAAGGAATTTAAAATTATGTTTTAACAATATTGTGGTTTCATGGCACTTCTTGATCTTATTCATGTGGTTCTAATCCTGAGTCACCATTTACAGGGATTGGGATGATTTATTCTTGGTTTTTAATCCTGACTTGTATTTTGGTATCCAGTACTACTTACCTTGCAAAGAGGAGTAGACTTCTTTCCATCATTTTCACCACAAGGCTGGTGTTTAATAGTAGTCCTCTGTCTTATCATCTCTCTTATTCTATAGAGAGAGCATGCACCATCAGTTATGATGTAGAGAGAAATCAAATGAAAAGAACCACAAGAGCAGCCAAAATCAACTGATGGACGTTCATTCCAAACCCCATAAGCAAGAGCTGGGGTTGGAAGAGAAATCAGAAGATAAGTTTGCCCCAGGAAACAACAAAATTGCTAAATAAACTATTCCTTCAATGCCAGTCATGGGGAAAATATACCACATGGTCAAAGAGCGCTCTCACACAAGAAGATAAGGAAATTTGAAGGAAGAACAATGGAAAATGACACCCATGCAGCCCTTAGGAACAGAATGGTCAGAAACAAATGGTAAGACAGCAGTATTTGTAAATATCTGCAGAAGCATAACCTACTAGAATGACAAATCTCATGTGAAAAAATGATGAACTGCCCACTGAAGAGATGAAATACAAAATAAATAATGTTAGAAACTCAATGGCCTTGATTGGCAAAAGACTAAATGAACAAACTACAAAATAGATGTGAATAAAAGACCCAGAGAGTAGCACAGAAAAATAAAAAGAAGGAAACAAGGAAGTATTAGTGTGTAGAAGATCGCAAGGTTGATATATAATATGTGTGGTGGAAGTTCCATAAATGGAGAAGATAAAGGATGCAATGGAGACAGTATTCAAAGATATAAGGACTGAGAACTTTTTAGGAGTAATAAACCCACAGGCATAAGAAACCCAGCACGCTCCCAAGCAAAAAAGGAAGGAAGGAAGGAAGGAAGGAAGGAAGGAAGGAAGGAAGGAAGGAAGGAAGGAAGGAAGGAAGGAAGGAAGGAAGGAAGGAAGGAAGGAAGGAAGGAAGGAAGGAAGGAAGGAAGGAAGGAAGGAAGAAAGGAAGGAAGGAAGGAAGGACAGCTAGACACAACATAGTTAAATTGAAAGGAAAAAAAAATAGGCCAGATTAAAGGGAAAATATCTTAGAGTCAAAGATAAAGGATGCTTTGCCTTCAATGGTGTGGCAATTAGGTGGACATTATTACTTCCCAGCAGCAGTGATGGAGTGAGATGGAGTGGAATAAATCTTTCAATGGAACAAATGGAAAATAATTGCCAATACATATATTTTGAAACTTTTTCTGTGCTGATTTTTGGTAAGTGAACACCATTGTGGTCATTTCAAAGCACTGATGTCTTAAAAGCTTGAAAGGGTATGAAATGAAAGTAAAAAACGAATTGTCTGGGGAAGAAGACTTGGCCCAGTGGTTCGGGCGTCTGTCTACCAAACCCCTGACCTCCTTGACCCAGGTGCAGCTGGCCCACGCACAGTGCTGATGTGTACAAGTAGTGCCGTGCCAAGCAGGGGTGTCCGCCACGTAGTGTAGCCCCACACACAAGGAGTGCACCCCATAAGGAGAGCCGCCCAGCACAAAAGAAAATGCAGCCTGCCCAAGAATGGTGCCATGCACACAGAGAGCTGACACAACAAGATGACGCAACAAAAAGAAACACAGATTCCCATGCCGCTGACAACAACAGAAGCGGACAAAGAACACGCAGCAAATAGACACAGTGAACAGACAACTGGAGTGGCGGGGGGAGGGGAAAGGGGAGAGAAATAAAATAAATAAATAAATCTTTAAAAAAAAACAACTAGTTGTCTGAATGTTAGTTGTCTGAATGCTACGACACTAGTATGGATAAAAATGCTGAGTGTGACCTAAATCAATGTCAGCAGGCTTGGAAAGGTGGGGTTAAAAACTAAGACACAGGTATGCAATGGAATCAACATGGTCATATTTTAGCTTAAAATTTTAGTTTTAATATAAAATATGACTTGTCAATTGTAGTCTTCAAGCATATAATAACATGAATGCACTCACACAAAATGTATTAAAATTGGACAATGCATTTAAATGTTAAGTCTAAACAAAACTTTTCCCTGATAGTCTGTCTTTTCATCTTCCTTTCTAGTCATCTTTTGGTCTCTTGGAGAATCTATCAGGTTCTACTTTCTACTACATTTCTTTCTGAAAGTTGTGGACAGGCCAAGTGAAAAAAAAAAAAAAAAAGATTTCCTGAAAAACAAGATGCAAAGTAATAAGTCAGAATTGAAGTTTAGCCAATGTGCTAGAAAAACACAGATGAGAACAGCTCAATTGTACTGCCCCAAAATTTGTATAGGGTATGTGAAGAGAACAAGAAAATGAAGAATGTGTACTATTCTACACACAGGCTCAAGAAAATCCAGTTGCCCCTTTACAAGGTACAGTAAAGTTTTCTAAAGCATGATATCCCGTTGTATTTCACCATTATGATAACTGCTGATGAAATTGGGCTAATGAAAGATGTAAGTACTGCTGACTGATAAATTTCTTTGAGTAATCAGAAGTAATGTAGGAACACAGAGAACATTGTACATACCTTCTTGTCCCTGCCACATTCCCTCTGAAGGAGGCAAGGATCCTTGGCAGAAAATCCTAACCCTTATAAGTCAACTGATAATGTAAGGAGACAATGGGAAAATAGTTAAGCAATTTAAACTTGGGTTTTTGTCCTAAAGAAAGTTTCCATGCTTTTAAATTATACATTTTTAGTTTAAGATAAAGGCTGAAGGATGCATTTGAAAGGTAGCATTGGTGTGGAGACAGAATATTTTGCTCCCTGTCCCTGAAATGTATAATTTCCATTCCAAAATCAAAGACCCTTTGTCTGCATTAAGCCTACCGCTGATGTATACCCACCTGAGTGGCCTTGGATAAGTTTCTCAACATGGAAGTTCTTAACTTGAAGTCTGCTGGTAAGAAGCTGCAGCAAGATCCTGAAAACTCTGAGTGCTCTGTGTACGTGCATTGTTTTAAAGAAAGGTTCATAATTATAACGAGATGTTCAAAGGATCTATGATGCACAAAGCGTTAAGAGTCACTAGTAGTCTATTTTTTCTTACTTCTAAAATGGTGGAATGTGCAGACACTGTCTATAAGTCTGTTTTAGCTCTATAATTGTATACATCTGTGAATTTCATAATTACTTCTAAAAGTCACACTCTCCTTCCTCACTCGGTATCCTTTCTTAACATAGCCTTTAACTGCTTCTATGGGGAAATAAATCATTGAGAACCAAAATAGATCAGCACTGAATCAGAAGGTCATTTGTCACTGCCCACAGATTCAAAACTCTTTTTGAAGAATGTGTCAGGAATCATGCTTTATTGGAACACGAAGAAATACAGTTTAGAAGTAATGAAAACTCCCACCTGAGTCACAGGAAAATGCCATTTCCCCAAAACATTGCCAAATTATGGCAGGTTCCTCAGGTACCCATTTTGTGAAATCAATCAACAATTTGCAATTAGCAAACCAATTATTGTTTCCAAAACTCATTATAACATACATTTATGTAGTACTTTTTCATTCACGGTGATTGTCCACCTACTTAAAATTGTTTAATCATCCTTTAATTTCCCTGCCTTCCAATGCTTAGAGATATAATCAAATAAATATGATAGCGGGGGGGCATCTTTATTGGCATTTGGGGGGAAAAAGACTAATATCAAAATCCATAAAATAGTAGGAATATCTTTACATAATGGTGCAGGTGGGAACTGATAGAAATGTGTATTACACTGAAATTTGAAACAATTAGCACCAGCACACCTGAAACAAAAACAAAGATTAAAATGAAAAAACACACAGTTTTAAACTTGTGAGCTTGTTGTAGCAAGGGATGCAAGTCTGAATGAACCATCGAGTAATCAGCTGGTGCTGAGACTGGACTTCAGAAATGTCATGGAGAGATGCTTGGGTTCACCACACAGACTCACTAGCTCAGATCTCTATTCATTATGTTCTCCTTGAGCATGGCATTGGCCACTAAAGCAGGGTGTTGCCAAGGAACACCCCTAAACTAGCAATCATACCAGGAAACAGGAGAGTGATCTCTCCTCTCATTTCAATCTTCATAATATGGAAGAGAGTTTTCTAGACGCAGCAATGACCTTTCCTCCGGGCATCTGCTTCCAAAAGTATTTGTGCCCAGCTGTGCCTATCTCTACTGAATGCTCCAGCCCTGAGTTCCAAAGGCACATAACGGCCATCTGATCTCACAAAAAAGCCACCAAACTTGAAGTTGCAGAGGACAGAGGCAAGACCAGGACATGAAGCAAGGGAGATCATCCATGGCTCCACTTGGAACACTGAACTTCTCCTTCATCCCGTGCAGTGACTTTCCTTGGAGGCTGTGCCATCTTGCAAAGGAGGTGGGGAATGTTTATTCTAACATGGGGCTATCATACCAACAAAAGAAAATCTCCCCAGTCTTCCGTTTCAAAGAGACTGTGCTTCTAAATGTCCTCTACTCAAACCATCGTTCTCAGCCATGGAGTTTGTTATTATCGCTGTGATTCTTTTCCTGTTGGATTTTACTAGAAGGAACTTGGAATTGGAGCAAGACATGGTGCAAAGAAAGCATTCCTCTTGAGTGAGGAACTAAAAGGCAACTCAAGAGAGAACTAGAGAGAACTCTACATGGATAACAAGAGAAGGAATTCCCAGATATCACATCGAAAACCTCCGGTTGCATACAGGGGATGGAGAGGAGAAACAACTGCAGATTGTAGGCAATTTGTCGTTTATTTTTCATGTGTGCTCCAATCCTAATGCCTTGGCTATACCATATGTCCAGGCTCCTTCTCCTTTCCTCCATTAATTAGGACAGTTTCTGGCCCCTCTTAAGGGCACATCCACAAGTGGTCAAAATTCCATCTCTTGGTCCTCAGAGGCACTAGTGGAGGACAAAATTTGAGCCAAAGAGAAATGAGACAGATGGATTGTATAATTCCGTAAGTGCATTATGCATAACCCCTTGTACTGAATATATATATTTTAAAAAATCTTTAGCACATAAGTACTTTCAATCTGGCACACTTTCCTCAATATCCAACAGCCACCATGACTTCCTGTATTAGTAGCCCTGGCTCTAAAAGAATTTGCTTTTCTGACCACTATTAAGGACTGAGCGTTCCCACACTCGATAGTTTTATAAACTTAAATTTCCTGAGTATAGAATGAGCAAGACAGGAAAGAGATGTTCAGCTAAATAGTGGCATTTTGATTTCCATCTTTAATATAGTGAATGCATGTCTGGTTTAGCTCTAATTCTGAAATCGTCTCATGCTGAGGCTTCTTTTTTTTTTTTTTTTCCCAAATCTAACCACTGAGTGATTTAAAATCCAATTTTTCTTCTTTAGGGCTTTATCTATTTATCATTCATTTCTAAATGGAAAATAAGTTAGGGAAGCATAAACTATCGGTGATAAACTTAGCATATCAAAAAAGCCAAAGTGCAGAAATCCTCAACTATATTACAGGGGAGAGAATGTGTTATTAGCCTGAGATAAATTTTCATTAGGAAGGACGCAAGTATATCCAGCAGTAGAATTCTGATGTGAAGTGCTTTACCTTGAATATCCTTCAAACGTGCTCCTGGATAAACTAAAAATTTAATAAGAAGTTATTAAGCTTTTTTTTTTTTTAAAACAGTGACAGAATTGCACAGGCTCTGATCACAACCATCCGTTAAAAAGACATGTCAAGGAAACTGCCTGCCTTAAGAAAATGTGGGACTTGAGGCAGTGCCGTTTTAATCCATAAAGAAGGTGGACCATAGCTACATTCTTTTCAGTTTCTAAAATTCAGTAAAAGACAATACAGGGAGGGATTCAGTTTGAAAAATTCACAGAGTTCTTAAGAGTAAGACCCCCTGGTGCGTCACGAGTTGTGTGCCGTTTGCTGCATTAACGACAGTCATTGTTCGATAACCAAATTTATGGATTCTCAACCCTGTACATGTTAATTTTGCCAAGCCGTGGTGAGTGAACTATAGCTCAGAAATACTAAGTAAAAGGAGTTACACGGCTTGAAATTGACTGAACTGGTTCTCAAGGTTTGGCCCCTTGACTTTAACATCTGTACTTCATCCTTGGAATTCCGTTCAAAACAGTAGGACTATGCAATGTACACCTAAAGAAATATTACTCCTTTGGTGTTCGTTTGTGCTCCTAATTTCCTTTAGGATGTGGTTAACATTTGTCAAGGTTTGTGTCTAATTTCATGATTCAGCCCCCGGACACAGCTCCTAATATGCTTTAGAAATAGTAGATAGCACACCAATAGCAAAAAAAAACTAACACTTGTTATATAAAATATCTAGAGATAAGTTATTTTAACTGTTCCTTTGGGCATCTGGTTGCCAAATACGAAATTTAGAAAACACAAGTGAGGATTAATGATGAATATATTTACCTGCAAAATACTACTTAAAAGCTTTCATGATTTCTCCTATTTTTTTAATCAAATAAAACATATTTTTCCTCCTTTGAAAAGGAATAGACAACTTTAGTACGTATTGAAATGATGAAAAGAAAACAATCGTCTCATGGGATATTACCTTGAAGAGCATAAATTCCATCTGGAATTGACTTGAATTTCTCTAGCTATGTCCCTTTTCTCTCTCTCCATCCTCAAATTGCTACATTCTGAGAACCAGTGTGGGACAGTCTGTGGGCATACCTTAAAAGTGAACTGAATTTTGCTATAGACAATATATACATGACATTGTTGATGGCCAGACTTAACCCTCCTTTACCTGAATGTAAATGCTGGGGCTCTTCGGACTTGAATGAGGAATTTTCTTCCTTCTCTTTCTTCTCTGGCTTTAGATACTTGTACTGATATGGGTTGAATTGTCTCTCCCAAAATGGTACGTTCAAGCTTGAACCTCTGGTCTCATGGATGTGATCCAATGTGGACCAGGATCTTTGACGATGCAGTTAGCTAAGATGAGGTCATCCTGGTTTGGGGTCTGCTGGGTTCAAAATGACTGGTGTCCTTATAAGAAGAGGGGATTTTGGATACAGAAACCAATAGACGCACAGAGGACGGAGGACCATTTGAAGAGAGAGGTGGACATGGGAGTGATGTATCCGCAAACCAGGGAATGCCTTGAGCCACCAAAACCTGCAAGAATCAGGAAAGGTCTTGCCCTAGAGCCATCAAAGAGAACATGGACTTGTCCACCCCATGATTTCAACCTTCTGACCTCCAGATCTACGGGACAATACATTTCCCACCATCTGTGGGAAATCACCCAGTGTGCAATACTTTGCTACGGGAGCCCTTATTTTCATGCTCTAAATCCTATCTACAAATTTGTTGATTTCTAAGTTATTATGTGCAAGGAAAACTATTTTCTAAATCCTCTTTTTAAACGATGCGTTGACTCCTTGGTATTCCCGTTTCATTATCTCACAAGATCTCATATTAACGAATCCAAAATCAAATTCTTAATATTTTCCACCAGGATTGGTTCCTCTCTCTGGGTTTCCCGTTTCAAGCAATAAGACCTTTTTACACCTCTTTGCTCCAGTGGGAAACCTACCTAAGGTATAAGATTTCTGCCTCTTGCCAGCATCTCACTTCTAGTCTAACTTCTTTGGCTAATCTCCCCCATTTCACTTTGCTGCTACAAATACTCTGAAATACTGGATTCTGGACTATTCATCTTCCCACACTGCACTTCCCTATGGCTGAAAAATTCACCACACGCTTTCAAAATTCTACAGCAAAATATGTTGGTGCCGTGCCTAAACTCTCCCATTCCATGGTCTACTGAATCCTCCATGTGATTCATCTCCTTCTTTAAACTAAATGGCACACCCACCCCCATTTACTGCCATCTAGACTTCTTGTCTTCCTTCCAAATCCTCGAAATCTTCCATCTCTCTTCCTTCTTATATGTCTCTGATTGGCTCCACGCCTCTTAAAATAAAGGAAAAATGACCACTGCAGAAATGATATACTACCTTTCTCTCATATAAACACAGCAAACTCACACAGACACACACCAGTGATAAAAGTTGTGAAACTACCTGGACTCCTCATATTGAGAAGAAAGGTGAAGGAATTATGCAACCAAATGCAAAAAAAAAAAATGTGAATAAATATATTTTAGTACATTTTTACTATATTTTAATACTTCCATATTTCCATAACATGCTGAGCTGCATTTTGTAGGTTTTCTTATTTTTTGAATTTGAAATAACACTTGACTATAAAAAACTAGATAAGTGAAAAATATATTTCACTACATATTATAAATATATTAAAAATAGTTATACTATACTGTCAAAGTAGTATATTTTTATATAAATGTTGCATTTATATAGTATATGAAATATACTATATACATTATATATTTATCTTGTATGCTTATTATATGTAAAATATGATTTTAATAATTGTAGCAGTTTGATATTGTTTATGAATTCCAAAAATAGATATTGAATTATGTTTGTAAATTCGTTTGTTCCTCTGAGTACATTAGATTATATTGGATACAGAGGTTTCACTTTCACTTGATTAAGGATTAAGGCTTTGATTAGGCCACGTCAGTAGGACTAAGGGGGTAGGGACTCACAAAGTAACCACACCACAGAGAAGGGAAGTTAAGAGTTTTTAGCTGGAGCCCCAGGAAGGTAACACACAGGAGAAGAACACAGTTGACTAGAGATGTCTCCGTTGACATAGTAGAGGCCCTGGGAAGAAAGACGAGCCATTAGCCTGATAATTATAGCTGGCCTTGTGGAGAGAGCAGAGCAGCTGAGCCTGGGGAGAAATGAGCCCTGGGAGGGAGATGGGACTTATCCCAGCCTACAGCTGAAATTGGAAGAAGCTGGGACCATGGAGCCTTGAGAGGAAAAGGGAGGCTGAACCGTTACAGACGTTGCCCACCATCTTGCATCAACTCATGGCAACAAGTTTTGGTGTGGGAAGTAACTTATGCTTTATGGCCTGGTAACTGTAAGCTTCTACCTCAAATAAATACCCTTTATAAAAACCAACAGAGTTCTGGTACTCTGCTTCAGCACCCCTTTGGCTGACTAGGACAATAATATATCAGAATTATCTATATAAGTAGATACTTACCAGAACATTAAATTATATCAATGCATTATTCACTTAGTGTATGTGCTTTCTCATAATGGTTACAGTTGTCTAAATCATTAATTTATTTCAATTTATTGATCAAATAATCATCACATAACTATTATGAGCCAGGTGCAATTCTAGGTACTGGGGAACAAAATAAAGCAAAGTCTCTGTGTTCACCACTTATATTAAGTGGAGATGAAGAACAGACATAGCATTTTGAGAATAAGATTCTGAAAGATGGTCTGCATTCCCCTCTAAAATGTCCAATACAAATGTCTTTAGCAAACATAAAGCCAGTGCTTTGCCTAAGTGAGGGATATTCCCCAAAGAGTGCAAAAATAATTCATCTGAATAAACATGTTAGGTTCCAACATTATTGCACATATCATGTAATTGTAAAAATCTGGAAATAATAGGGGGTTGATTGAATAAAATTTAGAACATCCACATAATCAAAGTCTATTTGGGTATGTAATTGGTGAAAAATATTACATAATATGAAATTGTGCAATTAACAAAGCATTTTATCTCACAATGTAGACTAGTAACCTAACTCTGTAAAATACATTTCAGAATATTAGGAGGTACAATAACAAAGTAATGATATTTCACCCAGAAGATATCACAGGGAATTTTATTTTATTTTTTCCTATTCTTTTCTGCATTTAAGTTTTTCTACAAAGGGCATATATATTCATAATTTAATAACAAAATATTTTTAAGTATTTTAAAAATCTAAAGCATTGCCTTCTTAGATAAAAAGCTCTTGTTTCACCAGTCTGATTCAAATATGCCTCATCTTTTACCTATAAAGTCTGTAAAATCATGAGGATAGCACTTATCCTCATGCCCAGAAAAAGATATGCTCACTTCTCAATTCTCACCTCTCCTCTATAAACACCTTATAGACCAGGTCTTGTTTGATCCTAGAATACAATACTCATTTTGACATGAAATACAGATGTGTCTATCACATACCTCCCCAACTAGACTGTCTATTTCAGTCAGTGCCAAATGAATGCAGTGTACAGGGTTTGGTGGAGTGAGTGCTCAAATATTTGATGAATAAGAACACAAGTAAGTGAGACCATGAGGTTCAGTGGGACAAGAAGCACATAGAGAAGGTCCTGGCAGGACCATCCCACGGGACCTGATTGGCTTGGGGTGGGAAACACTCTCTAAGCTAATGCCTTTGTATTAGACTCTCCTCTTGAGTGTGGTCAGAACCTTGACTTGCTTCTAACCAAGAGTCTATGGCAAAGGTGATGAGATGTCCCTCGCTTGATTAGGTTGTTATATGGCACATGCTAGGAGAGACGCTCCCATGTTTATATTGCATTATATAAGAGTCCATCTCAGCAGACCAGAGGGAAGGATTCTCCAGCTGGACTTGAAGAAGTTGACCACCGAGTTAGGAGAGAGTCATGGGGAAAGGGGCTGTGGGCAGCCTCTGGCCAACTGCCAGAAAAAGAAGGCAGGGACCTCAGCCCTACAACCACCAGGACCTCAATGTCCTTAAAAACCACATGACCCCAGAAGGATGCCCCATTGACCTTCCGATGAGACCTCAGCCCTGGGCAGCTCCTGTTTGTACTCTCATGAGATCCTGAAAGACCTTCCCCAGATCCCTGAACTGCAGAAAAAAATGGGAGATGATATAAGTGTCAACTCTTCTGTAATGTGTTATGCAGCAATAGAATACTAATCCAACGGACGATTGGAGTTAAGATGTCTTGCTCAGGGACGGACCACTGAACCAGCCAGGCCAGCACATGCTAGACCCAAGATGTTTGTTGGAAGGAAAAGAACAGTGGTCTCTTTCCCTGGGTTTAGTGAGCTGGCAGAAGGTAACTCTGGAAAGCCTGTTGGTCATTTTGGGGAAGAACTTGCCTATGAAGGAAGGTAGAAAAGAGAAGAGAATTAGAAAAGAAGAGGTGGAGGGACAAGATTTGGCCCAATGGATAAGGCAGGGGGGAGGGTGGGGAAGGGGATAAAAATAAATCTTAAAAAAAAAAGAGGATTTGAGCTCGAATTAGTCATTCATAACCTCAGTGGAAAGGGAGGAATAGTGACATTGCCATGTTCAAATGCCCCAAACCTGTGAAGGTTACCATATGTGGCAAAAGGAACTTTGTGGATGCTATGATATTGGGCTATCTTGGAGCAAAAGGAATGGTAGGATTCCAAAATTGTCACAGGTAGGTGATGGTGATTAGCCAGCAAAAGCAAGGTGGACATGCTTCGAAATGAGTGGCAATATCAGAGGGGGCTGCCCAGAGCTTGACTGCAGCAGTTTGAGATTATTTATGAATTCCAAAAAGAGATATTGGGGAAGCAGATTTGGTTCAACTGATAGGGCATCCACCTACCACATGGGAGGTCCAGGGTTCAAACCCAGGGCCTCCTGACACATGTGGTGAGCTGGCCCACGTGCAGCGCTGATGCACGCAAGGAGTGCCATGCCATGCAAGGGTGTCCGCCACGTAGAGGAGCCCCACATGCAAGGAGTGCACCCTGTAAGGAGAGCCGCTTCATGTGTAAAAAGCACAGCCTGCCCAGGAGTGGCACCACATACACAGAGAGCTGAGGCAGCAGGATGATGCAACAAAAAGAGACACAGATTCCTGGTACCACTGACAAAAATACAAAGTGGACACAGAAGAACACACAGAGAATGGACCCAGAGTTCAGACAATTGGGGGTGGGGAAAGGGAGAGAAATAAATAAAAAATTAAAAAATCTAAAAAGAAAAGAAAAGGTGGAGATGGGAGAAGAGCAAAATGGAAAGAGGAGTTGGGTACTGTCTCCAGCAACAATTCCTCTGATCATCTTTGCTCTTCTTCTAAGGATTCCTTTGTTTTTACAGACAAGGTTGGATCCTTGGATTTGAATAGCCTTCTTTGTCATGCTGTCCTCATTGCTTCTCTTGTCACACAATATTTTCCTTATGAAAAAAAGCATCCCATGTTCCATTGGATTTTATCATATAGCGCTATCCCTGGCATCTTTACTTTAATATTTGTAAAGTAAAATGCAGTGCCTTCACTTTGTTCCTCACACATTGTGCCCCATGTTCATTGCTTATTTTTTATCTCTAGTGGCATCTTATGATAACAACACCTGCCTAATGTATGTAACTTTCCTTCCTAATTTCAATCTAAACTAACATTTCTAATGAAAAATCAAATCCCACTCTTTGTATTCTCCTCTCCCTCCTCCTCCTGTTCTTTTCCATCACCTTCTTCTGTTACTTCCTTCTCTCTTTCTTCTTTTCATGTCTCCCTTCTTCTATGCCTACCTTAATTTTGCTCATCCCTTCTTTTTCTTCCTCCTCCTTCAGGTTCTCACCACCTTCTCCTCTACTTCTTCCTCCTGCTTTCTTTCCTTTTTTCCTCATCATCTCCTCCTCTTCTTTCTCTCCCTTCTTTTCCCTACCTCCTTCTGCTTCTCCACCCACTTCTCATCTCTTCTTCACTCACTTCACTACTTCCTCCTCTTATTCTTTCTGACTTCTTCTTTTCCTCAACCATTGCTTCTTCTTGCTCATCTTGATCCTCCTCTAACTTTCTTTGCTTTTTCCTTCTTCATCTCCTCCTTCACTATCGCTCTCATTTACTGAAGACATTCTCTTGGTGTTTGATACTGAATTCCCTGCTTTTATCTGTGCTTTCTCTCATTTCTCAATGACCATGATAGATGCGCCTTGTTATTCTCATTTTGTAAATGAGGACACTGTGGTGAGATAACTCAAGGATGTCCACAGAGTTCACAAGATGATTAATCAGATATCATCTGTGATTGGGGTCCCACAATCATTCAGCTACATCATTGTTCATTCTTACTGACAGATACATAAACTGTAATATAGCTTATTTTGAAATGTAACTTTAAGTTCCTGCCTCTCTACTTCTCTTCTCAGAAAAAGGGCTCAAAATTTGTTTATATTCACTGCCTTAGCATCCTTTCCTTCAATCTCTCTTGAGTCCATTCCAATCACACTGTAATTTTCCCAGTAATCTCCCTGTGTCCAGATCCAGTGACCATCAGTCATCAATTAGTCCTGCTCACATTCTCCTACTCAGCAGTGATTGACATAGTTGACCAACCCTTCCTTGAAAAAGCATATTTTCAATTACTTTTCACCCCCTTTTTATCTCCAACCTCATTACCAGCTTGTCCATCTCTACTGTTTTATGCCCATTCTCACTAAATTTCCTCCCTATTTATACCACTTCCCCCAATTAAAACAGATGTGCTTTCATCTTTCAATGAGTATATATGAAAGACACTCTAAAACTTGCTTATGTCTTATGAGGCTTTTTCTTTTCCACTGAATTTTAGATACTTGGATCATGCCTTCTGAATTTTGGTATTCTCCACAGAATCTCTCATATTCAAGACTCTTAATAAATATTTGTTGAATGAATAAAAAAGAGAATGAATTTTACCAGTTCTTATCACATAAGTCTCACTTCTCTATTCCGCTTAATAAAATTCACAATAGAATGGGTTGTCATTTTCATGGTTAGTTTTTATCTTCAAGATAATAACAGTTCCTGCATAATTCAGATTCTGCTGAACAGTCATCTTTTTTATAGTTTCTCATGTTATTTAAGTTTCTCTAATGAGTTTGAAAATTCCATTTGAGGTTGCAAATGAAAAATTTAATCATTGCTCTTCAGTTTAGAGTATCTCAACAGATGTCCCCAATTCACTCTTTATAAATGCAGTCTTGATATTCTGATGCAGTGAGTTAACATCTCTGCCTTACTCTCCCCTGTCTATTTAGGGAACTCACGATCCCTAAGCAAGATGTAATTGTAATTGTCTCTGCCACCTTCTCAAAAACCTGTACTTAGTGCAAATTGCCTTTAGAATGAAACTCAGAATGTTTTAATTTGCTACTTCTTGAGCCCTTTCACACAGGGGCAAAGAAAAAATTCATTTCAGGTATTTTTAACTGCACCTAGACATGATTCGTATTCTTTGTTAAACACAATTTTCTGATAATACAATTTTCACTCATCCACTCTGAGGCAAGAAGCCTAAACATAAGCCCTTCTATATTCCAGGAATGGCACCAACATATTTCTCTATTGAAATCCAACCAGCTCTTCAGGGCCAGTTCAAACACGCCCCTCTCCAGTCGAGGAATGCGTCCATGGAAAGCAATTGTTTTCTTCTACTGATGGGTCTTTCAACACACTTGCGAATACCTTTTCCTACTGCCTACAAAACCACAGAGGGTCTTACACAGCAATGAAGTACTGCTCAGGAATGTCGGGGTTTTCCCTTGTTATTTTAGCTTGCTTCTTCTTTTATGTTTTTGAGATTCACGGGGGCTGGGAATTGACTCCAAGACCTTGTATATGGGAAGCTGGTGCTCAACCAACTGGGCTTCTCAGAATTGATGTGTTTTTTTTTTGTTTTGCTTATTGTTTGTTTGTTTTTTCTTTAGGAGGCACAGGAAACCGAACCCAGGACTTCCCGTGTGGGAGGCAGGAGCTCAACCACGCGAGCCACATCTGCTCCTTAGCTGGTTTTTGAGGCTCACCTAACCAGTCCTTTGGATTTAACCTCATTAAGAGCCAGCCTCTTTATCTTACCCAGTTGGGTTACCGAGAGTATGAAAACATATGAGGTGCCAAACTCAAAAGCCTAGTATGGAATTGGGAAGAACTCCATCTTTCCTAACTCCTGAAGGATACTTTGCCCTCAACAAATGCTATTTTTCCCTCCCTTCGCTTTCCCCATAGTTCTTTACAAATGTTGAGTTTTTCCTCAAAATTAACCATTGCGATTGACAGAGCTCTTATTGAATTAATAAATGAAGTAATTATTAATTCATGTCAGAATGAGATAAATATAGGCTAGATTGGACCTCTAGGACTTCTTATTTTAAAAGAAGAAAGTGCACTAGTGTGTAAGATGAGCACAAGATATGTGTTTGATTTTTCCCATATGCTATTGTCAATATAGAAACCATTTTGGAACTACCAAATGGCAAATTCATAGGTAAAATGGTGTGTTTATGATAGAGACAAGGGAGGAGACTTTATGAAGCATTACTAACGAATTGAGAGAAAGGCGAAAATCTGATGTCTTCTTTTCCTCTTATACTTGCCATATCTTCACTTCTCGTAATTATTACCACCCCCTGATAACGTGGGCTTTTTTAACCCAAGAAAAATGTCTGGGACAAGTGGACATCTGAAAAGAAACTCCAAATGTAAACAAAACAGTTTTTTTAAAAAACAGATTAACTGCAATATTCACTTACACTAACGTCATAAATCATAACCAAAAATGTGTTTTGAGACCATGAGTAGGAAACCTTTGGACTGTAAGTAGGAAAGTTTCCCTTGATTGGAGTCAAGAGATGCTTTCACACATATTTTTGTATAAAGTTGTAAAATACTACTTTGGACATTTAAAATCTTAGTTTATCAGGAATTGAATCTTATAGGTAGCATTGAGACAGTCTAGTGAATTAGGGAATCGTAGATGGATCTGGAACCCGACGGGAAACCTACGTGCCCATAAATACTCACTTCCAGGAGCTCAAAGACTCTTGCAAGAATGCCCATTCAGAACAAGATTTTCTCCAGAATCAAGGAGAAACTCTGGAAGTTCTCCAGGGGCCTTATCACTGGACTCTCCCAAGGCATTGAGAGGTGGGGTCATCAATCAACCCAGCAAACAGCTGAGACTCCTCCCGTGACATTAGCAAAGGGGTAGAAACATTAATGATTTAAAAAGCAAGTGCCAGATCCAAATACACCCTTTTCCTTTTTTCCCTTGTCCTATCCTAGCCCTCTTTCGGCCATGTTTTTCCCTGTTCTTGCCTTTTTCTCCCCATCCCTGGATCAGCACACAAGTAAACCTGGGGATTTGAAATCTTTAATGGGAAATCGTAGTCTGTAAATCAGCCCTCTTTTTCTCTTTTCAGCCCTTTCCTCTCTACCTGGGACCCATAATCTGCTCTTTTCTCCCCTTTCTCTTCTCTCCCTTCCTTAATAAATCAGTGGTCTCACTAAACAGGCCTGCTCTTAAAATTCATTTTTTCGTAGCTTAGCCAAGAACCTAGAGAAAATCTGGCAACAGCATGATGCAGGAATTAAAATTTTTTTCATATGGATAATCAGATTTTCTGGCTATATCAGTTCCTTTTGTCTCTTGCAGTGCTGTGTTCCCTCTATCATAAATCAAGAATCCGTAATCTGTGGTCTGCTTGTATGCACTCTCTTCCTTTGGTTACCTAAACCAGAGTGGCAGGCAGTGAAGGGGGAAAATGTTCTATTCAGATCATGGCACCTTGATTTTAAAGTAATCATTTTCAATCTGATAAATCACCATTAATTTAGTCCACACGCCAAAAAAGTAAGAGACTGGCAGTATAAATACTGATTTAATATTAACTTACTGATACAATTTTAATTGATACAATTTTTCTTTTATAAACATGCATATCTTATCCCTACTATTGAATTTACTCTGAAATAAAAGCAACTAATTTAGAGCAACTGCTTTCTGAGAAACAAATGTTCACCTAAGCATTTAGTTCAGTGAAACATTGGTAATTCCTAGAAAAAATGTTTATAAAAGAATAAGTGTGGAAAATGTGAAGAAAATGAGGAGGTTAGAAAGATTTATAAAGCTTTAATAAGCAGAGAAAGTATTAAAAATGCAGGGCAACAATATTTTGCTTTCTAAAGCTGATAATTTTCTAAATTTTGGAGGGAATGCAAACGCAGCCAACTTGTCTTCAGCTCTTATTGCAGCTAATTCCTCATTTCTCTTCTCTGAGGTTGCTTTCAGTTTTTGTAACCTGAGAAAATGAATAGGCTTATTGTCTTTCAATTATGTGCCAGGCATGTAAATTGGCTTCTCAACAATGCAGCAGGGTGTTGGCAGAGTCCCCACTATACTTGCAGGTCAAGAAAGGAAACTTCCTGTTGCCTCTCACCCTCTATAATCCTGACTTACAAATAATGCAAGATGCCCTGCGATAGTAAAAGGCTGCGGGAGGGGGAGGGGGGGCAGAGGGGGAAGTGAAGTAAGCATAAAAGAATCTGTAGAAATGCAAGAGAATGAAGCTTTGTTTCTCTGGTCTGTATCCGTGACTTGCTACTCTATATCGTCATTCAGGCTATTAATTTATTACATATAAAATACAATGGAATAGAGCAAATGCAGTTATTGATATGATTCGTTGCAACATATACACACAAAGAAAATAAAAAAATTTCCAAGACCAAAACACCCAAGAATTTGAAAGATTTGTTTCTCTGAATGTTTGCTTCTAACAGGCTTAAAGATTTCTTTGGGTTACTCTGTCAACCAAAAAAAAAAAAAAAAAAAGTCCATTATGAATTAGTTTTCTTTCCACACTCTAATACATTTGGGGATTTTTTATTTAATTGGTCTAAATTCATTGAAAAATGAGTGTAAAGCGTTGCTATGGTGTTTTGCATCTTTGCATCCACTAGAAATAAAGACTAAGAAAATGAAAACAATATGTCATTTCCCTTTCCTTTTAAACCCCATTTCACTTGCAGAAAGGACGCTTTACTAATCAACTAGACCTTTGAAAGACTGAATCTGCTTCATTAAAGGAATGTATTAAATGTTAATTTAGTGGACCTAGTTTGTTCCCATTATCTAATTTGATATAGTCTACTGAAAACATTTTCTTAACTCTGCACATGGCATAAATGAGAAAGCCACTGTTCTAGATTCCTGAATGACATTGCAAAAGAATGGATTCTGGGCTGAAAGAAGGATGTGCATTCCAACCACGAACTAGGAGATTCAGGGTGCAGGTATCAAGGTACCCCATGTACCTCCATCTTGAGAACAGTCTACCTCTTGGACGTCACCTGGTTCTCTTCAAGACTGTGTCTCCACCTCTCCCTCCCCAAAGCTTTTCGTTACCTGATGACCGCTCTCCACCTTTCCTGTCTGAGCTTAGAAATCACCTGTGCCAGTTTTTCTCTCTGCCTCTCCCATCACAAGTCTCATTCAGTGGCACACAAATGTAGAAGCTCCCACTTCCAGTACATGCCAGTCAATCTTCTGAATACCTGTATAGGAGCACATTGGATGCCCCAAGTAAGCCCATTTCATCGACAAGACAAGTGACCAGGAAAGGTCAGACGACAAAGTGAGTGCCCTCACCAGCATGGAAGCCAAGGTGGGTGGGAGCCAGGGGTGCGCCTAATTCCAAGTTCAGAATGTCTTACCTGGATTGCCAACATGGGCACAGATTCCACCAGTGGAGGCCGTGCTGTTCGAATTTGTGTCACTGAATCCCCAACACGTATCAACGTACTTTGGGGGTAGACAGTCAAAGGATATTTTTTGAAAGAAGGGAATGAAGGAGAAGTGAAGGGAGCAAGGAAGGAAGAGACCCTCCACATCACGGGGAATACCCTCTCTTATCACTCTACTTGCCCTCCTACCACCCATCATTAAACAACACTCCAGAAGCCTGGAAAAACTGAAATCACGGCCACTGAGAATAAATCATTTTATGCCAAATGAACTTGTAAGCAAGACACAGCAATATAGTTTGAGGCATCCGTTTGAGTGTTCTTTATCAACAAATATTTCTCCATTTCTAAATTTCTTCTGCAAGCTTTTATGCGGTTAACTGAATAACTCTACAGCTTCCCACATCCATTCAATCTTAAACACTGAAAACGTGGATGCTGTTTGCCAAATGCTTCTACCGGAGACCTTCTTGGTGTACTGTTATCTACTAAATCAGCGTGGGATGATTATTTAATGATGGACAGTGTAATCCATTGCACTGTGGAAGAAGCAAATATGTGTTAGATATGAGTCCAAGACTCAAGTAAGTTATGGGATGGGTGTGCACCATCCCCATAGAACTTCTATTTCATTTATTCTGAGAATATTCTTCCACCATCCAAACACACATGAAACTTTGTATTAAACCAAGTAAGAGAACATGAACCAACTTTTGAAGATAAGGAGAGTGCCATCTCCATGCGGGAGTTTTTGATGGTTTGCTAGTTGTAATGTAATCGGGAAAACATTGGAGGGAGTTAGGAGGGATGGCTTGCAGTCATCCTTCGGGAGAAATCAGTGTGGCATCCTGAGAAGTCATTAGCGACTTGGGTGGCCTATTCCTACTAAGAGTGCCAGATTTGAAAAAAAGCAGGCTGTAGGGTCTAGTGAAAGATCCCAAGGCACCAAGGGATCTACCCAGATGCTGGGATGCTCCAAATGATGAGAGAAGGGAGCAAGAGCAGGTGCACGCCAAACAATGGTGTGAGAGCCATAGTCAAAGAGCCAAGCAATCAGTGTGGCAGTTTGATATCATTTGTGAATTCCAAAAAGAGACACTGATTACATTTGTAAACTTGTCTGTTCTTCTGGGCATGATACTCTTTGATTGCATTAAATTCATAGCTTTTATGGTTATTTGATTAAATCAAGACTAGGTCTTTGATTCAACCATGTCACTAGGGTGGCTCAGGGTTGAGTTCCCGACCCCATATAAATGGACACTCACTCAAGGAGAAACACAGTAGAAGACACAGCAGAGGAAAGAGCTTAGTTTTGATGCAGGAGCCCTGGGGAGAGCTGAGCCATTCACCTGATAGTTTGCAGCTGAAGAGACCAGAGCCCTGAGCAGCTGAGCAGACCCGGAAAGAAATGCGCCCTCCATCCTACAGCTGAGATTGCAAGAAACTGGACCCATGGAGCCTTAAGAGGAAAGAGGAAATCTGAACACTCTTAGATATTGCCCACCATCTTGTTTCAACATATGGCGACAGACGTTGGTGAGGAAGTAACCTTGAGTTGGACTTTTTTAGGGCCTTGTAACTGTAAGCATCTATCCCAAATAAATACCCTTTATAAAATTCAACAGACTTCTAACTAATACAGTGCCGTAGAAGCCAATCAGAGCCTCTTTCCAGCACTTTCCTCAGCACAGTGAGCACATCAAGCTCAGACACTGCACCCCCTTTTCAGCTACTGGTCATGCCATAAGCTGTCAGCTCAGATCCAGGGACTCTCTGCATCCTGGATGCAATAGCACGCAAAAGCACCCTTCAGGTATTCTTGCTGAGATGGTGCCACCTCTGTCCCCTGAGGGGTGGGGGCATGCCATGGTGGAGGCATGAACACATCCCTTCTAATGGTTGAATCAGACGCACTTTGCTGTTTCCGAGTTATTGTGTCTCCCCCTCATTCTCATTCTTCAAATTCACTCCTACCACTGCATCAGATTTCTGGGCAGCCACCATCATCTCATCAATAAGTTCAAAATTAGAGAGGTTAACTCTGAAAACCCCCTTGCTACCTTGCTGGCATTCCCCACAACAAAAAAATCACAAAATCACTTGCCGCATACTTAAAATGAGAGAACAGCAATAATATAATAAATGCAGGCTAATTATGAGTTCAGTAGGTTGGATCCTCCAATTAAGCAACATGGTGGTTGGTAAAATTGGGACCACTGACGTGTAAAAGTTAGCCATCAACATCTTCCTTGAGGAATGACCACATGCCAGCACTGTTCTCCACACACATCTATCTCTGTCTAGCTATAAATCTATCATCTATCCATCTACCTATAATTCATTCATATATCCATCCCTCCATCCATCCACTCATCCATCCATTCGTCATCTATATCTACCAATCTATCTCTATCTCAATTTGTTTATTTTTCCTAGCATCCATATTAAACAAATTGAGGAAACTGAGGCAAGGAAATCAAGGAACTGACCCATTATAACTTATTTGAAAAATGTAGGTGCTGGGAATCAGATCTTGACTTATATACACAATTGATTTTAAAATGAGTAGGTATTATTTTAAAAACCTAATGTGAGAAATAAGAAAACATGATATGGTGTACGTGAAAGAGATTTTCTTAGCAATTAAACTGCAGAGAAAGAATGTCTTTTGGAAAAAATGTTTCCTACAGGAAGCAACAGCAAATACTAGATCTGCTTGCTATGTTTAGTAACAGAGGATAGCCATTGAAATGACAGATGGGCAATAAGATGATAAGACAACAGCCCTAGAATGGCAAGACACACGAAGCAAGCCTGATGTTTCTGATACTGATATCAAGTGTGTGTCACAGTTGATCCTAAAGTAAAGAATAGTGTCGATGGAATAGTAGCACTGACAACACGTAACTTTTTCTGAGAAGTCTCCTGAATCAAAGTCAGATCTCTGTTGTCTGATTATAGGACTCATAGAGAACCAGACAAATCAATGAAAGGGGACCAATATCTGCATAGTTTTTGTTATTTTTTTTATATCAAAGCAAAAATTAACCCTTCTTTCAGCATTCATTGGGGGCTTTTTTCCTGCAAATGGGGGGAAATAAGGTAGAATTTAGAATCTCTTACGGAGGAGTATATGCAGCAAGGCAACATGAAAAGTTTGATAGAGAAGCCCGATGCAATACTTTGGCTATGAGCTATGCTTGATATCCTAATGCAGAGTGTGCATTATTAACCCTTTTAGTGCTGGAAGCCATACTCTCTAGTAGGTACTACGATAGCTCCAATTTTACTGAGGCTCAGAGAGGCTCACTCACTTGTCCAGGATCTCATGGAACTGCGATTTAAGCTAACGAGTTGGCCTCCAATTCTGTGCCCTTAACGAGGACGCACAGAGGTGCCTCCCCTCAACAAGGGTTTTGATGATGTTGTAGACCATTGACCATGAGGTGCAGTGATGCTCAGAGATGTATTCACCAAATGCAGTGATGATGGAGGAGATTGTTGCTATGGGGGGAGGAGTGGGGTGAGGGGGGTGGGGGTATATGGGACCTCATATTTTTGGAATGTAATATTAAAAAAAATAAAGACAAAAAAAAAAGTATGCTTAGAAAATTAGGCATTCCAAAATGCTAATACCCAGACACTGTATAAAAATATATATACTTTGAAATAAAAAATAGAGTGATAAAGGTATTAGATAAGTGGAACATTTAGCAATCAAGCTGCAGAGACAGTGTGTGTCATTGGAAAAATACACCATACAAAAGTAGTATTACGACCTACTTGCTGTGTTCACCGAAACTGAAGATAATGTAGACTCTAAGAAATGAGAAATGGACGATAAGATAAGACAAAAGCCCCAGAAAGGTGGAGACACACATAGCAAGGCAAGACTATGATGCTGATGCTACTGATGTCAAGAGTTGATCTAAGAGACTTGAATCTCATAGAAATACAGTGCAGCTATGTGTAGTTACAAAGTAAATGCCCCTCCAAAGAGAAAACACTCAATATAAAATAATTATTTAAATGTCAAAAGCAAAGTCTACATGTTTTACCAGTAAAGCAAAAAAAAGCAGAAGATAGAGCCTTGGGATGAAAAAAAGTGTGCTAATGTTCACACTTTATAAAAGTAAATGTTCATCACTTCAGAAAGAATTCAAATATATATATTTACATACAAATACATCGTGTGTGTATATATGTATGCATATATATATATGCACCTATGAAACTGCTTTTACATCTAAAAGCTACATATCCTAGTATCAATAAAATAATACTTAATGCTTAAATCAAGGTTTTAAATGTGCACCTACATTAATAGCACATGGCAATGAAATGAATTGGTCAGTTTCATATAAAAACAGAAATATAGAGATTAGATCAAAATCAATTTGAATGACATGCAGCCTTCAAGCAAACATGGTTAATATAAGTGATTTCATAAGGTAAAACAATGACAAAAGTTCGTTAGGTCAAGTCAGATTGAGGGAAAGCAGAAGTGATTGCATCAATATGATAAAAAACAGAATTTATAGAGAATAAATTAAGTAAAATGCATCTTAATTTTTAAAAAGTATACCATGAATCTTGAAAATAAGACTGCTTTGGGCATTTGAGATTTTTTTTAAACAGGGAAATTGTTCATAAACCCAAGAAATGTGAGATTCTCTCTCAGGATTTTGCATTTTAGACAAAATAGCATAAAGTAAATATTATCATCATTTCCAGTCTCCTCTTCCATAACATGCATATATATATCCATTGCAAATTTTTTAATTCCTTTTAACTTTCCCCAATTGAGTCATGGGAATTTCTTATATATCCTGAATTCTAACATTTTGTCATTTAAAATTTTTGCAAGCAACATATATGTCTGTGGCTTGTTTCCCATTTCTTTATGGTGTCTTAATTTTAAGGCAGTTGAATTTATTCCATTTTCCTTCATTTCCAATTATTTTCCAATTTAAATTATGTTGTCACTGAACAACTGATTTCTGAGTAATGACACCTTCAATTTTCAAATTTTTGTGATTTATTTTCTCAGTTATTGAGATTTAATGATTGTCTTTTATAGGTTGATCATGCCCCCTCCCCCCCCCCCCGCAAAAAAAAAAGGTTTGTTTAAGCTCTAGCCCCCAGAATCTCAGAATGTGACTTTATTTGGAAATAGGGTTGTTGTAGATGGAATTATTTACATTAAAATGAGTAATTACTGGAGTAGAGTGGCCTTAAATCCAATTCAATGGTGTCCTTAGGAGAAGGAGATAGACATAAGAAGTTCATGTGACAATGAAGAAGAAACTGAACCCCGAGGATGGCCATCCACCACCAGAAGAGGCAAGGACGGATTATCTTCAGAGAGAGCACTGCCCTGACAACACATTGGTATTAGATTTCTACCCTCCTGTTCTAGTTGCTAAACCTGCCAAAAGCAATATGCCAGAAAGGGGTTGGCTTTTACAATGGGGATTCATTCGCTTGCAAGCTTGCAGTTCTGATGCTGAGAAAAACGTCCAAATCAAGAAGATACTTTCTCCCTGAAGATCAGCTGCTGGAAATCTTTGGCTCCTCTGTCACATGGCAAGGCATATGGCGGCATCTGCTGGGCTCTCCCTTCTCTTCCAAGTTTTGTAGCTTCAGCTTCTTGCTTCTGTGGCTTTCTCACTACCTCTCTCCATCTTTATTTATAAAGGACACCATTAGGAGAATTAAGCCCAGAGAGGAAGGCTGAAACCTCTCAGAGATCAGGAGCCATCCTGCTTCACTACATGGCAAAACACTCGGATCAACAGAGCCGACTTGGGTGCAAAACCATCTCTGCTGTTGCCTTGATTTGGCCTTGGAACTGTAAGCTTTTACACCAAATAAATCCCCATTATAAAAGCCCCCTCCCCCCCAAAAAAGACCCACCCTGCCACACCATAACCGAAATAATCTAATCAAAAGCCCTACTTATAAAGGGTTTATGCCACAGGAATGGATTCATTTTAAGAACATGATTTTCTGGGGTACATACAGATTCAAACCATCATATTTCCCAAACGGTGAGACAATAAATTTCTGTTGGTTTAAGTCACCTAGGTTGTGGTGCTTAGTTACAGCAGCTCTAGCAAACTAAGATATCCCCTAAGTGATCAATTTTTTGGTAAATATTCAACAGGACTCTGAAGCTCATGTTGAGTCTCCATTTTGGGGGGTACAGTTTTGTACATGCATTCTTTAAAAATAATGTGTTCATTGTGTGTTAGTGGTACTGCACAAACCCTTTACATTTTACCTTGATGTTGTCTGCTTGGTCTATGAATTGCTGCACATGGAAAGTTAAGTAACTGTGGTATAGAATAGTTGATTTCTCCCCGTAATTTGGCAAATGTTGCTTAAATATCGATCCTCTGCCAATAAGTATCCACATGTTCAGATGGGTTATTTCTTCCTGGAGAAATGAAGCTTTTATCAATAGGTAGTAACCCTCTCTAAAGTGAGTAAACCTCTGGGCCTTCAAGTTCATCTTGTCCAATATTAACATGATTACATCAGTCTTCTCTCCTTAGCTACTTGTGTGATATTTCTTTTTTTTTTCTAGTTATTTTTAACATCTGTGTTATTCTTTTACATGTACTCAATTCTTGTATTTTAACTGCATAATTTACTCGATTATCATTTGTTGTCATTTCTGATATATTTATTCTGTTTTTGGTGTATTTTTTTCAAGATTTCCTCTCTCTTGCATCCTCCTTCCTTCCCCTTTTTTGAACTGGTATTCCTGTTTTCCCCCATTACACATCTAAGAGTTATGTACTCTATATAAATTACTTTAATGACTTCTCTAGATACTTTAATGAACATGCTTAACTTGGCATGTCTTAAATTACTCTTCTTTTCATCATTTATTTTCTCCAAATCTAATTAAATTCCAACTGCTACGCTGCTGCTACCAGAATCTAACTTTTACCTAATACAATAAAGTACATTATTTTATGCAGTCAATATTTTAGATGGGCACACACTTTTGCTTTTTTCCACCAACATTATTTCTTATGTTTCATGCCTTTCTCTTTGAATCTGTTCTCTTCTTCCTGCATCCTGTGAAGAGGCACTTATCAAGGCAGTTTTGGAAGTAAGATCTCTTTATCTTTTGTCATCTAAAAAGACCTTTATTTAACCCTTGGCCTTGAAAGAACCTTCACTTGATAGAGATTCCTACATTGACAATCATTTTTGTTCGGTGCTTTAAAGATGTAATTCCCATGGCTACTGGATCCCATGGAGAGGGCCAACTTAAGTTAGTTGTTTTGGGTTAGTTATCTGCCTTTTCTCTTTAGATATCCTTTATTATTTATTTGATGTGGGTGTTCTTAGATTTACCGTACCATACCTCGCTTGCTGTTTTAGCTTGCTAAAGGCTGCCAAGGCAATACACCAGGAATGGGTTTCAGCAGAAGATGCTTTCTCCCCAAGCTTCAACTGTGGATGACATAGTAGTGTCTTCTCATCTCTCTCCTCTCCTCCTGCCTCTTTGCTTTCAGCTAGTAGCTAAAGTAGCTTCCTCCAAGCTTCTGTGCTTTGTTGATTTCAGCTTCTTTTTCCCAGAGCTGTCTCTCTCAGCTTCTGGGTGTTTCTCTCTAAGCTCTTGAGTGTCTCTGCACTTTTTTCCCATTTCTAAAGAATCCAGGAAAAAGATTAAGACCCAACCTGGGTCACCCAATCTAATCAATCGCCCTTAACTGAAGTAATTTAATCAAAATTCCCACCTACAAATAGGTTTACAAGCACAGGAATGGATTAGCTTTAAGAATAGTGTTTTCTGGGGTCCACAAAAGTCTGAAACTACCACTCTGGAGGTTTCTTTTCATTTATTCTTTTAGAGGAGGTTGAGTTTCCTCAACACAGTCATTACTTTTTTTCTCAATGCAGTCAATTTTTTTAGCAACTTCTTATGGAACTCTAGCTAACACACCCTAATTTCCCTCACCCCCAGCCCCTGACAATCACTAATCAACTTTCTGTCCCTACAGATTTGCTCATTCTGCACATTTCATATAAATGGAACCACAATAGGTGATCCTTTGTGTCTAGCTTCTTTTCACTTAGCCTAATGTTTCTGAGGTCCATCCACATTGTAGCATGTATCAGAATACCACCTCCTTTATTGGCCAAATAATATTCCAATATGTGGATATATCACATTTTGTTTTCACACTCGTCAGTTGATGGATATTTGCATTGTTCCTACTTACCGGCTTTTACAACTAATGCTGCTATTTGTGTGTTGGCATATGTTTGTTTTTATTTATCATGGGTCTGAACATAGGAGCACAATTTCTGGGTTTTATGTTAGCTCTGTTTAACCATTTGAAGAATTGTCAGACTGTTTTCCAAAGCAGTTGGAACATTTTATATCTTCCATCAGCAGTGTATTAGGGTTCTAATCTCTCCAAACCTTCAACACTTCTTATGAACTGTCCTTTAAATAGAGCCATTATGACGACAGACTTGGCCCAGTGGTTAGGGCTTCTGTCTACCACATGGGAGGTCCACGGTTCAAACCCTGGTCCTCCTTGACCCATGTGCAGCTGGCCCATGTGCTGTGCTGATGCACGCAAGGAGTGCCCTGCCATGCAGGGGTGTCCCGCACGTAGGGGAGCCCCATGCGCAAGGAGTGCGCCCGGTAAGGAGAACCGCCCAGCGTGAAGGAAAGTGCAGCCTGCCTAAGAATGGCACTGCACACACGGAGAGCCGACACGACAAGATGACGCAACAAAAAGAAACACAGATTCCCGTGCCACTGACAATAACAGAAGCAGACAAAGAAGACCCTGCAAATAGACACAGAGAACAGACAACTGGGATGGGGGAAAGGGGAGAGAAATAAATAAATAAATAAGTCTTTTAAAAAAATAAATAAATATAACCATTTTAGAGGGTCTTAAGTGGTATTTCATGGTACTTTTGACTTGCAGTGCCTTAATAGCTTATCATCTTCCAGATATAAAGTTTTTGCTTTATCAAGATACCTGTAACACTTCCTTAAACTTAATTATTCAAGAAAAACTTAAGAGTGACTAAAGAGCTTTTGGATGACAAAGTAGCAATCAGAATGCCTTTCTCTCAATTTTGAATGCTGTTACAATTTCTGATTAAATTTTAATAAAGAAAAGTTTTAAATAAAATTTAGGGAAAGTGGACTTGGCCCAATGGATAGGGCATTCGTCTACCACATGGGAGGTCCATGGTTCAAACTCCGGGCCTCCTTGACCCGTGTGGAGCTGGCCCATGCGCAGTGCTGATGCGCACAAGGAGTGCCCTGCCATGCAGTGGTGTCCCCCACTTAGGGGAGCCCCACACACAAGGATTGCGCCCCCTAAGGAGAGCCGCCCAGCACAGAAGAAAGTGCAGCCTGCCCAAGAATGGCTCCCCACACACGGAGAGCTGACACAAGATGATGCAACAAAAAGAAACACAGATCCCCGGTGCCGATGATAAGGACGGAAGTAGTTATAGAAGAAGACACAGCAAATGGACACAGAGAGCAGACAACTGGAGGGCGGGGGGAAAGGGAGAGAAATTTTTTTTTAAAGACTTAAATAAATAAATAAAATTTAGACTTTCCACAGAGGTTAGAAAATTCCCCACAATGATATGAAATAAAAATCAATCTCTTTTCTCCTAAGAAAATAGCAAACAGATTTTTCGTCATAGAAAAAAATCAAACATACAGACAATAAATATATTCATAGTCCTTCATGCCTTTTTTTTCAATTAGCCTTTTTTTTAAAGAAACTTAGATTACATAAATGTTATATCAAAAATAGAGGGGATTTCTATATACCTCGCCCTCTCCCCCTCCCATACTGTTTCTGCATTAACCACATCTTTCATCAGTGAGGTACATTTGTTCCACCTGATGAACGCACATTGAAGAATTGCTATGTTCATTTCTTCTTTAAAGCAAATTTGTTTTCTTTATTCCTTCTGTATCAAAGTTTACAGTAAAAATCTCTAAGGTGCAGCATTGTTTTATCTAACCAGTGGTTTTTCTTGTGTCTACTTGTACTTTTCTGACTTTCTAAAATATATGGCTATTTAAGAGAAATGCTTGTGCAGGGATAGGAAGTTAACTGCCCATCCCAACTGATAATGAACACTACGGAATTGCAAAGGAAGGCTCATAGACACAGTTGAAGACTTTACCTCAATTTATGTTTTTATTCTAAAATATAAAAAAAATTTAATATAACTTCTATCTTGTTGACTAGGCTCAGTATATATTCTAAAATAGAAATCGAGACATGTCACTTGTGCAAAAGTTGATACAACATCTGCTGGGTACCAAAAAAAATTTAAAAAATAAACGATGAATGCTTTTTATCTGAATTTCTTTGTTGGCTGAGCGGTGCATAAACAGCTTATCAAAGGACTGGAAAAGGCAGTTGAACTGATCTACTGAATTCAAGCAAAATGTTGTATTCTATTGCCTATATAATGCGAGGTATCTTCTTTTTCTGTAGAGAGAAGTCCTTCTTTTTATTTCTTTAATAATTCATAATTACCCAGAACATGGGATCAGAACTCATGAAATTATATGCAAGCTACTGAATTATAATTTTAAAATTTATTTTTAGTGCAGTGAAGATTTAGAATATTCAGAAGTACATTCTGGTAAGTTTTCAAAGAAGCCTCAACGTTTTAGGAGTCATGTAAATGCTATTTGCCTAGGCCCTCCAATCATCAGTGCACATAAAGAATTCTTTTTTAGGTAAAAATTCTGTCATGGGCAACAGAAGGAAGAGTAAAACACAAGCATGATGTGTGTCCACAACCTTTGATATTTAGTAAGGTGTGACAATTTGATATTAATTATGAATTCCAAAAGGATATATCGATCATGTTTTTTAATTGATCTGTTTCTCTGTGCATGATCCTCTGTATTCAATTCAGCTGAGATGTCTGATTAAATTACGTTAAGAGTAGGGCATTGATTCAACCATGTCGTTAGAGTGTGGCTCAGCATTGAGTTCCAACCCCCTTGGGCTGATAAAACTCTCAGGGGAAGTAGATACACAGAGGAAGAGAGACAGCTCATTAGACACAGCAGAGTACCAGTAAGAGAGAGGAGCCTTATAGTCAACAGCTGACCTTAAGAAGAGAACAGAGCAGCTGAGCCCAGAAAGATATGAGCCCTGGAGAGAGAGATGAGCCTTGAGCCCGCCAACTGCTGAGATCAGAAGAAGCTAGGACCATGGAGCTTAGGAGGAAGAGGAAGGCTGAACCCTTGCAGATATCACCCGCCATCTTGCTTCAACACCTGGCAATAGACTTTAGGTGAGAAAGTACCTCTTATGGTACCTTGAGTTGGACTCTTTAAAGCCTTGTGACTGTAAGCGTCTATCCCAAATAAATACCCTTTATAAAAGCCAACAGATTTCTGGTACTTTGCATCAGTACCCCTTTCGCTGACTAATATATAAGGTAATTGCTGGCTTTTCCGTGTTTAAACAAAACTGTCATCTCTCACGGACCATTTCTGAATCAGAGGCATGCAAACACAAAAGAGTGAGTGATATAACAAAAACAGAAAAATTATCCCGTGGCTCTTGAGATTGCATTTCTACCCTCCCTTTGCCGTTTCCATTTGAAATATGGCAAAGAAAGTAGTAGTTAATAATTTTTATGTGAAGGTATCTAATAAGCATATCCAAATATAGATTTAAGTTTTCAGCTCCATCTTACCATGCACTGGAACTGTGAATTGAAGGACCTTACAATTATATCTCCAGAAGGAACCAGGCACTTTGAAACGTATTTTCCATTAGACAGTTAAGTAGTTGACAGAATTTTAGAGGCCCAGGATCTTAGAATCTAAAGGTTCTTGCAAGTAGCCAGTGCCCTAATTTCTAGTAAATGGTACAAGTTCTCACTAAATGACTCAACTGTTTTGCAGAACTGCCCCATATGATTTAAGATCAACAGCACAATAACAGAAATTCAGGGAGAATTGAATAAAAATTTTACCTTACCAGTCAGGCAACCAGGAAACAAGTACTTTGAGACAGTCTGCTGACACATATGCCTCTTTTTCCATAGTAAATTGATTAAGGATTTTCCTTATCAATATGGGAGAAAATACCCACACTGTTATGAAACGAAAATACCTTCTCTTGATAGAAAATAAGAGACTGATTATTATTGTTTGCCAAATAACATCCATACATACCAATGATATTTCTTGTGCTTACAACTTTAGATTTATAATGCT
Organism: Dasypus novemcinctus; assembly: GCF_030445035.2. Taxonomy (NCBI): domain Eukaryota; kingdom Metazoa; phylum Chordata; class Mammalia; order Cingulata; family Dasypodidae; genus Dasypus; species Dasypus novemcinctus. The sequence goes on along the minus strand of NC_080704.1, from coordinate 4,288,197 downwards.
TTGCCAGACATGACGCTGACCTTTTCACAATTCCCAGAGGAATAATGTTTTGTCATCATTTTATTTTAAATAAGACAAAAATGATGAGAACCAGGATACAATGTAATTTTCTTCTCCAATTAACTAGGTTAAATTATAATGATATTCTAGTCTCAAGAAACTAGATCCACACACATAGCTTAAATTATTAATAACAGGTATGGTTCAAATAATTCCCTGCTCTTGTCTGATCTTGATTCTTCACCAATCCATTCTAAAACTGCTCTTTTGAGTGTGCTTCAGACCACACTGTCTGATTTTGTTACTAATAAAAAAAAAGTATTATTGGTATTATCTCAATATATCAAACAACAGTGACTGGACCAAAATGGATGTTTTATTTCTCGCATATCAAGAGCTGAGCTGATGGGTGTTTGGGGAGCATGATACCTATTCCTTGAGTGTACCCATAATTGTCCAGAAGAATTTCATCTTTTTGCGCCATCATCGGGATAGGGATAAGCGTTTGCGATGGAAAGACCCAGTTTGAAAAATATGTGACTTGGAATTTACAGCCAAGTGTTCCACTTACTTCCCATGGGCCAAAACATATTAAATCAAGTAGTAAGTCTAGCCTGGCCATGTGTTAGGTTCTTTAGGTGCTGTAATGAAGAAATGAGACATAGTTCCTATTTTCAGTAAGCTTCTCTAGCAGGCAGTTGTGGGGAGCATTTGGATATTGTGCAATCTTGTAAATACAAAAATGAGATAAGAAGATTGGATTAAATATTTTGAAACCTGGTAACAATTATCCCTGATTTTTTTTTTCATTCTCTAGTTCTCCCAAGTACGTGATGAGGAGGCAAAGATACCTGAGAATTTACTTTCTTTTCTAGGAAACATCAAAGATAAAGTCTTCCCCTCAGAAAATTCAGAAGACCGAATAAATAAAACAGAAACTAAAAGCGTGTGGAACTATCTTCTAGAGAAATAGAAAAATGCCTTTGTGCCAGGTTGTCTAAAATGATCTTCTCTTTTGAACTCAAGCCCTGAAGATGAAAACAAGGGTCTAATATTTCCATTTTCTATGAGCTATTATAGGGTGGCATTACTATTTTCCTTATAACCTCAGTGCCTAAAGCTATAACTGTACTTTTTTTGGTTATAATATTTTTATTTCCTCCAGGCACTTTCTGAAATCATGAAAATGTCAATATATGTTCAACCCTGAGCACCTTCCTGCCGTAAGGATAAAGAAAAACGTGAGAGGAAAAATATGTTAAAATCCCTTTCCCTCTCTTTCAGTCTTACACACACACACACAGAGTCATTCTCGCTATAGGAGCTAATTCACTTCAGAAGATATTTCCCATTTGGACTCAGAGGGACCTCATTTTGTTCCTTCATCTAACTAACATTTATTTAATATATGCCCCCTATATTTCGGGGTTCAAGGTTGACAGGGAGATAGGAAATATTTCTGGTTTCATGGAATTTACAATCAGGAGAGACAGGTATTAAAAAAGGAAGCAAACAATCAGATGGGAGCATTTCAAAGCATCATAAATTCTAGGACCTAATAAGCAGGAGTCGTAGAAATGGAAAGAGAAAGGTGTTATATGCAATGCTGGGTGGTGGTTGAGCTATACCAGGTGAAACAACAGTCATTGGGAACAAATTCAGACACAGAAAGTAGATCCCCAACAAACAGTAGGTGAACTTCCATTTCTTTCATGCCATGATTTGAGCCAAGGCCACACATTTTGCAAAACATTTGAAAAGGAAACACCATTATTCCTATAAACTATTTGTTCTGTTTTCTCAAGTAAAATAAATGAAATATATCCCCTTACCTTACAGGGGATAAATCGGATACAATGGATACAATGATGGATACAGGGGATATATTGGATACTATGATGGATACAATGAAACCACTAGTTATAGCCCAGGTCATACAAAATATTCAATCAAGACTTGCAGAGAAAAGTTTCAAAGGAGACGCAAATAAGCCAATTTTATAAAGCACTGGAGAGACTAATGCACTCCTAGGTCCCTGTGGCTGCAGGAATAGGCATTTAGGGCATGGCAAAATGTATCACCGCATATTGTCCTTTGCTAAGGAAATGGACAGTTAAAAATCAATCTGTACCTTATGGTCTCAGCGCTGAACCTGAAAATGACAGCTATTATCCAGATTTCCATTTTAAACCGGCTCGAATATAACCCATACATCACTAGGATTTGGGCTATTTGGATAATTACTCTGTAAATGGCTGACTCGAGCTTCGCTCCGGGAAAAGCTGTGGGATTTAGACCGTAGTGGGTGAAGAACGACATTGAAGAATGGCTTGCACTGCCACGGTAGGGAGGGCGATTCCAACATGCTCCATGTGGATTGCCCAGCTCACTAGGGTTGGAACAAATGGCTATCTTTTCATTCCTGAGCAAAGACACTCTTCTCTCCAGTAAACAACAGCTCAGAGGAACAAAAGATTGGCCCAAAGTTTATTAGGCAGCCTTAGCTCTATAATTTCTGAAAGAAAATGAATGATGTGGGCCATCTCTCTGACTTTCTATTACTTTTATGCTTTTTATTTTACATGCTGTTTTGAAAGACATCCCCTTAGGTAAAACATGCAATTCTTTAGTTTATTACTAGCAACTTGAATACACTTCTCAAGAGGTTTTCCAACTTCTGTAAAGAAGATACTGTAGACAATAAACTTTAACAGGCTTCTGGAAAATCTTCATTCAGGAATGTCATTTGGAATTGTCTTAAGCTGTGTTTTCAAAGGCAGGGTTTCTGAATTTAATCACTCGTTCCACATTCTTTGGAAACCATGAAATTACACTCATGATATCAGATGGCATTATGAATATTCCAGAATGTCCTGCGCTTTGGTGATTCAGGACTTGATCATTAAATCAGAAACATGAAGGGAAAACTGATGGTTCTGCTTCAATTTTGTGAACCCCAAATCAGGAAACAGTGGTTATCAGATTGACATTTTTAAATGGCTTTGACGACAATGCAATATTTACTGTTAATAGTCCAGAATGATTTTGGGTCAAAGTTAGAGTTTCCAAATTTTAATTAAAATTCTTCAGCACTAGTATATAATATTATTGCAACAGCACAACGGAAGTTTAGGAATGGAATGCTTCAGGTTGTGGACCGATGATATTATTTATAGCAAATATGCTAGGGATTAGACTACCCAGTGTGTTTTGAACAAAAGCTAATGTTGGAAAAAATGTCAAAATGTTGAACATTAGGCATGAAAGTCCCTTCCTAAAACCAACTTTAAGACTTTCATCAGAAGTGGGGTCAAAACAAAACAAAAGTAATCTCATACTAGGCATCAGTGGAATATTGTAGTAATCACACACCCTTTTTCACAGTACGCAATAGTCTTTTACCTTGAATTGTAAGCAATGTCTCAGACAAAAACAAGCCCTCTTTTTTTGTCTTAGCTTGCTCATCAAGAAGTTGTAATATTCTCCGAGAATATCATGGAAGGTGTACATTTCTTTGGAAGTTATTTTATAAGAAACTGAATGTTTACAGTTAGAACACATCAACTATGCAGATACTCTAGCTTTTTTATACTCGTGATAAATCCACATCCCTGTCACCTAATTATCTATAAAACAGAGAAGAACTAGGGATTCATCAAAAGTCAGTGTGATGTAAAGGAAAGGCTGAGGCATTTTGACCTTTTCAAAACCTTCTTTCATCTTACAGCTCCACATCTTGCAATCTGGGACAAGCATTCAATGAACCTTCAGATTACATTTTTCACACTATTTTTTAAAACTCCTTTTAATCTATTTTACAATTTCTGAGCTTGTTAGGATTGAATGAGCTAATTTATGTGACAGATTAGAAAATGCATGATGTTAATATCTACTCACTCTGTGAGGGGAAAATTGACTAAGGTTGGAAACCTAAGTGAAAATCCCCAAGTTACAAGACTAGAGAAACACAGGATTGTGCAATTATTTCATTTGTCAAAATGTCAATATTTTAAAAATAAAAACCAGTCCTAAGCCACAATTTCTGTGTTAAGATTGATGAAAACAGAAATGAACTAATTTCCATTTTCAATTTAAGATCAAAGAAAATGGCATTTTTATTTTACTCTGTGCAATTTTGAAAAGCTTTGTTGGTACAGAATAAATTTAAGGTGTACTATTTGTTGAGTTTTAATACAGGCGAGCTAAATATTTTATTGGAATTTTTTTGTCTGTGTTCATGAGTGATTTGCCTGTGTAGCTTCCTTTTCTTATAATGTCTTTGGCTGGTTGTGTTTTGTGTTGGGTTTTTTTTTTTTCCCCAAAATGTCTAACATTTCAGAATGTATGGTGGCCAATGACCAAGATCCATACTTAAACAATAAATAGAAAAAAATTACACACCAAAGTGCCACAACAGCAAAATCTCAATGCATTTAGTCCTGAAGAAGTCTCTCCACTTGAATTTTCTGGAAGAATTTGTATGCAGTAGGTATTATTTCTTCCTTAAATGTTTAGTAGAATTTACCAATGAAGCAGTCTGGTTATTTATATACCTATTTACCTATTTATTAATTAATTTATTTATTTTATAAGAAGCCTGTTAACCATACATTTTAATGGTTTAATAGATACAGGGCTATTTGGGTTATCTATCTCTTCTTGTGTGAGCTTTGATAGTTTGTGTCTTTGCAGGCATTTGTCCTTTCCATCTATGTTGTCAATTTTATTTACATAAATTATTCATAATATTATCATCATTTTTCATAATATTCTATTAATATTATCTTATTATCCTAGCTGTAAAATCTATAATAATGTTCATCTCTCTAATTTCTACAAAGAATAATCTATGACTTCTCTCTTTTTGGCCTGATAAGCCTGGCTAGAAGTATATCCATTTTTTATCTTCTCAAAGACCCTCTCTTGGGTTTAATTGATTTTCTCTTTTGTTTTTCTGTTTTTGTTTATTTCATTCTCTTTCATTGATTTCAACTATGATTTTTTATTTTCACTTTCTGCTATTTACTGTGGGTTTATTTGTCCCTTTTTTCTATCTTAAAGTAGAAGTGCCGGTCTTTGCTTTGTGCCTTCTTTTCTGATAAAAATCATTTAGTCCTATAAATTACCTCCTAAGTTACTGTTGTAGCACCCCATACATATCATGTTGTGTTTTTATTATTGTTCAGTTGAAATTATTTTCTTACTTCACTTTAGATTTCTTTTTTACTCATGGGTAATTAGATTCCAAATATTTAGGAGATTTTCCAGAGATTTTTTTTCTATCATAGATTTGTAATTTAATTCCATTTTGGTCAGAGAACATATTTTGTATGATTAGAATTCTTTTAAAGGCATTGGGGCTTTTTCTAATGACTAAGAGTGTGCCTTATTTTGGTTAATGTTCTGTTTGCATGTTAGAAGAATGTGAATTCTGTTGTTTTTGGGTGAAGTGTTTCATAAATATAAATTAAGTCAAGTTTGTTGATAATGTTGTTCAACAATGCCATATACTTACTGATTTTCTGCACACTTTCTATCAATTTTTTTAGGGGGTACTGGGGATTGAACCTAGGACCTTGTACATGGGAAGCAAGTGCTCAACCACTGAGCTACATCTGCTCCCCTCTATCAATTATTGAGAGAAGATTAATGAAGTCTCTGCATATACTGATAGATGTGTCTATTTACCCTTGTAGATCTATTAATTTTTGCTTCATATGTTTTGAATTTCTGTCATTTACTTGCATAAAAATTTAGAATTATGTCTTGATGAGCTGTTTTATTATTATGAGTTGCTTCCTTTATCCCTGGTAATATATATTTTTTGCTTTCAATTTTACTCTGACTAATTTATTTATACCTATTCAAGGTTTCTTTTGATGAGGGTCAACAAGTTATATATTTCCCACCTTCTTACCTTTAGTGTATTTGTTTTTTCATATGGAAGTGTGTTTCTTGTAGCCAGCATGTAATTGGTTCTTGATTTTTTGGAAATGTGACAATTTCTGCCTTTTAATTGAGGTAGTTAGACCATTTTTATTTAAAATGATTATTGGTATGGTAACATGATTATTATATCAAGTAATTAATTTGCTTTGTCCATTTCCTTCTTTTTCTGACTTCTTTTGAATTATTTTTAAAAAGACTTCCATCTTATCTCCCTTTTTCTTAACAACTATAATTCTTATTTTAGTCATTGCTTTAGAGTTCAGTGCATACATCTTTTACATATCACAATCTAGCTTCAAAGAGTATAACACATAGAGTATAACAGTCTTAAACTTAGGCATTCTTCCATTTATTTTCTCCCAATCCTTGTGTTATTTTGCCATGTTTTACATTAACCCTTGTAATAACATCCACAACACATTATTATATATGTGTAAACAGTCAAATATTTAGGTAGCTATTTAGTAACAAGAATCAAATCATGTATGCTTACTCATGCAATGAGTAAGCATTTACTCATTTCCAATGCCTTTCATTCCTTATATTGATACATATTTTCATCTGCTGTATTCTTTCTGGCTAGAGGACTTCCCTTAACATTTCTTCTAGTACAAAAATGCTGTTGATTAATTCTTTCAGTTTTTATATGTCTGAATATCTAGTGTTTAAATGCTGTCATTTCTTGTTTCATCTTTTCTTCCCTTTTTTTTTTTTTTTTTTTTGTTGATTTAGGGTAAATCCCTTCCTAGTCACATCATTTTTGCAGAAGCATTGCAGAACTATGCAGAAGTAATTTGTGGGCAATTTCAATATTTTTATTTTGAAAATAATAGGTGATATCCTTCCAAATGAAGAGCAAACGTCCATTACATTTTTTCAAATAAATTAATCTTGATTTCCAAAGTTTTCCTAAAGATTTAGTGGTCAAAAGTAAAGCCTTGGGAGCAGATGTGGCTGAAGCAGTTGGGTGCCCACCTCCCAAGTGCGTGGTCCTGGGTTCAGTTCCCAGGACCTCCTAAAGAAGACAAGAAAAAGTAATGAGCTGATGCAATAAGCAGACACAACAAGCAGACACGATGAGCAGGGAGTGGATGTGGCCCAGGAGGTTGGGCACCCACCTCCCACATGGGAGGTCCCAGGTTCAGTTCCTGATGCCTCCTTAAGAAGACAAGCAGAAAATGAGTGGATACAATGAGCTCACACAATGAGCAGAGACAATGACCGGAAAGAGCAAGCAGACAATGAGCAGACAAACTAGGGAGCTATCCCAGGGGGGAGTAAAGTCTTATTAAGAATTGACTCAATCATGTGAAACTATGTGAAATATCATTTTTGGAAAGGGGATGGTGGTGAAAACTAGCAATTTCCTACGGTTCAAACTAATGACTTTAAAGTTTGGGTCTAGTTCTTCCTATTTATATGTTGTCTTATGAAAATTATCTAACTTCAGGGAACGTAAGGTTTTCAAGGTCAAACTAGAATTATAATAAGAAGTATCTTGTAGAACTGTTGTAAGGCTTAAAGGAGACAATTATGACCGACTGCTCAGACAATTTCTTAACATTATATGTGTACATATATTAACTACTATTTTAACATCATCTTTTCCATCTTAACCTACAGCTAGATTATAATATCATTTAAATTAAAATTTGAAGGAAGATGGCAATCTCATTATTCCTAAAAGGCAAGAACTTTATTAATAACTAAATTCTGAAGGCATTTAAATTAACAATTTCATGAATATGAAAATCCTTTATTACCAAAGAAGGGGAACTTCATTTTGGTTTCTGTTGTAATTCTGCAGGTGAAAGCATAAAGCCTTCAATAAACTTGCTCCAAGCACTTCTCAAATTTTAATATGCCTATAAATCACCTGATGATCTTGTTAATGAGATTTTGTAGGTCTGAGGTAGGACCCAAGCTCTAAAAAATATTAATATGACTGATCTGCTGACTACATGTTGAACAAAACTTCACATTCTAACACACAAGGCTTCAAATCAGAATGAATAGATGTGAAACTTAACCTTTAATTAAAAAGCATATTGCCAAAAAGAAAATAAACAGCAGTGTAAATAAGATGATCTCAGTATATAAATACCTTTAATCAATGTAACAGGTCCTATAGTCATGCAAATACATTTCAATTAAAATTATTAAGGTCTACTCACTCAATTAGATCTTTTAGTGTTTCTTTTTAATGTTATGGCTTTTGCTATTACGGATAATTATAAACATCATAAAATTGCACATCCTTGAATGCGTTCTCTATAATACGTTCTAATTCCTATTTAGGTGGCTATTCTTTTTTTTTCTCCTAATTATTGCAGAACCCCTTGTATTAGTTTCCTTTGGTACATGTATAAAAGTACAGCAACCTAGAGGCTTAAAATAGCATACATTTATTATCTTACATGTCTGGAGGCCAGAAGTTCTAAAATCAAGGTATTACCAGGGCTGGGTTCCCTCCGATAGCTAATTTTCTTGCTTCTTCCAGCTTGTAGAGGTCACCGCCTTTCTCCATTTCAAAGCCAGCAGCAAAGCACCTTTGAATCTCTTTCTTCTATGACTGTGCTCCTTCATCACATCTCCTGCTCTGACTCTGACCCTCCTCCTTCCCTCTTAAAAAGACCTGGTAATTATATCAGGCTCATCTGGATGACTCTGGATTATCTCCCCATGTTGAACTCCTCAATCACATTTACAAAATCCCTTTGGCAATATAATGTAGCACGTTGACAGGGTCTGGGGATGAAAATGTAGGCATTTGGGGATAGGAGCCTTGTGTTGTCTACTGTACCACCTTTACATAAATTCATGAATTAAGGTTGACTAAACGCAGATAGTTCAGGTGTTGGGGTCTTTGAAGAAAAGGAAACGAAGGAAGAGAAATGTTACACCCCCTGTGATCAGGAAGAGAAGCCACAGTGAACAGCTAGCTACGCAAATGCCCATCACCCCTCACCCACTGCTCAGAATTATCTGGGTGAAGTTTTGGGGGGCCGAGCAGAGGGAGACAGCCAAAGAGGAAATCGTTCAAGGCCATATCATCACCTTTCCATGGGTAGACCAGTTGCACCACAGCACTTCTTGCTTTCCCAAAGACCCGGAAAGCCCAAGGAAAAGGGAGAAGAAGATGACCCAAGGAAACAGAGTGGGTCAGCTGGGGCTCACCGGGTCAGTGGTTGACCAGTTACCCATGGCACGCATGCAGAGCCACAGCTCGACAATGCCCTAGCAAATTCTGGGCTCCATCTGGCTGGAGCTGCTCCTGCTCATGTCTCTCCATCCAGCCACACTTGATTCTTATAAAATCTAAGACTCGTTTTAGGGGACACAAGGAAAGATGGGATAAATCAGACAAGAACGGGTCCCCATTTGCAACCGATGAACATCATGGCGATGCTAAGGCTGGGAGGCTGAGAAATGGCAGATGATTGCATCAACTTCACTTATATAGTTGGGGGGAGACAGTTTGGATCTCCGTTGTGAGCCAAAAGGGACATTTCAACTATTCTCTGATAACTGTTGTTTTGCAAGTGGCTGTATACAAAAAGTCAGTATGTTTTACTGTATGATTAGGAAAAACAGGAACTAAACAAGAGACGCCGTTCTTAAAATTTACAAAGCCATGTTGTATCCAGATCTTGGGAAGCAAGTGCCTTTTGCATCATGAGATCCTTACGCATAATGGGTGGCCCATATGGTAATTGGAAATAGGATTTACTGGACACAGGAAGGTGCCTGAGGATTTCTGTTAGCATGAGAAGATGTGTAGACAGAAAACTCACATCATAATTTGGAGGACTGTTTCAAGGGTAAATATTGTATTGAAAGCATATTAGGGAAGCAGACTTGGCCCAATGGAGAGGGCCTCCATCTACCACATGGGAGATCCGCAGTTCAAACCCCAGGCCTACTTGGCCCATGTGGAGCTGGCCCGTGCACAGTGCTCATGTGCACAAGGAGTGCCTGCCACACAGGGGTGTCCCCCGCATAGGGGAGCCCCACGCGCAAGGAGTGTACCCCGTAAGGAGAGCCGCCCAGCGCCAAAGAAAGCGCAGCCTGCCCAGGAATGGCGCCGCCCACACGGAGAGCTGACACAACAAGATGAAGATGAAGCAACAAAAAGAAACAGATTCCCAAGCCACTGACAACAACAGAAATGGACAAAGAAGAACACACAGCAAATAGACACAGAGAACAGACAACTGGGGGGGGGAGAGAGATAAACAAATAAAATAAATTAAAAAAAGAAAGCATATTAGGCCTCAGTCTGGTGCCAGCATGTGTGTGTGTGTGTGTATATACACCCACACACATACATATATATATATATGGCATACTATATATAATAAATTATCTACATTATATACATTTAAATTTTAATCTGTATCTTATGCTATAATATGCTATTCATTGGTCTTTTTCCCCATTTAATCTGTCTCATAAATCTATGAGAAAATTAAAATAGTCATTATCCCACTTCAAAGAGGAGAAAAGTAAGGTTCTTGGATAAATGATTCACACAAATTATCATAACTCATTCATCATAGACACATAACTCCCTACTTGAGATTTTCAATATGTTCAAAGTTGTAATTGCCCTCTTCTCTACATAAACTACCCTCCTGCTTTGTGTTCTGTCTCCCAGTTGGGAATGTTAGTGTAAGCTAAATAGTTGAATGCCCCATAAAGCTCCCCCACACAAATAAATATCATTAAAAATACCTTTTAAGAATAAATGCATTTGAAATTAGGCTTAAAGGACAAGTGGCATGGTCCATAATGTCAGATCTGCCTGTGTCACTTAAACAGTACTCCCACAAAATTAAAAATTTATATGACCACATAGACCTCAAGAGGTTAGTCTTAAATTTAAACCCCACATTATGCAGAAATATTTGCAGTAGTAGCTAGCCTTTCCTCGGGGCAACCCAAGTGTCAGATCTATTATAAGAACTTTTGCTTAAATTAACACATGGACTCCTTCAACAACCCAACAGTTAGATACTGCAGTATACCCATTTTACAGGTAAGGAAAGGCAAACAGAGAAAGATGCATTACATGCCCCCAACTCACACATTAGAGTATAATAAGGCAGACCCCAGAAACTCATTATTCTGGTTCCAGAGTCCCCCCATTTCACCACCACCTTACTCTAAACACTGAGTCCACCAGGTTTTTACATCCATATTCTACCTTTAAGCTTGAACCCTACCTTTGTGTTAAATAAGTTTATAATCTAGTTGAGTAAACACAGCATTCATATATAAGAAGGGTTGGACTGAAGCGCATTCTCTAAGTGATTAATTGGTCATGAGATATGTTCAATGAGTACTACATGGTCTTTCAAAATAGGACGTATTTAAAGGAAAAGAGGCTTACAGGAAATCGGGGGGTGGAGGAAGGATGTGAGTTAATGTCTGCAGGGGTGGAATCAGTGATGAGCTGGCGTGTCATCACACCTCTCCTGAATCCTTTCATCTTCAGTCTACGGAATGAATCCATGAAAGATGCTCTAAAGGACACGATAGCAAAGGGACAGAACTTTCTCAAAGGACTAAGGTGCATGCGAAAGAAGGTTGTGAATCAATCCTGTGGATATCCAGAGTTACCAAGAATGATTTCAACCTAATCACAAGGATTGAATCCCCACTCCCTTGGTGGCTATATAAATGGACACTCATACAGAAGAACACAGGACATGGCAGATGAGAGAACATAGTTTTGATGCTGGAGACCAAGGGACTGGTGAGCCATTTCCCTGATTGTTTGCAGCTGAAAAGAACAGACCAGCTGAGCCCTAAACCAGCCTACAGCTGAGATCAGAAGAAGCTGGACCCATGGAGCCTTAGGAGAAAAGAGGAAGGTTCAACTCTCTCAGATGTTACCCTCTATCTTTCTTCACCATGTGGCAACAGATACTTGGTGAGGACATACCTCTTATGGTACCTTGAGTTGGACTCTTTAGGGCCTTGTAACTGTATGCTTTTACCCCAAAAAAATATCCAGTATAAAAGCCAAAAAAAAATAGGAAGTATTTAGTGTGAGTTAGGTGATAGAATTGTCTAAGATTTGAGAAGCAACAAGGAGGATGAAGCAGTTCCATGGATGGGAAATGGGACGGATATTCCACAGGTGCTCAATGGTCACAGAACTTTCCGATGACAATGGTAGGTACCAATGGGTGACAACGTAGCTTGAACAGACAATATCTTTTCAAAGTGAAGTAGTCAGTTCTTATTTTCACAGATTATTCAATAGTTCATAATTATCTAATTGCAGCATGCCTTCTTCACTCCTATTGGGTGTGATTTCAAGTGGTAATGATCAGAAATACGAATAAAATTGATGGTCCCTACACATTTTCTAAATGGACAAATATTTAAAGGGCATCCCTTCCAAGACAGAGTTCTACATTTCTCCGAAAAAACCATTGCATATGCATCGCCCAGGAGCTGAAATTTATTCTGCAAATTATGGAAAAGTTCAAAACTTTCTAAGGGAGCTTCTCTCACTTTGCCTTCTGGCCTAATTGTTTGCAGCCTCTTCAAATTCGGGAACAATGTGTCACCACAAGGATTTGCACACACATTCACACATGAGGATAGGATATGCTTCCTTTTGAATCAAAAGACATTCTGTGCCAATCTACTTAAAAGGTGACAGATCTAGCAATTCATGGGAATGACTATTATTGCAGAAATACATTGCTGAAAAGTGAAAAACTTAAACTATCTCTTTTATGCCTGATAGCTTATTGGACATCAGCCCATGAATACATCTTCCCTCCTTCGCTCCACCTCACCCTCTCTCATTACCTTCCTTCTTTCCTTCATGTATCCATGTGCTTTAAGTACATTTCTCATAAGAATTCATCTGCTGACAGTGCAGATGAGAGAAACGAGCAGTGAAGGAGGTTTGCCCTTGAGTTGTTCACAGTCTACCGCAAAAGACTGAGAGGGAAAACAGAATTACAATAGAGCTCTGTGTTTGTATTCTACATGAATCCTGGGAGCACAGAAATGGAAGAAACCTGATTTGTTTCTGTGTAAACTCCCTAGGTACCCAACCCACGCGTTTCAGTAAGAGTGACTAGCACAGTAGAGTTTGTTATGTTTAACAGGGAATGACCCAAAAATCAGAATATGAATATTAAGAGCATTTCAGAATTAGAGATGGCAGTGAAATATATTCCTTGCATGGGTCTTTCAGATTTGCTTAACTCCTTAAAAATGTGGCAGGGAATGATAATCAGCATGCCCAAGCCCTCAGACGGAATGCTTAAAGGTTGGAGAGAATGAACTCTGAAACAAAAAAGGATTCCAGCAACTTCGTCTGTAAGACACGAGCTGCACGGCACGAGGCTCAGGTCTGGCTGAAGGAGGACTGTGTCAAGAATGAGATGTGACCTTGTTAATTTTTTCTGATACAATAAAAAATATTGAAGATTGTAAAAAAAAAATAAAAATAAAAATAAAAGAATGAAATGTCAGTTCTCAGGGATCCTGCTTCTAGGAGAAGCTCAGCACTTCTGTCCCTCCATTGTGCAGCAGACGATGTACATGAAATATCCACCGTAAGGTGTGGAGTCTCATGGGAGGGTGCAAAGCCACAGCCAGCAGATACTACAGCAAGTAAGACCACAGAGAAGGCAAACAGGCACGTGTCCTACCCGAATGCTACAGAGGAAGCACAATCCGAGTCAGATTTTTAGCATCTACATCCGAAAGAGCTGGCACTCAATTTGAAACTCTTTGGAACCTCTAGGGTAAAGTTTAGAAAGTTACACAAATAATGCGATATTTATTCTAGAGCCGGAATGGATATATTTCCATTAGCATATGCTCCTAAAATGAGAGCGAATTTTCAAGACACAGAAAAAGAGGGATTTAATACGTTTGTAGGGATATCACGTTGGGTGGGATACCTTCCTGAGAAAGTCATTTTTGTGTTGGTCTCAAAATTTCATCCATCCTGCCTTTTAGACCACTGTTTATAGCAGCATTATTTAAATGGCCAAAGGGTGGAAACAACTCAAGTGTCCATCCACACATGAATAGATAAATGAAATGTGCTCTTATCTATGCAATGGAATACTATTCAGTCTTAAAAAAGATGAAGTTCTCACACATGCTACAACACGGATGCACCCTGAAAACATTCTGAGTGAAATAAGCCATACACAAAAGGACAGGTGTTAGATGATTTTACTTGCATGAAATAACTAATATAGACAAATTCATGGAAACAGAAATGCTATTGCAGGTTGGCAGGGGTTGGGATGAGGCATCAAGGAAGAGGACTTATTACTTTGTGAGTACAGAATTTATGTTTGGAGTGGTAATGAAAAAGTTTTGATAATGAATGGTGGTGATATTAGCAAAACATAAATATAATTAACCACTGAATTATACGCTGAAAATGAGTTAAAATCTCATAAAACTTAAATGTGTCGTATTCATACACACACACACAAGATCTAAACCGCTAACATGCCCTAGAATTATTTCACCGTATTTAAGCATACCATTGCAAATATTCTGTAGCCTCTAAATCTCAAAACACGATAACATTTATTCACGGGTTTTTCTTGGTGTCGTGTTTTTTTGGGTAGATTTTTACTCATCCTTGTGTTTCTTAAGGTGCATATTTCTAACAGTTAACATGTGGGACCCATGCTGCTATACTAATAAAATTAGATTTTTATTGAAAAGTGGCATAGACGCCATCATGAGCCTTATTTAGCTCCCTGCTCCAAAGCCCATTTCCAAACAGATGGACTCCCAAAAGTGGCCTGGGTTCTGAGGCAAAACACATGTGCACACTGTTGCCTTTACGTGGCCATCAATCTAGTTCAATCTTGTACCCAAAGCAAATAAGCTTCAATAAGAGGAAGAAGAATCATCAATTTAAATTGATTCCAGCATGGCATAGGGGACTTTTCAATGCTTCATACATGTGAATGGGTAATACCATCATCTCCCGGAGATCTTGTGGAAATGCAGATTCTGATGCCAGCATGGGGCCTGAGATTCTGCAACAAAATTCTGATTCAAGAACTGCATTTTTGGTTGTTTTTTTTAATTTTTAAATTTTTTTAAAAACAGCTTTAGATTACATAAAAGTTACATAAAATGTGTAGGGGATTCCCATAGGTCCGACTCCTTGCCCCTCCCACACTTTCCCACGTTCACAACATCCTTCATTAGTGTGGTACATTTGTTACAACTGATGAACACATATTGAAACATTGCTACTGTAGACTATAGTTTACATGATAGTGGACACTCTGACCTGCACAATTTTGTAGGCTATGACAAAATATATAAGGGCCTTATCCATTATTGCAATGCCATGCAGGACAATTCCAATGTCCTGAAAATGCCCCCATATTACACCTATTTTTCCCCTCTCCCTCCCCTTAGAACCTGTGTTGGCCACTGCCTTCTTATCAATAATAAAGTTCTTCCATTGCTAGAATAGTAAGTCTATAATAGAATAATACTAAGACTATTTTAGTCCATCGTTCATTCCCCAAACTTGAGAATTTGGGGATGGTGATGACTACTCCACCTCTAATTGAGAGGGGGCTGAGATTCCATGGGGTAGATGGATGGAAAGGTCTTGCTCATAGTTGCAGACACTCTCTGTTCCTTGAGTTGGGTGTTGTCCATCATCATCATCTCTTGGTTAGTTGTTCTGGGTGAACCAATGAACTGGAGAGTAGATGTTGCAACTCTGTTGAAATTCAGGGCTCAAATGGTACATGAGTGGACCTCATACTTAAGTCTCAGGGACATATATTTAACACAGAACTGCACTTTGAGTAGCAAAGATGGCCCTTGAAGTTTTTGTGCTCCCCCGGCCAGTTTGTTTCCTCCAGAGGAGATGGGGTCAATTCACCATGCTCACTCATTCTAACCCCGGGGCCAGTGCTCCTTTTAGTACCTTTTTTGAAGTAGAATTTTCATGCCATGGAATTATTTTTAGTACATTCCTAAATGTTGCGCAACTATCACCACAATTTATTTTTAAAACATTTCATCACCTCCCCAAAGAAACCCACATACCCATTAGTAGTCAGTCCCATTCCCCCCTCCCCTAGCCCTTGCAAATCACTAATCTACTTTCTGCCTCTAAAGCTGTGCCCATTACAGACATTTCTGATAAATGGAACCATACAACATGGACTCTTTGGGGCTGACTTCTTTCACTCAACATAATGCTCTCTTTTTTCTACTTTAAACGCTTCTTATTATGAAGAATTCCGGTATCGATACTAGGACACCATCACTATCTAAATGGAATAAACGTATTTGCATTCAGGTTCACCAACATTTACACAGAGAATGTGTCCGTAAGTGTAGTAGATCTTCTTAGGGTTGGGTTGATATGGCTACAATAGCACCTATTCTGACCTACAAGTTACTAGATAAGGTTGTAATCGTAGTGCGTCTATGTGTGCATAGGTTAACTACAAAAGGTTATGCCTTTATCTGTATGTAGAAATGAACCAAAAGATGTGACAAAAAAAGATACTTCAAAATTTGTAAATTAGTTTCCAATGTCTGGTTTTTACTAACTTCCTCGATTTTTCTACTTACCTTTAAATTTTTCTCTCAAGTACAAATGGTACTCCAAGGGCCATCTGTGTTTATTTTTCCCAGAATTCTTTAATGACCCAATAACAACTAGGAATATTATGAATGACTTTGGTCAATACAGTCTTCTCTCTCTCCAAATGAAGGTAAAAATTAAGATAACTTTAACAATTGCAATTGATCATTTTAATCAGACATATCGATACATTCTCAGGTAAAGTATCAATTGGGTAACAGATTTTCTCAGAGTAATGCTATTATCTTTTATGAAACTATGGAATTTTCTTTCAGTCTTATACTAAGCATCAAACTACTACTTCGAATAAAAGCTACTTCATAAAAAAAAAAGATAGTCTTGACTTCATTAACATCAAGTATTGGGAATTTGGATAAATTATGTTCTCTGTAACTAAGTGTGACAGCCCAGTGCAAAATGCAAAACCAACAATTTTCCTTTAAAGATCAATATTTCATCGAGGCTTATTACAGCAAGGAAATATTCCCTCTTAGAAGCATTTCGATCCTCTTTCTCTCAATAAAACCATTCTCAGTTTCTGGTAATAGCTTGAAATGGATCATTAGATAAATGCCTTTTTAATAAAGAGAATCCAGGTGTACTGGCAAAATACTATGATTAAATACCTTTAATTTATTGGCTTCATTAGGCAGGGGCCTGCTGTCATTTCTGCTAGAGCTACCCACCCTTTCCTGAAGGAATAAAGGATGACAGCTCATTCATTACTTTTTGAAAATAGAGAAGCATTTCCATCTCTATCTTAGATAATTCTCCTTCCCCAAAGACTGGCAATTTAGAAAGTCACTTGCACTGTATGGGAGCTGGCTGCGTCCATTTCCTTCCTTAGCAGGTATTCCCAAAATCATCATAAAAATTCCAAATTAGCAACCAAGGGTTTTATTAATTATGATCATTTTTTTCTCCATACTGATTTTCTTTAGGGGCATGCACGAACATCAATGCATTGATTATAACTCACAAAGCATTAAATGACAACAATAAATCCAAACACTTTTAGAAAGTTGCTATTATTCTACTCCAGCCCGACAACTGGAAAACAAACCATGATGTTATTATGAGTTTGGAATTGTTCTAGGCAGTCGAGCTAGTAAGGAAGGAAGCAAGTAGATGGAGGCTGTGGGGAGGACAGCCAATAAAAGTTTCCCTTGCCTTAAAATGGAATCGCAAAGATTTGGGAACAGATGGCTACCGCAGGAAGGAGGTGAGATAAAATTGTTTTGACAATTTCCCACTTGAAAATTGCATGGGCAAATGTGACACATTATTTTCTTCTCACTGAATCTAGACCACAATCTAAAGGACCTCTAGGAAGTAAGTTGAAATAAATTTTATTAAGGATGGAGAGGAAAAAAAGGGTTTTGGCATGAAGAAAAGAATAAAATAATATACGATGCTTCATAGATACACAATGTGTTGAGCGTTGGTTGCGCTCAAAATGAACGTGTGTTTCTACCTATAAGAAGGCACAGCTGGGAATGGGTTTGCACCTGTATTGGTTCCTATAGATTCTAAGGGTATTCAGGAGATTTGAGTTCTGAATACCTTTTGATTTTTTTTTCCCTGAACACCTTTTGAATCACAATGAGTTGCAGAATTTCTGATTCTTAAGCCCTCCTTCTGATCTCTGAGGTAACAGAAGGGATCCTAATGTACAAATGCTTATGTTTTGGGTTATTCTGGGGAGATAAAACAGTAACATGCTATTTCTCATTGTAATGTGTCCCATTTCATAATATAGAATTTTGTATTTTGGGTTTTTTCCATATAAAACCAGTACAAAATTTTTGAGGAATCGCTTATTTCCCCAAACGAAACAAAAAGTCTCAAGTCTCGTGTAATTCTCTAAAGTCAAAGGGTGAAATCACAGCAAAGTAAATGGCTCGCATAAACAGCCGGAAACAGCTGAGGGAGAAACAGTGACAACGTCTTACAAAACAGCCTGAGTCATCTCTTTTTTTTTTTTAAAGGTTTATTATTTATTTATTTATTTCTCTCCCTCCCCCCTCCCCCCAGTTGTCTGCTCTCTGTGTCCATTCGCTTTGTGTTCTTCTATGACCACTTCTATCCTTATCAGTGGCACCGGGAATCTGTGTCTCTTTTTGTTGCGTCATCTTGTTGTGTCAGCTCTCCATGTGTGTGGCACCATTCCTGGGCAGGCTGCACTTTCTTTCACGCTGGGCGGCTCTCCTTACAGGGTACACTCCTTGTGCGTGGGGCTCCCCTATGCGGGGGACACCCCTGCGTGGCACGGTGCTCCTTGTGCCCATCAGCACTGTGCATGGGCCAGCTCCACACGGGTCAAAGAGGCCTGGGGTTTGAACCGCAGACCTCCCATGTGGTAGGCGGACACCCTACCCATTGGGCCAAGTCCGCTTCCCCTCATTTCTTTTCAGTAGAACACAACTTTCCCATTGGGAGCAGAATGGTTCCAAGATGAAAACGTCATCCTTTGTTCTCCACGACGGGTAACCACTACCACAGAAAGTGGCCCTGTTTACCTTGCAACGTGGGTGTTAGAGTTATTTCCAAGAAAAAGAATTTCTACTACAGCCATTAAAAATTGGCTGAGTGCTGTAGGCGTTCTGAAATTTTTCCACGTGTTTGATGAGGAAAATTGGCCAATCCTTTGCTGCTAACTTAGAAAGGGATAGGAACAGGCACCAATGTTTGCAGTAGAGGTGGCCTCCACCACCTCCAACCTCTCTGCAAGCATCTGTATTCTCTCTTCAAGCATCTGGATTTGCTCCAAAGGCATCTGGTTTTGCATGGAAGACTCCTCCTTCCAGGTAGTTGCCTAACCCATCAAAGACAATATCTCTTCGACCTCTTATTGCAGACTACCATGTTCTTTGGGGAGTGCCATTTTAATTTCACACTGCATGGAACCAATTAGATGGTACCCGGTTTCTTTGGTTTCTCTGTTTCTCTTTAAATTTTTTATTATTTCTTAAATGTATTTTATTTTATTTTCTCTATTTTATTTTTAAAAGTTACATTCAAAAATTATAAGAGGTCCCCATATACTCCCCACCCGCCTCACACCACTCCTCCCACATCAACGACCTCTTTCATCATCGTGGAACATTCTTTGCATTTGATGAATACATTTTGGAGCACTGCTGCACCGCATGAATTATAGTTTACATTGTAGTCTACACTCTCCTCCAGTCCACCCAGTGGGCTATGGCAGAACATACAATGTCCAGCATCTGTCCCTGCAGCACCACCCAGGACAACTACATCAAAAATACAGGGAATTCCCATCTGACCCACCCTCTCCTCCTCCCACCCTTTCCCACATTAGCAACACCTTCATTACTGTGGTACATTTGCTAAATTTCTTTTGTTTTCAAACAAAAGAAGAGTTTAAAATTCAAAAGAGAATGCTAGCCTTCAACGTTTAACCCAACACTTCATATTCAAAGAAACATTGGTGAATGGCAAATGATTTTTCATAGCTCCTTCATTCCGTCAAGTCAGAACAGGGCTCTTCCTCAGTGTTCCTCATTAGTTACCATGGATACAGTACTAGACATGACCAGGGCTTCTTTGACATTCCAAGGAGTCTTAAGTGTGTGAAGAAAACACATTTTTTTTCTTTCAATATGATGACTTAGAGTAAGAAAAATGCTATCTTTCTACTTTTTTTTTAACATCAAAATATCAGTCCACACTGTCAAGTTATTAAAGTGCACCTGAGAGATATTGTTGATTGGGGATAGTTTTCAATTTTTGAGCATGCCATTCTGCTTTTGAAATATTGAACATTAAATTCCAGGAACGATTCTATCGTGGCTTCATGTTATAACAAATTGTAAAAAAAGACAATCGCATGGCAGTGTTATGAATTATGGAAAATTAATTGATACTCTATTATATATTTACACTCAAAGCTGAAAATGATCCCTTCCAATTTTCCTGAAACGGATGAGTCTTAAAGCAGACTATTGGAGCATTTAACAAATTAATTGCTGCTGGACCTCTTCATACATATAGGAATCTTTTCAGTAATCCATTTTGTATCATTCTGAGTTGACTATTTCAATCTTTATCATACTACAAGTGTTAGAATCATATTTCCCTTGATTGCTAGAACTCTTTCCACCTTATGTTCTCTGCCATGAACAAACATGCATATTATTCTGTGTGCTTAACTGAAATTCTTTTTGGCTATGAAAATATAAATTTCCAAGAGTTGATAGAAGGTAGAAAAATAGAAATTTGTCTGCATGGGCAAATACAACAGAAGTTTACTCTTAGTGTCATGAGGTTCAGAAATGAATGATACATTAAGGGTGAAAGAATGGGAAAGGAAGAAGACATAGAATACATTTAGCTGTAGAGTGAGTGCAGATAATGTATATCCATTTTGAATAGATAACCCTTGCAAATACAAAAGTAAATCATTTTAGAGAATGGTTGTTAATATATAGAAGCTGAATTTATATTTTAATAATGACCCCAACAAAATAATTGATAATAGAACAATGAAGACCTAAATTATCATCCAGATTTACCCATTATTTGCACATCTCTTACAATGGAATAGTACAATTCTACCTATTTCAGTGTGTGCTGGGATGATATTATAAGATGGTGCATGTGAAAGAATTCTATTTTATTTTTTCAGAATTCCCAATAATTTATTTATTTTTTCAAATTCTACTCAATTTATTCTTTTTTTTTTTCAGAATTCCAAATAATTTATTTATTTTTTTTTGAAAGAATTTTAAACCATTGCAACAATTAACGTGTAATTTTGTATTATCCCATGGAAAAAAATGTACCTTCCCCCTGTCTGGCTTCAGAATATCTGTGTTTTCCTATTGCTGGAAGCTGGAATAATATTCCATTCACTTTGTAACATTTTTATCAAATAAATAAGTAAATAAATGAACAAGCCCTTTAGGTACAATATCTACAAACAAGCAGTTTGTTTTAAAAGCCCACCATGTATATTTTATAGAAAGTACATTAAATAATTTATGTCTCCTTTTGCGACCCACATGTTAGAGATCAGATTTGCATGAAACCTAAGCATAAAGACCTTTATTTTTCAGGGATCAGATATTGGTATGAAATGAAGCCATGTTCTCATTTCTAGGGGAAAAACAAAATAAATCAATCTCACCTCCTATCCTTGCCCAATCCAAAGTTATTTGTTTCCCTGACACCGAGGAAATTTGGAAGAAAAGTTGCTTTGCTTTAGAGGTAGAATTTACTCTTTAGTACACACCCACCTTCCCCAGATGTATCAACGCACCCACATTTGCCAGGCTCTCAGAATACCTTCCAGAATGATGATATTAGTAATTGTGATGAAATGCCCCCTTTTAAACTAGAACTTTCACAATGCATTGCCTCTTGATTCACTATTGCAACACGGCTTAGAAGTAATGCAACATCTGACATCTTTAGATTTTCCTTTTACTGAACTAGACTCAGATGGTATATCTTGTATCAACTTCTAGGCAAAACGACTACTTCTAAATCGCTTCATTCATCTGCATCTTTCAAGAGAATTAAAGCGTCTTAACAACAACAGCCATCAAAATAAGTGGGTTATATTTATTTGCTTGTTTGGTCAAAAAGGAAAGATTAAAATATCATCAATTTCCCTTCTTCAATCTTCTAAATAAGTCTACTGACAATATAATGACTTGCTTTGTTCTTCAAGAAACTGGTTTCAGCTGGGTTGTGAACGACTTCTACAAGTACTAGCTGTACTTTCCCATGTTTTCATCAATACTGTTGAATGTTTAGGATATTTCTAATGTGCTCTTCTTTTCTCTGATGGCTTTATTTTTTTCCTTCCCATCTTCCTTGAGCTTTCTAGCTCATACTTATGTCCTTCTGCTGCATCTTGGTGCATTTTCTGTGATCTTTTTCTCTCTGCTCTGAACTCTTCCGTTACAGATACCATGACTTCATTGTATTTCCATCCTGAGTTAATATTCACAAATGTATACACGCTCACAGTTTCATTTGATCTGTAACCACAAGTTTCCATGAAACTTATACTGTATGGATTTTTTAAAACCATCTAACTGATTTTGTTGTTGCATCTTTGATCCAATCCAGGGTTGATTCCGTTTTGTTCACTCTGGGTGAAGCAAGTTCTTCCTAGACAAAGAAATCAATAAGGTTATACATGTAATCATTTGAGATCATATTATAAGCTAATTGGAATTCTCCTGACGACAAAGCGTGGCGTGCGTGAGCAAATTTCTGACCTTTACTTTTTGCGCTAAGAAAGATAAGCAGCTGTAGGACTACCCAAAATGCCACCTTTCTTCTTAATTCCTTCTCATTATATTTTTTAAAGCAGTGCAACGGTCATCTGGTCCTCTTGAGCTTCTTTGTCAAGCTAAACTAAATCCAAGAACGCCATCATCCCATTTTCCCAAACAGAATTATTAGGTTGGTTTGCTTCTCTGTATTTGTCACATTCTTTAAAGCAGGGGCTCTTCACCTGTTTTGTTCCACAGACCCCTTTGCCAGTCAGGTGCAAACCTTGGGCCACTTACCAAGTCCACACTCTGCTGTGTATTATTTCATCAATATGGCATACCCACACCAACGCATCCCCACAGGAATGATGTTTCTCTGGATTTCAATCCAAGCTCGTGGACCCCTGGTGAAGATCCCCTGCTTTAGAGGGTGATGCTCTCTGAGTTTTATTTCCAATCTGCAGTGCCTCAAGGCTCCTCCTGCTTTCCCATCTGTGCAAACATCGTTGACTGCCTCTGCAGACGGGACAGCAGCAGAGCAGAGTTCGTCTCTTTTTTCTATTCTCATGGTGTATCTGAAAGAGTATTCTGAGGAGAATTTAGAAAAACACATTGTGCCTTTTGAAAACTGGAAATCCTTTACACATAATTTAACTCAAATTTAAGTAAACACTGATTTAGAGAACAGAATTGAATTTACACTAGTTAGCAAGGCTAATCCTTAGAATTGCCAAATTTTAAATAAATTAGTAGCTCTAAAGAATATGGACTGACCTTTTGGGACTGCCTCAATTATACACTTTGATTGTGATTTCACTTCAATAATAACTCTTCAGGATTTCTGCTTCTAACTTATTACATTAAAATTAGCTGTGATAAATTATAGATCAACTGTTAATCAAGCAGACCAAGTTCTGAGACTTTTTAATTTTGGAAATACCTGGATCACTGATCTGGAATTTTTGCTGTGGGTGACAGAAATTAACCTCCTGGGGAACAATGTTCTTTGTTAGTAGAAATTCTCTTCTACCTGGAGACAATGAAAGTGAGTGAACCCTGGAAATTTTATGTTTTCTTAACCAAGTTGTCTTATTGCTGATTCTGTAAATTTAATAATCAAAAATCAATAATCACAGACATGCAATTTCACTTTTAAATCTTTCTCATTCTCTCTTTCACACACTCACACACACATACCAGTGTCTAAGACAATCAAATTTACCCTCAAGAACTACTAGTAGGTTATTTTGGAAACAGATCATTTTCCCATATTAATAAGTATCTCTTTGTGTAATATGTAATTGAATAAAGTTTCCCATTTCTTAGTTACCTCTGTTTATTTAAAAAAAATGCTTTAGTCTGTGTTATAATGTAGTATTTTATCTGTTTTCTTTAAGAGAGCAACACAGCATATAGCATACCTTAAAAAGTAATTTCCAGGGTAAAGGTTCAATTCTTCAACTAACTGCATGTGCAAACTGAATCATAGCACTTAAGATTAGGAGTCGTTTACTTAATACCTCCTTAAAAATTAGTTTTTATCCCTTGATGCTTTCAAAATGCAATACTTTTTCTCTCATCTGAGACTATTAGTTCCTTGAGGGCAAACGTTTTGTCTATTTTGTTTATTGTGGAATATTGAACTTCTAAAACAAAGCCAAGCACAATGTAGACTCCAAAAAATCTTCCCTTCTGTGACAAATAACTGAAGATAGTTATGATCTTATGGCAGAGCTAAGCTGTGGGTTTTGTTGCCAGATGAACTGTGATTTTCAAGAACTAGAATAGCTGGGATTCTTTTCTCCAGACCAAAAGTGTTGGTTTAGTAGCCAAAGCAAGAACCAACTTTTGCAAGGATATCGGACACTATCAGAATCAATGAGAGGCTGCAGAATTGGGGTTGAGAGAAGGTAGAGCCAAGACACCCAGGAGGTGGAAAACAGAAACACCATGGAAACCTTGAAACTGAGTCTGGACAGGACTTAGTTTCTCCCGAGATTTGGGGGGCGAATCCTCTCTATGCCCTTTACCCCTCTCATCAAGATTTACATTCCAGGAAAGGAGTTTCTCACCATGCTGACCTGTGGAAAATGTCCATACCTTGGCTGTAAATGGTAAGACACATCATCTTTATTATAAAGAGATAATGTGTCTTACCATATTATGTGAAAATAATATATAAAGAAAAGAAATACTATATGTTATCTTCACACCAGACTTATGTTCCAGTAGAGATGGGGTAATAATCATAAGAAGCCAGAAAACTCTTAGATAGTGGATACAGGAAAAACAGAAAAAGTGAGAAATAGCCAGTGCCAATATTAGAAGTATTCTCTAATCTTCCTTCTTGCATTTGACTGAAGCCTCTGGGATATTTGTATCTGCACCGCTATTGACCCCTAAGCTATCGCAACTTATTGTTGCACAATATGTGAGAGTCACACTTATTCCCTTAAATTATTTCCTTCCATAGACAGTGTTCTAACTGCTGATGCAATATTTTGATCACTTATTCATCTTAATTCTTCTTTACCTCTCAGGACATATAAATTGTCAAGGATCACAGTTTGAAACCATTTCAAGCCTTGCGAAATTTATTTATTTGGAGTCTACTTCTATCTTTTCACGATTTGTTTCAAGTATTTCTATATATGTATGTATATACACACACCATATATAAATATATACATTGTATACATAACGCATACACACATTTTCACACTCTTAAAGTTGAAGTTTCCTTGGAATGTTATCTTTGAAAAAGATAAAGTGAAATACAAAACTTGTTCTGCATCATAGAAAACCTGGAAATCTCCTGGAGAATAATATTTATTCATCAAACTGCACTTCTTGGCAATGTTCACACGATAAGCCATCATGCATTCTAACTATCCTATCATAGTGATCTCAGTTTTCATGCTTTCCACCGATACTATGTAATGTTCAAAGCTTTGTTAGCCAGACACAGTGCACTTATGGGATCCCTTTGATTTTTCTCCCTGGTAATCTTATCAAGAAATAAAACGTAATCAGCTGATGAAAAATACTTTCTCTTTTTTGTAAAACTGAAAAACAGATTGTCAGTTGTCCCCTGGGTGATTATTAGAATGAGGAATTTAAGGAGGTGAAGGAGATTTAGAGAAATGCCGGTGCCATAAAAGGGAATATAGAGAGAACAAATTAAGAGGAGAACGCGAAAATAAGTTTAATGCTCCTTGTATTTTGAGTAAGTCATATAGGCGCAACCAGATTACAGACAAGCTCAAGGTAGGGGACAGGTATGGAGATGATGTCATCAAGATGGCGGTGGTAGCTCCCACCTGGTGGGTGTGAGATTGTTGCAGAGAAGCATCTAGGCAGTCGGGCATATCCAGAATTGAAGAGTGCTGCCATTTGGAAAGGGCTAAGGGACCCTTGTCTAGCAGCAATGATACTTTAAGTCATTCTGGAATACAGAGAATGGAGGGAAAAAGTTATTTTTAGACAGTTCCAGATGTAAAGATTTGATAAGGCTCTGTAAAGAAAACTATAAGGCAATTCCTCTTACAAATCGACTAATTCTAAGTAAAACTTAAAAAATATAATATCGCAAACTATTAAAAGACTTCACCCATTTAAGTGAGTTCATACCAAAACTAATCATTAAATACAAAACATAAGCACATGAATTAATTTCAGATTCATCATTCATAAAGAAATTATGGCTATCACCAGAGATTCTGAAGAGACATTTACAAATTTCATTGTTCTTTTCTGATTTAAATAAATGAAGTTGGGAGAAAAATGAATATTTTTTAATGCGATATATACATATACATGAAGGCATAGAGCTGGAAGCTTAAGTGGTGTTGTAAATTCGTGACTGATTGACATGTTCTCTACCTCACCATGAAGGTTCTTATGGAAGTAATAAAAAAAAAACATTTGATGTGAAAAAGAAAAGAGATACAATTGGAAAGCAGGTGACAGATTTTTAATTATTTATATATCTGCACATATGAAAATATCCGTCACTATCAGGAAAAATTTTGCAAAAATACAAGAATTCAGTGAAGTTTCTACCTGTGAAATTAACATATTCTGCCTGTATGAATATATTCTGCCTCCTAGAGTCGTATAATCTTACATACAAAAGGCCACCAGGTAGAGATGAGTAAGAAAAGAAGGGATCTGATGACAATGCCAGCAAAAAGATAAAATACAAAGCAGTTGGCATGCTCCTGGGGAATGCAAACAGCATACATCACGTCACTCATGATGAAGCCCATTTAAGTTTCATAGTCAACAAAGGGACCATAAACCTAAAGTGTCCTTCTTCTTCTAAAGGAGGTATTCAAATTAGCAGTTTTTACCCTTGACAATGAGTTGAAGTGCCCCCCCCCCAAACCCCCATGATTCTTTGTATCTGAGCGGCTGTGAGAGTTATGGATTCCTCCATCAACTCATCCCAATAAGAGGTCCTTTATCTAAGGCTGGAGGGTTAAGGTGAATGCCTGGATTGGAGTCATCACTGATAAGAGGACTGGAATCAGCACCCGTTCCTGCAGGTTTAAATATCCAGTAGGGAACCCCCGCCTTGTCTAGACTGGGAAGGCATCCTGGCTGCTACTTCTGTTTCCATAGCCAACTCTTGCTTTGTTGAGCAGACTGACATTTTATTTAATACTAAACTGCCTTTGTTAAAAACATTCCCTGTTTCGTTTACCTCTAACTACTCTTCTTTCACTTACTGTAAACGTTGGTCTCTGGATGCACACAAGACCTCGGGGAAATGCGCTATCATAAAGAAATATCAATATTTAACCTACCTGGAGTGCTGGACTATATATGGGGAGAAGGAAATGCAGTAGAGAGAGTTTTATTAGGATGGTGAGAAGAGAAGATGAGGTAAGGACATTGCTAAGGTCTCCTAATCCTAAAACTAAGTTGTTGATTAAACCACTCTCTTCCCCATCTCTCTCTGATAGGGAAATAAAATGTCAAGTCATTTGTGTTGTGTTACATGGGGCCAAATCCAAAGTATAAATGTGACAAACCAGATGCATCTTCTAGTACCTAACATCCCTCTTCCTTGTCACCCACGGAATTGGTGTCCCAACCTTCTTACCTTTTTACAGGAAGCCACCTGGCTAGTTCTCACCAGAGGATAGTGGATAAGAACGAGGTTTACCATGTACCACTGGCCTCCTCTAGCCTTTCTGTCCAATTGCAAGCCCTGAATGTCCTCCACCTGCTTTGTACCTGGTAATGGCCTTCTCAGCAAAGGATTTTGAAGGACTGATTGGGACAGATGCCTGCCCCTCCCCAGTGCTCAGGAAAACACACATTGCTCATGGAGTTGAGCAGAGAATGACCTTTGTTTGGGGAGCCACAGATGACCTCTCTTGACCAACGCAATGATCACACCTGGACTCGTTTCTCAGCTCTCAGATGCTGGGTAAGTCACTGCCAAACTCAGTTGACTCATTCTTTAGAGAGAAGTTGAGGTTACCTGTCATCCTTTACGTGGTGGAGGGACCAGAGGCAATCTCTGAAAGTGATTTAAGGACAAGCATTACAAAAACCATCAGTTTCTAGGAAATATTTGGTTCTGGTGTGGATATAACTGTTGCTTCTTCTGTAATGTCATCTTGGTTTTGGGGCATCCCTGTCAATGCCAAACTCTATCTGCTGAGTCAATTTTGTCAGTGTTTATTTAAAACCCTTTCTTTCTGCTGTTGACATTATCTCTTGCATACCTAGAAAGCAAGACAATCATAAAATGGTTAAATTCATGTGTTAAGGTGATTCCTATAACAGAATCATTTCAGTTATCAAAAATAACTCAAAGAAGCTTGCTTATTTTGGTTGCATAGATAGATAGGTATTAAATAAAAGCTAAATTAAATAGATAAGATATAAATAGATGATAAAGTTATATAGAGATAGATGATGGATAGATGCTAGATAGATATTAGAGATAGATGATTGATATATGAGATAGATAGGTAGGTAGATAGATAGATAGATAGATAGATAGATAGATAGATAGATAGATAGATAAATGGATAGCTAGCTAGCAAGGTATAGGAAGATTACTTTTCTTCCTGTCTTTCCAAGCACTTGCTATTGGGTTAAATGAAAATAAAAACAAACTCACTACTCAACCTTACTTTTCTCTTATAAAATATAACATTTCAGATTATTAGTTCCTAATGAAAGGTGTAAATTTGTGAAATAATGGCAGTACTGTTTTTGTGCAGGGAAATAACCTCCTTTCTCCATGTATTTGTATCGTAAACACCACCAGAATGACTTATTCTGTCTTTTCAAACTGGCAAGTCTGCACAGAATTTAAGAGGCACCTGCGTGATTGGGTCAGCTAGGCACAGAACCACAGAACATTATTGGTGTGACAACATGTAGCACAACTCTCCTTCAAATAAATTACCTTCTTTTGAGACTATGTCTTTTCCCCTCAGTTGTTATGATTTAAAGTAAACTGAAGGAAGAGACAGCAACATGTGAAAGTTATGATTCTACAGAAAAAAAAAAAAAGACACAAGTATCAAGTGAGGTGAGAATTGAAAATAAGAGAAGGCAGGATTCGCTGTGTCAATTTTCTTACCCTGAGACCTTAACATCTCATGATTGGCAGGCATTGCAGAAACAACTGTATCATTTAGTACGGAAGATGATAAAAGTGGAGAGCTGAGTTATGATGTAATATTGATAGATGAATATGGCTTCCAGCATCACTTGGTTAAGCACTAAGGGCATTGGGGTACAGTAATGCCACCAGAGACTTCCACAACCTAACCCCTAGATCCTGTGACAATGTTTGACACATAGCAAAATGGAATTTGCAGATGAGTGTAGATGAAGGCTCCTGATAGGGTGAGATTATCCTGGAAATACTCAGTAGGGACCAGTGTCATGACACATGCCCTTATAAGACAGAAGAGGAGGCAAGGAACAGAAAGAGATTAAACGATGGATGCAGAGGTGAGAATGATGTGCTTTGAAGATGGAGGAAGGGGCTGTGGGCCAGAGCATGAGGGCAGCCTCTAGAATCTAAAAATGGCAAAGAAATGGATTCTCCCCCAAGACACTAGAAGGGATGCAGCCCTGCCAACTCACTTTGTACAGTTGACTTCCAGACCCTTTCAATAATAAATGTGTGTTGTCTTAAGCTAACCAATTGTGTTCATTTGTTACAGCAGCAATCAGAAACTCATACAGCAACTCAACAGTCCCTAGGGAGACCTGTTTCTATTCATCCACCTCTCCCTCTCTTCCCCACTTCTTGCAATGCACCTTATGGGAAGCAGGACTTAAAACTTGAGTCCATCCTGTTTTCATGCCAGCATTCTGTAAGAAATAATCAGAATTTTTAAGATACGCCATCCTATTAAAAGGATAAAGAGGATGGTGGTAGGTGGGCCCAAAAAGAGGGCCAGCCATGATATACTGGACCATGAGAATGAGAAAGGTCAGCTACCTTCAGAAGCTACTTCCTCCCAAAGTTGATGGGAAACAGCATTTTTCCTTGACTTCTTTTATGCTGTTGGTTAACTCTAGGGAGAGATTGTGTTAGACCTGCTGGGTTTGGTATAAACTGCCAAGCTCAGTTCCCACAGCAGTAGTTATGCTTAGGACAGCTAGGAGAGGCATGGAGATAGGCACTGCCCTAGACATAAACTCATAAAGACAGCATAGGCAACAACAAGACAAGCATATGGTAAGCCAAAATAAAGACAATACTTAAGAGAGTAGTTCCTTTATCTTACAGGCACATTCCTTAACTGCTTACAAAATGAAGACTTTTAACATGTTCAGAATCCCCGTGCATATGATCTCGAATAGAAAATATACCATCATAATCATCAGGCATATAGGTACAGTACATAATACTAATCAATGTCCAAGTTCCTCTTTGAGCTGCAGTTAACAGATCTAAGGTCCAGGTTTGCAATACATGTTTTCTTTCCATGGGAGCTGGTCAAATGCCAGTTGAGTTTCAGTTCTACTCACAGTACTCTGGTGATCATTGTTCCACTTGGTATGTCCTTCATACAGTCAGCATGCTGCAGCACCATTGAC
Organism: Dasypus novemcinctus; assembly: GCF_030445035.2. NCBI lineage: Eukaryota > Metazoa > Chordata > Mammalia > Cingulata > Dasypodidae > Dasypus > Dasypus novemcinctus. The sequence goes on along the minus strand of NC_080704.1, from coordinate 4,257,288 downwards.
CCAAGAAAGAAGCTAGGAAGTTGGCTCCAGTATTTCACTGGTCTGGAGCATAGTGCCATTTGGCACTATGAAACAGAGCCTGTCTGACTCAGCTCATTCTTAAAGAGAAGAGCCAAGGATTTGACTGTAGATGTTAACCACACCTTTGTAGATATACAAAGTCCCTTCTCAGCAACACTTGGATTCATGTTTGATTCATAACTGGGTCTAAAGCTCAGTCAAGGTAACATGTAAAACTCACCATCCATTGCCTTTTCCTTCCTACTGGCAGTATTCTTTCTGGCATCACTTGTAGGGTCAGTTTCTTTGTTCTTCCATGTGCTTTCTGAACAATAGAGAAACAATTGAGTTAGTAGTGGAAATCAGATGAGATAAAAGTGCCCGGACAGAAATTTTTAGGAATAACGCTTTGATAACTTGTTGGGTTGCCTTTTTCAGTTACCTTGATTTTTGAATTTGAAAAATAAAGTTTCAATAATTTTAAAAAAACACTCACTACCACAGTGTCTCAGGATAGAATTGCTCTACAAATAAGCCTTATAGGTAACAAACCTATCTTGGGTGACCATTAGGATAAATTGGAAAACAAGACTTGGTAGCACATCTGAAACATTTAATAGAAGTTCTCAGACAAAAATGGGTACAGGCTTTGAAAACCAAGTTTTAGCATAGGTTTGAGAACCACTGGAATTTTGTTCCAACACTTGTCTTTCCCTCAGACTTGAATGGACTAAGCAATGGCGGTGCCATCTTTTGGACAAACTCTGGCAGTAAGTATGAAAATTGGGCATTCAGATACTTAATCTTTTGCATCTCTGTACTGATGTTTCTCTAATATCTAACTACTATCCATAAGTATTTGTTTAGACCATTTTTAAAGAAAATGATGAAAGTCTGGTTGAACACATTACAAAATCCTTCCTTTGCTGCAAAATCCCTCTTTGCCATTTGGGAGGTGCCTACAATAGTAGCTAGGCTCCCCACTTAAGCTTTGGTTGCATTTTCCTCTCCAGTGATCACTCCTAGGTCTTTGAAAGACGGAAAAGGCAGATGCCTGCCTTTCCCCAGTGCTAGGGAAAACCCACGTCATCCTCGGAGATGAGCAAGGAATGAACTTTGTTGGGTGAAGCCTCTAATGATCTCATTCTCTAATTTCTTTAGGTTTTTTAATCTGTAAAAGGAAGTGAGAGGAAGCTGTTCTTGAAATCCCACTGTATAATGCAGGCATTATTCTGAAGTCATTCTTGCTTATTGGTTTACTTTGCACTTTGCTTCCCCATATGCACACACTTGTAAAACTGGGGAGCCAAAAATGGAGAATCCAAGTTTCCTGAAGAACAGTGTATGGCACATTCCAAAGGGATAAGACTGAATTGTACCATGTCTATGAGGGACCACAGCAGACTTTTTTCCCTTACTCATCTCTGGCCATGACTATAAAGTCTTCCTTGCCCTTCAGAACAAGGTCTCAAACAAGAATCTCTGTTTTGCTTTCCACTCCCAGGCTCCAAGATAATTTCTACTCTTCTGACTGTCGACAGTTGAAATTGCAAAGAGAAAGGAGCATGCAATGATTTCCTTTCAAAGATATGGAGTAGAACTTAGACTCCCCTTTCTATTTCAATTTTCCAATTTCATTCAGAGTTTAAGAAGAAAGTATCCCTGTGATAGTCAGACTAATGTCCACATCCTCATTCTGGAACTTGTGTTGTTTTTCACCTTCCATGGCAAAGGGGACTTTGAGAGATGAATAAGTGACAGTCTTGAAGCAGCGAGGTTATCTTAGCTTATCCAGGTGGACCGAAAATCATCTCAAGAGTTTTTATAAGAGGGAGACAGAGAGGTCTAAGTGAGAGATTTGAAGATGTTCAGCTGTGGGCTTTGACGGTGGAGGAAGGAACCAAGAACCAGCGAGTGAGGAGACCATCTAGAAGCTGGAGAAAGCAGGTGTTTTAGTTTCCTGGGCTGCTCAAGCAAATACCATAAAATGGGTTGGCTTAAACAATGGAAATGTATTTGAGGTTGAAAAAAGGTCCAAAACAAGGTATGGTCAAGGTGATGCTTTCTTTTCAAGACTGTTGCATGCTGGGGCTGACTGCTGATGATGTTTGATCCTTAACTTGTCATATAACAAGACACATGGTGACATCTGCTGGTCTCTTCATTCTCTTCCGTGTTTCATTGAGTTTGGTCTCTGGCTGCTCTGTCTGGTGTTTCTCTCTCTCTCTCTCTCTCTCTTGCTCTCTCGCGCGCTCTCCCTCGCTCTCTCGCTCTCTCTCTCACTCTCACTCTCTCCCTTCTCTCTCTTGCTTTCTTTCCTCACTCTCACTCTCACTCTCACTCTCTCCCTCCTCCTTCATTCTGCTTATAAGGGACTCCAGTTAGAGGATTAAGATCACCATCACTGAGGTAGGTTATGCTTAAATGAAGTAGCCTCATCAAAAGGTCCTCATTACAATGGGTTCACAGCCACTAGAATGGATTAACTTTAAGAACAGGTTCCTCTGAGGTACATACAGTCCCAAATCACTCCAGCATTTAAAAGGATTCTCCCCTGTCACCTCCTAAAGGAACACAGCCCTGATACAGCTGGACTTTAGCCCAGTGTGACTGACCTCCAGAACTGTAAGAAAAAAAAAATTACATTGTTTTAAGCCACTAGGTTTGTAGTAATTTCTTACAGCAGCAGTAGGAAACTGAGATACCATTTTGCCAAAACATCACTGAAATGAAAAGGTGAAGACAAACAGCAGTCCATCATGTCGTTGGCAGGTAATCAGAATGACCTAATTATAGTACCATGATAAGACATATGATGCAGCAGGTTATGTGAGAAGGATTTAGGTTTGCCACTTAACATCATCTGAGGTCAGTCTTGAAGGAAGAGCATGAGCTATCGGCGGAGAGAAATGGACAATGGGCTCAATGCACAGCTCGAAGTTTCAAAGAATCTGGTGAATAGGTAAATGCCCCTGGAAATGTGTGCAGGTAACTGAGTGGTGTAAAAGAGTGTGTCTTTGCAATGACAAGGAGCTCACAGCTGCAGAACTAACACAAGAGTATGGGTCATTTTTAATCCTCTTGGCATGCATAGCTCATTGAGCTGTTGAGTGTGTGTCAACCTGGATGGAAAAGGGGGAGTGTCTGCTAAGTTTGGTGTTGGCTGCTGGAGTTGATTAAGGGTTCTTTCTACTCACACAGCTCAGCATTCCAGACCCCACACCTCACCGACGATGAAAGGTGGCCAGTGTGCTAGCCACTGTTACTGTTCTCCAAAAAGCAATCTGAAGAGTGACTGATTGACAGAGCTCTTTGGTTCAAGGGGTCTGACTAATTGCAGACTACTTTGACATGCATTCCATGAGGTAGAGGTGCCTGAACCATCTTCCCTGACAGTTTGTCATGTCATTTTGATGTGATAATGTTGTTGATTGGGGAAATCCCTGCTCTGACAGGCTTAGGCTATTTTAGGGTTCAACGTAAGGTCTCTGGGTTTCATCAAGCCTCTTTCTAGAGAGGTGATAAACGTAGCTCTAAGCCAAGATCCAAAAGCAATCTTAGGGCTGTGATGGGAGACCTCTGGCTGCTTGTCACTTCCAATATAGCACGTTCCATTTGGGGTAAAAGGGCCTGGGATGATTGCAGTGAATATAGTCTTTGAATAGGAAATAGGGAGAACATTCAAGGCCATCCTGTTAAACGGACTGAATGAATTTTAATTAAAATTTTGGGTGGTTAGGTATCTAATTGAAATGTTTTTAAAAATGTATTGGGTCTGGACAAACACTTAAAGCAGCAAGTTGGAAAAGAGTGACAAGCTCATTACATTCAAAGAATTCTATCTGTTTCCTAGGATCAGGTTAATATGGAAAACACACTTGATTATGAGAAGCTCCTACTCGCTTTGCTACAGCTGAGATTAATATCCCAAGTGAGACTTGAACACTAAGGCAGCAGGCTGAGGACGGTGGCTGGTGGTATGAAATGGTTTCCAAAGAGACGAGGAAGCCCTTGAATCAAATGTTAGGTTTGAAAAGCCCTGGCAAATTCATGTGTGTCAGGAATTGACTGCTTCTGGGGTCTTGTCCAATATCAGTAATGACGTACTCCTCAAAACCAATCTTATTCATGCAATTCCTCATCCACCCAGCAGCTTCATGACTTGAAGCTTAACTTCAGTCTTAGTAAGCAGAGGGTGTACAAATATTTTTCATACGGAGCCTTTCCTAATCTTAATCATTTATTTCTTAGTGGATCAAGAGCAATCAAAATACTAATGTGTCTCTGTAGCTATTTGAAGTGTCTAACGTTCCGCTTTTCTATAAATTGATCTGAACCTTAGAGATGTGAAATGACTTGACTCAAAGAACCTAGATATTAAGAATAATTTCTCTTTCCCTATGATGTGTCTCAGGTGTTTGCTGAGATTTTGGCTGCTTGTGCAGATGGAAATTTTTATTTTCTTAACATAAATGGAGTTAAGTGAGAAAACTTTCCAAGTCAAAACTCACCAGTGTCACTCTGATATTAGACTGCTCCTTTCTTCTTATGCAGAGCTCAAGAAAAGAATAAATTCTACAACCTATTTTAAACCACTGATCAGGAAAGTAGCTGTTTTAATGATTTAACAGAGGAAAGGGACTTCCATAAGGAATTTGAGAACTCTTTTCTTACAACAAATACTTTCCCTCTCTACTTCCAAGGAAAGTAGCCATTTAATTCACACATACATGGTACAGCATAATCCAATTTCATTTTATACTCCAAGACACACATCCTACTCAGGCCATTCTGGTGACCAAACCAAGTCATGGGAATGTGAGCTCCAAATCAGTTCCAAATGGAAATAAAATTATTACCTTTCCTATGTGAAGTGTTTGGGGAAGCATTAAAAATAAGTGTTTGCATTCAACTCACAAACCAAACTTTCATTTTGTGGAAAGATCCATCCCAATTCAGTATCAAGCCAGAGAGCTAAATGGAAGGAAACTGGAACACATCCCATGCAAATCAGAGCAGGATTTCAAAAGCTGCTAAAGTATCATCTCGCTTCCCCTTCCATGGGTATGCCCCACTGCTGGGACTCTGAGTGAAAAACTTCCATTTAAAGTTTCATTTGCCAATCTCCCGACTGAGATGGAAATGATTTCCCTCTGCAAATTGCTTTGCTGACGCGGAAATGAATGGCTTTTCAAGGAAACACACTAACATTCCCGCCTGAAGATTTGCTTTTAAAAGGTTATATTTTTCTTCTTCGCTTTAAAGATGAAAATATCCTATTCAGCATAGAGTGGGTTTGACTTGTGCGATGCTGGGGAAAGTGAAATAAGTTCACTGCAAACAACCTCTTAGCTTTCCTACATTTTGCCACCATTTGAGTGACTGTGCCAATTTTTCTTCACCTAACCGCTTGGGAAAGTATTGAGAAGATCACATTTGTTTCTACGTTCTGATTAATTTAAGGCTTGCGCACATATTAAAATTTATTTCTGCTGAATACTGACAGAACTAGAAAATTATGTAGGAATTTGACTCCAAGTCTTGATCCATTCATTACACGTTTCCTTTTTTAAGGGTTCATTGGATTTTGCCATATTTTTGTTTAAATACCTACTAGTTAAAGAACACGTAGTCATTTACTACTGAAATAACAAAGCCTTAAGAATGTTTGAAAAGAAAATATCTAACTTTGATTGATTTTAGGTATAAAACAGATGCCAATATAAATATGTTTAAATATGACAATTTTAAAAAAGAAAGAAAGCACATCACCCATACTCAATCCAGCAAAAATTAAGGATGGACAAATAGTAACAGCAGTGACAACAAAACAATCATATGCCAATTAAGTTATGAAGGGCACGAGACTGAACAGGCAACTTGGGAATTGCAAGTGAGATGAAATATCTTATTAGGATAAAAAAAGTCCTCACATTGGATTGAAAAGGCACCATTAAGTTATATATTGGTGAGAGACTTTATATAGGTTGAATCATATCTCTGAAAGAGATATATTGGTGACCTTATAAGAATAGGGAAACCTGGACATAAATCGTGGAAGTCCATGTGACAATTGAAAAGAGAACCCCAAGGCTCTCTAGCTCCAGCCGAGTTCAAAAAAAACACAAGGGCCAGCTGCTTCCCTACAGATTTCACAGGGCATGGCCCTTCCCACACCTTGATTTCCAACTTCCAGCCTCCAGAACATGTACATTTTGTGGCTTGAAGTGACCCAATTTATGGTACTAGGCTAGGGCAGCCCCAGGAACCTGAAATACAACTAAAAAAGAAGAAAGAAAGAGTGGAAAACAAAAAAATAGAAAAACATATATCAGGTAAATGCAGGAGAAAAGAAAACAGGGATGGCAATATGAAATTCAGATAAAACTCAAAATGAACACCTAAGGGAGAAAAGGGGAAATTTATAATTATAAGATGTACAATTCACTCTGAAGTATAATTTCTTAGAAGAGGCGTGTGGCAATCACTGCAAAGAAAGAACAAATTGCCAAAATCTTATTTATATTTGGTGACATTGGAATATCTGCTCAGAAACCAGTAATTCAAGGTAATTTAAAAGTAGTTCAATTATGGAGGATTTAAATTACATGGATTTCAAAGATAGTTTAAAACATGGCCCCCAGAAGAAAACACATTCCTTGCAAACATGCATGGCAAAATTCCAGAAGTTTCTCTGTAGCAGGACCTGAAGGAATTCTTTTTTAAAAAATTCCTGAAATATGAGTCAGGTATGGGAATATTCCTGTGGGGGAGGGGAAAGATGGGAATTTTTACTTTTTACCCTCTATGTACTTGTATCGTTTTATTTTCTTTATAAAAGCAGAGGTACATCCAGTTATTATTTGTTTGATGAAAATTAACAATTGCTATTTGTTTATAGGAGATCTTATGGAAGATTGAGTCCACACAGAAGAAAATGATCTAATTTAAATCATCACCCCAAACCTTTGTGCTGATTGGAAGTGCAATTCGCTGTTTTTAAAAAGCCAGTAGGTGTGTAAGTGACAAAATCATGCACTGCTAATGAAAGTGTGACACTGCACAGTCTCCACCTTGATTCTCTATTTTCCATTGATCCTCAACTCCTGCAAAGCTTCAATGTGCTTGGTTGGCTCTAGTCCTGCTGGATTCCTGGATGTTCCTGAAACTCTCCTGGCCCATTGGCTGTTTTCTCTGCCTGGAGCAATCTTCCTTGGAGATCCACTTTGCTTACCCTCTCACCACCTCCTTCCAATCACCACTTAGGTACCCCCCCCTCCCCAAGCTGGTGTACGCTGCCCTCTCTGTTGACCCCCTCTCCAGCACATCCCACCTCTTTTCTTGCTCTACTTTTCTTTCCTTCAATATCAAGTATCAACTTGTGAAAGATCATATTGCTCACCAGTGCAGCACACTGAATTATTTTTTGAGTTACCAGGGCTGGGGATTGAACCTGGGACCTTGTCTGTGGGAAGCCGGTGCTTAACCACTGAGTCACATGGACTTCTCTGAGGCGGCCTTTTCACTTGTTTTGTTTGTTGTCTGTCTTTGTTTTCTTCAGAAGGCACCAGGAACCAAACCTGGGTCCTCCCATGTGAGAGGTAGGCGCTCAACCACTTGAGCCACATCGGCTCCCCTGGATGTTTATCTGTGTCTTCATGTAGAACACAAGCTCTACAAAGGCAAGGGTGTCACTGATCTATCCTAACCCCATACAATAAATGTTTTGAATGCATTAAAGAAGAGAAAAGAAACACAAAGAGACCGATATCCATTAAGAAAATTCAATTTATGGTCAAAAATCTCCTTCATCTAAAACTCATGAGTGAGTTTTATCAAACCTTCAAAAATGTGGTAATCCTACTTATACCCAACAATAATTCAAATAAATAGGTATACATAAACATACACATACTCAAAAGTGAAAAACAATAAAAAGATTCTTATTATCACCCTTAGTACTCAATTTTTATTTAGAGTGCTGATTTATTTAAAAAATATATATATAGGTTTTTGTGTGTGTGTTTATAAAGGAAAAGACAATATTGTCATTATTGTGGAAGAATTGCATAATACTCCAAAATAACCTAAAAGAGATTAGAATGTATAAAAGGTTTCATGTAGTTTGTTGATTAGTAGATTAATTTATAAGCCTAGTAAAAGGAACAGAAAATTATTTTACTGGAGAATTTTATCATAAAAATGGAAATACACGATATTTTAGAGATAAATCTTTCTTTATCCCAAATCTCATGATATAATGCAATTCCAATGGAATTTCCAATAGAATGGTTTCAGTTATCACAACTGAATACAATGACATTATTTGCTCTCCATTCTGAGGGTCAGGGATTTGAGGCAATAAGGTAGGGGAGTTCTTTTACTCTGAAAGTTGATGGTTTGGGACATTCACTTAGGTGCATCAGTTGGTGGTTTACCTGGAGTGCAAAATTCAAGGAAGCTTCACTCACAAATTCAGCAGAGATTTCCAAGAGGGAACTCAAGGGGAGATGTTGGATAGAAGCTGTGGTTCTTCTTCACATGGTGGCTTGAGCTTCCACACAGTATGGCTCCATGTGGTGAATTGAGCTTCCCCACAGTAGGGCTACATGTGGTAGATTGAGCTTCCCCGCAGTAGGGCTACACATGATGGTTTGAACTTCTGCACAGCATGGCTGCTGGTTCAGTGCAACAAAGAAGATTAGATACCCTTGAACCCAGAATTTCCATATCTGACTGTCACCCTGGAGGAACTATTTTCCTGTGTTCAAGAAGACTTGTAGATGATCCATATAGTGCCACTCTTGTAATTCTCCCCCTTCTATAAAATATCCATCCATATAGGAATGGACAAATTTAAGCACAAGTATATGAACTCTAGCAATAGGCATGGACATTGTTAGATCTTGAAAATAAATAGTTTGAGCAGACAAATGTTAATAGGGTTGCTGGTACAGCATAGAAAATTATGTCAACTTTTATTAAAACTATAAAATACAGTATCATGGAAGTGGTTGCTTCAGGGTCAGAGGCAGAATTTGATTGGGACTGAGGACAATGTAGGGTTTAACAAAGCCTTATAAAGTCTTATAAATTATGAAGTCTTACAAATTAAAAACAAGAAACAAAAATCCTGTGAAACAAAGAATATAAAATATTAACATTTTTTTAAGGATACCAGGAATTAAACCTGGGAGCTCATATATGGGAAGCAGGTGCTCAACCATTGAGCTACATCTGCTTCTCTGTTTATTCTTGAAAATGGGTTCATGTGTTTGTTTTATTACTTCATACTCTGTGTACTTTTCAAATTTTCTTAACATATACAATAAAGATGGAAATGGCTGTAGAAGGATTATTTGAAAACAGCATAGTAATATAAAACACAAAGAGAACTGGTGTTTTATTCATTCTGTGGTTTGTACTTCATGAAGCTAAAGGGTGCTTGCTAATTTAAATTCTAATGGAATCTCCCAAACCAGTGCAACCTTAAATTTAGTGTATTTTTTGAAACTATCCTGTTTACAAACTCCTTATGGCCCCCTCACCTTCCACTTCTGGTAATAGCCTTGGATTTGGAGAAGTCTAATTTATGTTTTGTATACCTTTCAAATATCATGCCAAGCTGTAAATCATACGTGTGTAAATGAGCGAGGAATCTGGCTACTTGCTTTAGAGGCATGCTATAAATCTTTAATATGCCCCAGGATCCTGCTATTTAAGACTTCATATTTTTAAGTAGGCATTTGATTTAAAACCACAGTGAAAAATTGTGACTTTAGGTAAAATTAAGTCTAGTAAGATAGTAGAAGAACAACGCTGAAGTTCACGGTGATTTTAAACTCCAGGCGCTTTGCAGAATTAGAATTCGATGCAATGTTTTTTATCTGAACTCAATCCAAATTATTTTCCCCTCTCCTCCCCCTCATGATTGCAAGGCCAAAGTCCACATTTAAAGTTCTCTTTTGCTGAAGTCGTCTCCAAGTTCCCACTCAGCATCCGCCTAGAAAGTTGGCAAGCAATCCCTAGAATTGCATTTAATAGAACGTGCTCTTCCAAAGGGAATTGACTCTGCCGTGCTATAGAATGGCGTGTTTGGCAGAGCTGACTCTATCCAACTATGGGCTAGAGCCAAGAGAAGAGCTTCTGAGATAAAAGACTCCTTTAAAGGCCAATATTACACAGACTGGTCATGGCTAAAAACCAACAGGCTGTAAAATTGGAAAGCTAGGGTTGCCGGCTTCTTGACAGAGGCGTAGAAATCGTCTCTTCCCCTTTGGTTGGCCAGAGAAACTTGAGTTATTAAGTAAAGAAGTCAAAAAATAACCACTGGCGGCTTGGAAGTTGCCATCCACACAAGCAATCTATTTTTTTGGCCATTTACGTTTTCCTTACCTCTCCCCTGGACAGTGTTTGTTTCTTTGCCAAGCTGGGTGGTGATTTCAGGGGAGCACATGGCCCTTTTTTCCATAAGAGATAGCATCGTGGTCCTGCAAAGTTAGGTACTAAGTAAGCAACATGGACCTGGCACATGCAAGCTGTTTTCCATCAGCCACATCCTTGCTTACTCTGTCCCAGCTTCTTTCCACAAACCACCAAGGAAAGAGATGCACAAAGACTCTGAGCAAAAAGTCAATGGGGATTCAATGAGGTATCAGCAAAAATGTCTACAAGGGCAATTCTTATACTCAAGATAACAATTCATAAATACTTAACACCATAAAATGGTCCAACATTTCAAGGTTCAAACTGGCGTTCAGTATCTCTCTCACCTTGCCACCCAGGTTTTCCAAATCCTTGTATTTCCATCCTAGGATTTGCATAAATCTACAAGAAAGTCTATATATGTTTATTCCACTTAGTCTTATTTTTACATATCAGTTATTAGACTATACGCAGTTTTAGCATATTGCTCGTCACACACCAATGCATCCTGAAAATTGCATTGCACTCTCTTTTGCTACCTGCATAGTGCAATATCCACTTCATTGGAGCAATGAGACCCTTTATTGATCAGACCACAAAGTGAGTTCTAGTAAGCCGAGCCTCCCAAGGGCAAATCGTTCCTAAATGATTCTCGCATTATCAACTCAGCAGGATCATAACACGCAAGCCTACTCTGAGGTTGTAAATTTCAATTAATGTCAAGTTCATCTTGATTCCCAGCTTAGAGATCTTGGCACCATTCGGGATTTCCCATTCAGCTCACTTTTCATGGCACATGAATTAACAGCTTCTGTGGATTGGGCCTCTGCTGGCCCTTTTTTCCACCTCTCAAGCTTTGCAGAGGTTCAGAGCTCAAAGTTTTCTCCCCAAGATTGTGGGAAAATATGTGCTCAGGCACCAATTCATGCCACCAGGAATGTGTTTCTAAAATATGTCCAAGTATATATTTCTCTCCTGAAATTACTTAGGTGACTCCATGTTGTCCCGTGAGATTGGATCAAGCCTCCCATCTCTTCAAGTATTGATTGATGAATTGATGATCGATTGATTGAGAGAAAATTCTCTGTGTGTCTGCCACGTGCCAGGTATTGCCTCTGGGAACCTGTTCCCAAATTGCCTTTCTAGCCCCGTCTCAGGATATTTCCCTGATTTTCATTCAAGAATACAAATTCCCGCTCTCCCCACTAATCCAATCCTTCATTCCTTGCAGCTTCCTTGGCTTGAAATGCGTGACGTTTTTAGTCTCCAGCAAGCTTAAACCAAGTAGCATTTCCTCTGAGAAATCCTTCATTCCACAAGGACTGAACCAACGAGCTCCTGGTTCCATCATTTCATCCTCACGGCAATTCTATAACAGGATTTTACTCATAATTTTAACAAAGACCTCAAGAAAATTAGACTTTATCCCAGAGCCAGGGAACTGAGAACGTATTTAATTGTGGTTTGTGCTTCTAAAACTCTTTATTCAGTACTGTTTGTAGACCTGGAAATAAGGGGTCCCTATCCCTAATTATTTATATTCTACAGGGTTACATATTACAAAAGCAAACACAAGGAAAAAATCGCTGACATAGGGGTAATACACTTGAGGCCCACTGGTGAATTCTAGGGCATCCTAAGTCTCACCCTAAATATAGGTTTCCATGGCTAACACCTTTCATGACCTCCAAATCTTCATACCTCTATCCAATATTCCTGAAACCAGAGGTTACAGTGACCCAACATCAAGAAGGTCAATTAATAGGTTGGAAATGGACTTTGCTTCAGAGTAAGGGAGGATTTGAGCTGCAGAAGGGTTTGGTGAGTGGGGAAAAAAATGCATCCAGGTATCAAATCTTTACTCTCAGAATAAATGAAGAAGGCAAGGTATGGTTTATGTTTCAAATGGCTGTACTGCCAGCAGCTATATATGTCTGTACATAGTACCCTAGATTTGTACCTCTTAACCAGGGAAGCCAAAATATCCACTAACGGGAACTTTACAGAAAAAGCTTGCCAACACCTGATGCAGAAGACTACAGAATGAAAGATACCATTTCCCAGCAATGCCAAGCATTCATTTAGTCTTTCATTTTCTAAATTGTGGTTCCAGATGTCCTAGAGAATGAGCTTGGTGTTTATAAGTGAGGCCCCTGGCTGCTGAGGAATGTGTTACAATGTTACAAAAATCATGTTACTCTTTAATAGGTATATATGTACGTAGGTGTAATATATTTGTAGTTCTATACAGTACATGGGAAGTAATGTATAGTAATATAGTATTTGTTATTTTTGCTACTAGGTGAATGTTAAATGCTAGATTAAATTTCATTTTTAAAGCATAAATTGAGGGGAGCAAATGTAGCTTAAGTGGTTGAGCACCTGCTACCCATATACAAAGTCCCAGGTTCAAACCCTGGTACCTCCTAAAAAACAAAACAAACAAATAAATGAAAAAAACAATTCTCTTTGGGAAGTAACTCAGTGGTTGAGCACCTGCTTCCCATATAGGAGGTCCTGGGTTCAATGCCCAGTACCTCCTAAATAAATAATATATGTTGTATAGTTTGATGTTTGATGTTTATTAATCGTACTAACTGGTGTTATTGTATTTTAATTTTAATATATTTTTTAAAATAATTGAGAGAAACCCAAACTTTTGAAAATATAGAGGGATAATTATTTGATATTCTCTGTATGTTTTAATTTACATACATTTTAACATTTTATAAGCTTCTGATACATTTTACTTTTTAATCCTTTAGAACAGAGCCAAATCTAGTCTAAAGCCTGCATTTGTAAAAAAAAAATCTATATGAAGAGAGGCAGGCTCCCTCATTTTTATAGTATCTGTGGCTGTTTTTGCACCACAATGGCAAAACCGAGTGGTTGTAGGAGATGCTTTATGGCTTGCAAAGCCAAAAATATTACTACCTGGCCCCTGCAAGAAAAGCTGGCTGACTCTTGCCTTAGATGGTTGAGAATCAACACAAGCTGACATCATAACAGAAATCAAAAAACTGAGGTTGCAGCTCAGAAAAGAATTGAGTTAAATAGAAATAGACATTTTACCATTATGAAGGTATATTTTGTCACATGAAAGAATATTTGACAAGATATAGTAGGACATAAGTTAATAACATTTTTGTTTGGTTTATCATTTTAAACCTTTAAATGTCTATCCTGCAAATATTCGGGGCAAGTCCTAAATGTTTCCATCATTCAAAGACCTTGGTATGTGGCAGCCACTTTCTACTTATTGAGGTAAAAGTAAATGCATGGGTTAATATTTTGTCCTCACCTCCTGTGTAAGTTTTCTTTTTGTGTGTGTAGGAAGTTTCCCTAAATTGAGCAGCTTAAAATAACATGCATTTATCATCTCACAGCGTCCAGCGTCACGAATTCACCGGCTGAAATGCAAACATCGGTCAGGGCTGTGATGTCCTCTGTGTTTTGGGACCTCTTACAAGCTCCCTTGGGTTGTCAGAATTCAGTTCTTTGTGCTTGCAGGACCCACGTCTCCTCTTTCTTGGTGGGTCAGCCAAGAGTTCCTCTTAGCGCCTCCATGACAAATGCGTGTCTTTGCCAGGCAGCCCCTTCCATCATGGAACTTGGCTTCTTCCAGGCAAGCAGGAAATCCCCTCACTTCAACCTCTTTGACCTCCAGAACCTCTTTTAAAGAGCTTCCCATTGTAGTAAAATCAAATGCTACCAAACTAAATGCAACTGCAACCATTCAAAGTACAGAAATGACTATTTCTAAAACGTTGAATACTTTGGGCATATGTCTATATTTGAATTATATCTTGAAAGGCAATCAGTGCTATAGATGGTCAAAATGCTACTTAAGAGCAGCATGATTCCCTTCAGGCAATGTGGTTTGTTGTTTTAGGTACTTCCTTTAATAGGGAGCATTGACAAGACTTAATGGAGCTACCAACAGGAAGGTTTTTAATGGGCAGAGAATAGCACCAACTCCATGGTCTTAAAAATTCACCAAACGAAGTGAATGTCTCATGATGATGGAGGAGGTTGTTGTTATGGGGGGAGGAGTGGGGTGAGAGGGGTGGGGGGTATATGGGGACCTCATATTTTTTTTAATGTAACATTAAAAAAATAAAGAAAGACAAAAAGTGCTCCTGTAAGTTGTCAGTGACTTCCATAAAATTCTCCCATTCAAGAGCACCACAAAACCGAAGAAACAGAAAAGGAAATGAGCTACCTCAAAAATCAAACCACACAATGGAAAGGCTTCTTCAGAATAACTCATGACAACCACAGCAATGAGATTTGCAGTTCTGCAGTGATCCATCTGACTGCATCTATAGCAGATTGCATCTATAATCGACAGAAGAGATTGCTCTCAGCAATGAGGGTTGTCTTCTCTTCCAATCAGTTTGGGGTCTTAAAGGTAGAACTGTAGGTTTCCTACGTCAGAAAGAGAAGATCTGTCTTATTTTTCAGCCAGCCAGCTTCCCCTGATGAAAACAACTTCATTCTCAGGGTTGAACATGCCAGATTTCAGAATCACTTTTTTTGGAAATTTTTCACTTCTGAACTGTGCCACAAAATTTGGCTTTGTCAATCTCCATAACCACATGAGCCAATTCCTATAATAAATCTCTTAAAATATATAATATATCCTATCTGTTCCTAATGTAGATATGTATGATATATATATATTTATTATATATATTTATACATATATTCTATAGGCTCTCCTTCTCTGAAGAGCCTTGACTAATACAGTATCAATATGAATGAAAACTAGAAGCATAATTATAAAATGTGTAAAAAAAGAGCAATATTTGAACATAATAACTACCACTAGAAGATACTACCATTGTGTTGTTAAGGACATCTGCCACAAGCTGCCTAAAGAATTTCTGCCTGTTAGAGATCACAAGAGCTCCTAGAATTCCTACTGACAAATTTTGAACAGTGATGTAAAACGGTGCTCAAAATGGCAGGTTTCGTAGACCTATGTGTGATAGACATTTGAGTGATATTCCACAGAAAATGGAAGGAAAATCCACCAGGAATGGGAGAGTCAACCAGAGCAAGATTCACAACAAAATATTCACCGCCAATCCAGGTCGGCTTGCTGGAAAATTTGTGTTGTTAGATTCTGATTCTTCCAAGAGTATTTATCTTTAAAATAATTGAACATATAGATCAGCTTCTTTCTTGTGCAGTCTCTGTGTGTAATATCTGTGGGTTCCTGGTAGATTAGTTTTCCTCCTCTCCTCTCCTCTCCTCTCCTCTTCTCTCCTCTCCTCTTCTCTTTTTGTCCCTTCCTTTCCCTCCCCTTCCTTTCTTTTTATACTCTTCTCTTCCTTTTTCCTTCCATTCATTTTCTTCTTTTCCTTTCCTCCTTTCCTTTCCTTTTCCTTTTCCTTCCCTTCCCTTCCCTTCTTTCCCTTCCCTTCCTTCCCCTTCCCTTCCCTTCCTTTCCCTTCTTTTCTTCCCATCTTCCCTTTCCTGCTCTGACCTGCTGTTCCTTTTTAAACATAAGAATTTCTATTTAAAAAAAAAACTTTAGGAGGTTCTAGGGATTGAACCCAGGACCTCATACATGGGAAACAGGCGCTCAACCGCTGAGCTACACCCACTCCTCGTACTGCTTATAGCTTGTCCGCCGTACTCTAGGAACCATCCTTGGTACCTATCTCTAGCTCCTCCTTCTCTAAGAGCTGTATTATCCAGTATGGTGATCATGAACCACGTGTAGCTATCACACACACTTTTTTCTTTGAGGTACTGGGGCTGGGGATTGAACCCAGGACCTCATATGTGGGAACCCGGCGCTCAACTACTGAGCCACATTGGCTCCCCTGAGCTGTTTTTTTTTTTTTTTCATTTGTTTGCTTGCTGTTTTGCTTTTGTTTTTAGGTGGAACCGGTATCCCCCATGTGGGAAGCAGACACTCAACTGCTTGAGCCCCATCAGCTCCCCCACATACACTTTTTAAAATATATATTTTATTTTATTTTTTAATTAACTTGTTTAAAGTTAGTAGATCACACAAAACATCACGTAAAAAAAACCTAAAGAGGTTCCCATACACCCCACTCCCCACCTCCTCACCCCCACCAATTTCTTTAATTGTATTTTTTTAAGCTACATAGATCACAAAAAATGTAGAGCTAGTAAGGTAGTTTCTTTTCCCTTGAGTCACATTTTGTATTTTTTATTTTTCTAGGAACTTTTAAAATTTCATCACACTCGAATATAATTGCACGAAGTTATTCATCACCAGATTACATTTTAAATCTCTGCTGCATCATAAATTCTGCCTCCTTGTTATTTCCTACACTGTTTAATTGTCTCTCTTTTATTATATTTTTAACTTTTTTTCTTCTTTATTTTCTTTTAAATGTTACATTCAAAAAATATGAGGTCTCCATATACATCCCACCCCCCTATCCCACTCCTCCCACATCGACAACCTCTTCCATCATCGTGGCACATTCACTGCACCTAGTGAATACATTTTGGAGCACTGCTGCACCACATGGACAGTGGTCCACACCATAGCCCACACTCTCCCCCAGTCCACCCAGTGGGCCACGGCAGGACACACAATGTCCAGTATCTGTCCCTGCGGCACCAAGTCCTGAAAATGGCCCCACATCATATCTCTTCTTTTCTCTCTCTGTCATCAGCAGCTACCGTGGCCACTTTCTCCACATCGATGCTACAATTTCTTCCCTTACTAATCACAATAGTTCCCCAGCAGAACTCCAGTGAGTCCACTCTAATCTATATTCTATTCCTTATGGCTAGTCCCAGTTGTGATGCACTGCAAGTATAAAACAATAGAAAGATTTTGAATTCTTCACATAAAAAATAATAAATGCCTTATTCGTGTTTTCTATCAATTACATGTTGAAGTGATAATAGTTGGATACATTCAGTTGAATAAAACATTTTATTGTCACCGATTTCATCTGTTTCTTCTTTTTCCTCATTTTTAAAAGTGGCTACACAGGAAATTTTAAAATGTACCTGTGACTCGCGTTCTGTGTCTACTGGGAAGTGCCCTCCTAGAATGTGAAAGCTGTCCACATTTTCGGGCGCCTGACTGAGGCTCAGAGGAGAATTCAACTGCTTAGGTTCCACAGGTTACAAGATAAAGATGTTTGTGTGGTGTATGTATCACATCGTAACGACTGAAGACTTTGCAACCTTCCAGCCCTGTTTTGAGATCAGAAGAAGGACAACGCTGCCTATTTGTAAACACAAAGAAGAGCTTTCTTCACCTCTCTCTGAATCTAGCTCAGCTGGATTCTCCAACACTGCAGGGATGGGCAGGCAAGGCTCAGATGGGGAAAAAGCCTGGAAGCCTGGCTCAGCAGTGGAAGCACATCCACTAGTTTCAATATCACGATTCCTCTGTCCTATATCCCTCGCCATCCCATATGCACTCGTTGAGGTTCAGAATCAATCTGTCTTGCCTATTGTATCTCTTCATTTAGGCAGGCTGCAACAAAACAGGAGCTCTAGGACACACCCCACAGAGAGCACAGAATAGCAAGTTAAAAAATATTCTCTGAAGGCTGTAAAAGGGAACGTTATGGGGGCATATCACTGTGTCTCTTACCAGTTCAGAGGATTTAAATGACGGGGCTAAAATTTGCAAAGGGATGGATCCATTCTACATATGAAATATATAACCTGACTCTCCTAAAAGTAGTTCGTTCTTAAAAGCATGCTGATGGCACCGCGTGATGGCTAAATTAATGAAATGGCTTGGAAGCAAGCAGCCTCTACGCAGGAATTCTTCTTTCTTTGGTGACTGTTCTACTGCTTTTTTAAATGTTTCATAGGACTGCTTTATTAGTCCTTTGACATAACCCGATCTTATGTGCCAGCATGCTTGTGGTTTGCAGAAATGTATATAGGAGGGCAAAATAATGTAGTTGTGAACTCTCCCTCTCTCTGGAAATGAAACACTCAGGCAGTCTGATCTTCACTTTCTTGAAGACATCTGACTTGAGCCAGGCTGACAGAAGACCCCTGATTAAAAATCAGTCAGTTTGGAAGGAAGTTGGTTAGCATAGTTTTCGACCCACATCCTCAGGTCTGCAATGAAGCAGATGGCAGGTGGCTGGCTGGAAATGTGGCAGGGAGTTGACACCAACAGCAATTTGCATTCTGTGATCTCACTCCTTTTTTTTCTTAGCCAGAGGGGCGCTGAGCCCATCTCTTAAAGACTGCTTGGAAAGAGAGAACCAATTCTGCACTGAACCATCAAAACTCAGAGGGTCTCATTCAACCAGACTCACAGGCTCTTTTCCCATGAATATTGCAAAAAAAGGGGAGCCCCTGCGATAACTGCCCCCTTTCCCATATCAGCTATCCCCCTCGCTGCTTGTGTGACCTTGGCTTAATTCCGTCACCTCTCTGTGCTTCCTTTTTTTATCTACCAAGTAAGACCTCGGCCATAGAATTGCCGTGAATAATTAATAAGCAGTAATTATTGTAATAATAAATAACGCAATAATATTATACTTACACGCTAAACTCATAAATTATAAATTAAGAACTTATAACTTAAGAAATTAAAACTTCCAAAGTGCCTGACAAATAGTGGGATCTCAACTGGTATTAGCAATCACTGGTATTTGTGATCCACTGAATAAATTTTTAACAGTTATGAAGAGGGTGAGTGATAAAAATGATAAAAAGGTACGCTCTGGATTTCTAGAATTTGAAATTCAAGGGGTTTGCCACAAAATTTGATTCTGCCCATTAACTAGAATATATCTAGGTTATACTTAAAAAGTATCACATATCTTGACCTTCTAATTTCTCCTCCAAAATGAATACTTTCTTAGCTCCATCTATAAAACTGCCTTTCATAGCCACCTTTTGAACAATGTCACAATCAAGAAGTAGAAATTTTAATGCATCTTTTTGAATTATTCCTGAAAATTGCCATTTGAAATACCCTATTCATTCCAATCCTGCATATTTGGAGGTTAAATTATTTTCTGGAAAAATAAATGAATACCTTAAAGTTATTCAAATTCAAATATCTACCAAATACAACTTCTGAAAAGAGGAAGATTGAAATTTGAAAAAAATTACCAGTATATTATGTGAATTTACTTTCAGTTTTAAGAAAAAAATGTTAGTTTTCAATATTCTTGATGGCAGATTTTTTTCTATTTGCAAAACAACCTTTAGTTCGAAATGAAATATATTATTTAGGTTGAAAGGCTTTTATTAAATTTGAAATAATGAATATTTGATTGCCTGGAATCAGCATTTAGAGGTTAAAAGTCAATAGTCATAGAAATAATATGTGTTCTAATTCATTATCTTCAAATTTTAGACATTTTCATTACTCCTTTATGTATATAAAAGCAGATAAGACACATAGAATAGTCTCCAATTTAAAAACAGGGATGGAATTTACAGGTATTTCCTAAAGAAAACTCAAAAACTAAAGCTCTGCTCTTTTCCTGAAAATGGGCTAATACTTTTTAGTAAAAGTTCTTTTTCAAAATGAACTCTTTCATTTTTCTCTCTGCAGCTTGCCTATAGAACAGTGATCAGGTGGTCAAAAAACGTTTGAAAATTCTCCCACGGCCACCTGCCATAGGCAATCCTTCCATTTAAAAGAAGCAAATGTGTTTGTGCATTTGAAGCTAAAGTAACTATCTTGTGATATCTCTATTACTTTTAAAAGTATTTCCCATCCATTAGCCTGCAGTGACTTCTCAATTAGCTGACTGATTTCAAGGATCTGCAGCATCTCCCTCTAAGGTTGCTTACCACCTTATGAGCAAACAAGTCAAACTGTCTTAATCACATGCTACACTGGTCTTCTCACCTCATTTCTCAGCATATCCAGAGAATAAAATTTCCATTCGCCAATAGATGAATCTCATCATGGAGCACCAAGCTAAACCATAGCAATTCATGATTGTGCACAATTTTCTAGTTTGGCGAATCTCCTTTTCACCTTCCATTCTTTCAGCGTGTAATTTAGCCTTGTATCCTGGAAGCTTCCACGTAATTATAACCTTAATCACCCATACTGTGCCTAGAAAACTTTACACTTTGTTGCTGTTTTCTCTTTTCAACATCAATTGTAACAATTTCTTTCTCCCTACCAGAAGCAAAGCACTGGACTCAGTAAATATCTCATAATTCTATTACATCAACCCCGGCATACAGGAGAACCTCATGGATGTACAGAAATTGCTTACTAATCCATTGTTTTGGTTATTTTTTTAAAAGAAAAGGACAAATTTCAATAGCGCTAAAAGTTTTAGGTTTGTGGATGAAGAAAACCGAGGCTGTGTGCAGTGATAGTAATCCTGCACTCTGCCTCCTTATCACTTGGGGTTGTTCTACCTTGTAAATATCCCAGTTTGCAGGGTCTTCCTTCACAGGACAAATTTGCTCCTCTGACCACAATTTAGCAACCTGGCTATGATGCAGAATGTAGAGGAGAAAATCCCCTCAGACTCCCATATCTCCAAGATGCCTAAGATCACACCACGGGGTCCCCTTCCCAGAGGGCTCTGAACTTCCTCTCATAGGATATGGGAATCATTTCCTGGCACCCTCCCAAGACCCCAGCCCCACACCCGGCTCACGTCAATGCCTCTTAAATCCTCACGCTTTTGTTCAACAATGCCTTGTACTTCTCGTCCGTTCAGAAGGCAGCTCCTTCCTGGGGACACAGCAGCCCTTTCGAGTGGCAGCAGTTTTCTTCCCCTCACCCCTTTTCCTACAGGGACCAGAAGTAGGCTACATGCTCTTTTCTTCATGCTTCCTTCTGCCCTCCTGCTCTAGTTCGCTAGGCTGCTCCAAGCAGATACCATAAAATGGGCTGGCTTTTAACAGTGGGACTTTATTAGCTTACAAACTTAGTTTTGACACTGAGAAAAATGTCCAAATCAAGGCATCATCAGGGTGAACCTTTCTTCCCAAAGAAATCCTTGGTTCTTCTGTCACATGGCAAGGCATATGGCGGCATCTGCTCGGCTCTCCCTTCTCGGTTTCTTTGTCTTCAGCTTCTTGCTTCCATGGCTTGTTCTTTTCTCTATCATGGCTCATGCTCTCATTCTTGAAAGGAAGAGCGCTTCACTATCCATGTGGATGATTTCTCCAGTCTTTATGGATGGAATGTGTCCCCCCAAAAAATATGTTGAGCATCTAACCCCCAGTACCTCAGAATGTGAATTGATAGAAGTGGGCTCTCTGCAGATGTAATGAGGTTGAAATGAGTTCATACTGAATTATGGTAGGCCCCTAATCCAATAGGATGTACTCACCAAATGCGATGAATGTGCCACAACAATGAAAGAAGTTGTTGATGTGGGGGGTGGGGGGTGGGGTATGTGGGAACCGCTTGTATTTTTTAATGTAACATTTTTTGCGATCTATGTACTTTATAAAAAAAGACAATTTAATTTTAAAAAAGTGGTTCAAAGAAGAAATGTGACAGAACAAAATGGAGAGGTGGGGGTCAAGGATACCATGGATGGCCAACGAGCCACTGCCAAAAGCCAAGAGAACGCCATGAAACTCAACCTCCTCTTCAGACTTCAGAAAGAGGATGGACCAGCCAGCACTTAATTTTGAACTTCTGGCCTCCACGGTTGTGAGACAATACATTCCTATTGTTTTAAGACATCCAGTTTGTGGTACTTTGCTACCGCAGCCCTAGGAACACAAGATAAAAATATCTGGCCCCACAGCCCCTTGATGGTTCTCCTTCAATGAGATTGCCCTCCACACTTCCCTTACTCTTTTCCCAGGTCTGGTAATTGCAATGACTGTCATCTGTCCAAATTCTTAATGAAATACCTGCAGTTCTTGAGCCACCCCATTTTCTACTTTTCTTCCCAATTCCCCATTCATCTCATTTTCTCATATTGAACATTGTCCAGTTTAGGCTGTGTGACCATTTTTTTTCCCCTTATCTTTTTTTCTTTTTCTTGTTTTGCATGACCATTTATTTTTAAATGTCTTCCTTGTCCCACTCCCTCTCCATCACACTAACCTGGAGAAACCACACATGGCTTACATTGAATTCTTTGAGTTCTCTGAGACTTCCCCTTGCAACTGGAAACAAAACAAAACAAAACTTCCCGTCTTGCTGAGGGCCACCAGATAAGACCGACAGCACCTACAGGAACTCATGATACCCACTTATTCTTTTTCCTTTCCCAATCAGTAAGTTCCATTGTTCTCCTGGATAGTTATTTTACATAGATTCCCTCCTTGAATTAGTTGTCTGGGATGGCCATAACAAATTACCTCAAACCAGGAGCTTAGAAGAATAGAAATATATTGTTTCAACGCTTAGGAAGTTAGAAGTCTAAAATCAAGGTGACGACAGGGCCACATTCTTTCCAAAGGCTTTAGGGGAGAATCCGTCTTTGCTTCTTCCAGCATCTGTGGCTCCAATCTTTTCTTGTCTTGTGACTGCATCACTCCACTTCAGTGTCCTTCTCATGGCCTTCTCCCATCTGTGTTTGTCCTCTTCTGTCCCTTACAAAGACACCAGTGATTGGATTTAGGGCCCATCTGGTTAATCTAGGATGATCTCCTCTGTGGATGCCTAACTTAATCACATCTGCAAAGACCTTTTTCCCAAATAAGATGCTATTCACAGGTTACTTTAAAAATATATATATATTTATCTTATTTATTCATTTCTCCCTACCTCCTCATTGTTTGCATTGCTTTGTCTGTTTTTAGTGTGCTGGTCTTCTCTTGAGGAGGCACCAGGAACTGGACCCAGGACCTTGAATGTAGAAGGGAGGTCCCTAAGTGCTTGAGCCACCTCTGCTCCCTGCTTTGTTGTGTCTCTCATTATGTTTTCCTCATGTCTCTTGTTTCACATCTTGTTGTGTCTGCTCACCGCATCTACCTGTAGTGTCAGCTCACTGTCTTGCTTGTCTTCGTTAGGAGGCACAGGGAACTGAATCTGGGACCTCCCACGTGGTGGGAAGGAGTTCAATCACTTGAGCCACATTCACTTCCCTGCAGGTTATTTTTTGCATCCACTCTTCAGCACACCACCTCTATAATCACCCTTCTCAGTAAGTCCTACTCCACTGAGGAAAAGGGAATTTCCGCAAATCTCCACACTACCGATGCCTGTGGCCTTTTCCTCCCCATCTCTTATCTAAATAAGCTTCAGGTATATATAAGGACCACGCGCCCATGACCTGGTCCTTTCCATCTTGCCCACTTGAGGGCATTATTCCAAATATCTCCTCTTCCTTTCCTCTCATTATATCAGTCTTTCCTCCCATACTGCAATTACCCCATTTGCATAAACTACACTTTCTCTACCTACAAAGAAACAAACAAAATAAATGCACTTTGGCTTCCTCTTCCTACTCTGGATGGCATTACATTTTGCTGCTAACCTTTACAACAAAACTTCTTCAAAGTTGTTGAGACCCACCATCCCTAATTTCCCTCTACTTCTTCAGTCTGCAACTCCTGCCATGAGAATTTCACCCACTCTTACACCAAGACATCTTTTGTTCAGTCACCAAGGACCTAATGTGCTAAAGCACATTCTTGTTAATCTTTAACACGGTTTCATACAACCTTAATTTTGCATGCAATTTGATTTAAATGCTTTCTTTATATGTTCCCATGTTCCCCTGAAAGTAGATTACCCTAGCATGGGGATTTTGGGTCCATTTGGAATGGAAAAGTCTGTGATGAAATTCTTGGAAAGGATTCCTGAGTGAGCAAATATTGCCTGAGCCTCAATGATTTCCTTCACACTGTAATTTTCACCAAGTTTATTATCAGTTCCTCCAGAATAATTCTCCCTTGGATCAAACATGATGGAAAGTCCTGGAACATGGGTGAGAAAAAGAGCATTCCTCATGATTTTCTGTATGTCATTCAAGTCCTTTGACCTTCTCTTCTGACGTAAGGAAAATGAAAAAGTTGAGTAAACTTTATAAAAGAGATACATTCTTTTTTTTTTCTTTATTTTTTTTAATATTACATTCAAAAAATATGAGGTCCCTATATACCCCTCACCCCCTTCATCCCACTCCTCCCCCCATAACAACAACCTCCTCCATCATCATGAGACATTCATTGCACTTGGTGAATACATTTCTGAGCACTGCTGCACCTCATGGTCAATGGTCCATACTACAGTTTACACTCTCCCCCAGTCCACCCAGTGGGCCATGGGAAGACATACAATGTCCAGCATCTGTCCCTGCAGCACCACCCAGGACAACTCCAAGTCCTGAAAATGCCCCCATGTCACATCTCTTCCTCCCACTCCCCACCCTCAGCAGCTCCCATGGCCATTTTCTCCACACCAAGGCCACATTTCTTTAATTACTAATCACAATAGTTCATGAATCGAATATCAGTAAGTCTACTCTAATCCATACTCTATTCCTCCATCCTGTGGACCTTAGAATGGTTGTGTCCACTCTACATCTATATCAAGAGGGGGCTTAGATTCCACATGGATGCTGGATGCACTCCTCCTGCTTTCAGTTGCAGGCAGTCTTGGCTCCCTGCTATGGTGGTTGACCTTCACCTCCATAGATACATTCTTTTAAACATCATATCTATTATAGGAGCCATATCCTTATCTACAGAAGTTAATTTTAATGGAAATATGAGCTGTATATGGCATCATTATATATAACTCAATTGTAAAGTATAAGAACTACACGTCATCCATAAGTGTATATCACATATAAAAAGTTTTAAAAATACACATTAATTTAGTATATTACCTGCAATTCATGTATCTATATATGCCATGAAATGGAGGTTCAATGTGATTTTCTTCAAAATAGAGCCAGTTATACCATCACAGTTTATTAAATAATCTAGTTTTATCTTGTAGCCCTGAACAACAAACATTGCCATAAGTTAAATTTTCGTGTTTTGGAATTTATGTTTTCATTTATTTATTTTTTGTTGTTTTTACTGGTCTATGTCTCTTTTCTATGTAAATACCATATTGATTCTATTGCAGTGATTTGATAGCATATTTTAACATGGAATGAGAAGCATTTACCTAATTCTACTAAAAGAAGAAACACGAGGATGGAATGTGACAGGTAAATATTTTAGAGTAGGTGATAGTGGTGAAGAGAACATCATGTGAGACTCCCTATTTCCAGAATCCCTTTTTACCAGAAATGAAAACGGCCAGCATGTCTTAGGGGAGGGAGGGGGTAAACCAGAAGATCCATAAGATGTAGTAGGAAAGCAGACATGACAATTTTCTATCGTTTTAGGTGTAATTGACAGAAAAACATAATCTCTAGTCTACATAAAGGAAAAGTAATATTTGTACACAGATGCCAAAAAAGGGTGATTAAGCCAAAGAACATTTTTATGTGACATTGATATTGATTTTCTCCTTTTGATTTTGTATCTCCATCTTCCTACACATACTGATATACATTAAAAATCCAATACCTCCATTTTCCAACACCAGCATTTTATATGAAGCTTATAAGCAGTGGGAAAGATTTGCAGATCAAAACATAAGATGACCAATTTGTAAAAAATAATAGTCCATGAAACCCTCAGATTGCAAAGAAAAGATGGTGTGGAAGCAGAAATACATGAATTTGGAGCGTAATATAGTAGTTGAAGACTGAGTGCCCATTTAAAAAAATCCAATTTGCACATATCTTACTTGCACACAATAGAAAGTTAACTGTACTTTAAAATGCAGTTTGTGTTCCTTAGCTTTTTCAATATTCTGTTTTATACATTTTAAAACTGAGAATAATTTGGTATTCTCTCCAAGGAATGTATTTTGGTCCATAAACTATTGACTTGGTAATTCTGTTGCTATTTCTGAGATCAAAGGAAACCACCTATGTAATTATTTCATTAAGAATATGCATACCAAACCATTGCCAAGCATAGCTATCACCAGATCCAATTTGTAGTCGTTAATTGTCAGGGAATTTCTGAATAATACAAGGAACTGGGTTATATGATGCTCCTGGGAGATTACTTTAAAAACAGAATTATTTAGTTATAGCAATTTTACCATTAATATCTAAAATCTACTCGTCTTATATTATAGACAAACAATGATAAAGGAAAACAGATTTTCCTTGGAAATAATGATATGCTTTATGTACCTATCAGTTAGGAAATCATCGTGAATTCCCAGACTTGAAGTTTTGAACATCTGAAAGAGTTTTCAAAGTATATTTGTCAAAGATAATCATGCCTGTGCAAAGACATATGGAAAACGCTAATTTGTATGAATCTGATTGTGGGTTTTTCCTTTTACAATGACAAGATATATGTTATAAATCCATTGCATTCATTAAATTAAGGAGAGCTCCTCTGTCAAACTTTTGGGCTATTAATGCAGGGACAAAATCTGTGCCCTATTATACCCAGAAGCTTCCTTCCCCATCCTTGATTCTAAAAAGGAAGGATACAGGAGCTTCTATCCTGATTTCTAGCTATTGGCATCCTTGAAGATTTTATAATGAAGGGAGCTGAAACAAGTAGTTTAGGAAGCAGCTCTGGGTTCCCAGGGGAGCCCTTGGTTAATTTTATATCATCAAGATCGCATTCACCCACTCCACAGATGAAATATGAGTGTGAAACTATCAAGGAGCAGAGCACGCAGGAGGAACATTAATCTTGGGGAAAGAAATGACTACTGGACAAAAACACTGGACTCAGAGTCTTGCTGTTTATATCTACTCATATATTTTAGTGCATTTCAGTTTGATCAGTAGTGTTTATAGAAGATACATTGGTTTGAGTAAAACAGTATTTTTAAATCTGCCATTTTAAGTACACAACTCAGAGTCCTACCCACTAAAGAACTGAAAGCAAGAACTCAAGCAGATACTTGTAGACAAGTATACATAGCTACATTATTCACAATAGCCAAAAGTTGGAAGCAACCCAAGTGTCCATCAACAGAGAAACAAAAGGAGCTCTATCCATACAGTGGAATATTATTTGGCTGTAAAAAGGAATGACGTGCTGATACGTGCTTCAACTTGGATGGACCTTGAAGACGTGCTAAGTGACAAAAGAAGATAGAAAAGGACAAGTTAACAAACTTTATAAATTGCGTAGATATCTGAATCTGGTTAGTGGCTTATAAAAGAAACTGCCACTGATGATTTTCTCAATTCTTCTAAATTCATTACATTAATAACATGCAGTCAAATCTTCAGGTGGACAGAAACTCAGAAGCAGAGATGCAAACTTTACTTGTAATTCTGTTTTTCTCCACTAAGGGGGCTACACCCCACATGGCAATGCAATTTCACTGTCCCTTTTGCTAGGTATCTTTGGCCTCTGTTGAACTAATTGTAGATTGTGAAATCTCTCTAGAGATTATGATAAAAAACAAACAAAACCAAACAACAGCAGCAGCAACAAGTAATCCTCTATCCTGCTCTTCCAAGAATAAAAAATCTGAAGAATAAAAGGAAAGGACAAATTTTCCGGATTCCCGAGTGAAAATTTCATGTAGCATCTTTGTAAGAAAAAGACATACTGTTACTTAGTAATAACTTTAATATATAAGTTAAATCAACTTACTGTATTAGTCAGCTAAGGGGGTGCTGATGCAAAATACCAGAAATTGGTTGATTTTTATAAAGGGTATTTATTTGGGGTAGGAGCTTACAGATACCAGGCCATAAAGCATAAATTACTTCCCTCAACAAAGTCTATTTTCACGTGTTGGAGCAAGATGGCGGCCAACATTTGTGAGGGCTCAGGCTTCCTGGGTTCTTCCCTTCCAGGGTCTTGCTTCTCTCAGGGTTCAAGGTTCCTTTCTTCCTGGGGCTTGCTTCTCTTTCCTCTGTGTGCTTACTTCCCGGGGTGCCAGCTTAATACTTCAGCATTAAACTCCAACATCAAAACTCCAACATTAAGAACCTTCAACTCTGTCCCTTTGCCATGCCTTTTATCTGTGAGTCCCACCCACCAAGGGGTGGTGACTCAACACCGTAATGACGTGGCCCAATCAAAGCCCTCATCATAACTTAATCATGCCCAGGTACAGACCAGATGACAAACATAATCCAATATCTATTTTTGGAATTCATAACTAGATCAAACTGCTACACTTACCATAATGTTTCATTAGTGATAGAGGGAATGAACATTCAAATCATCAGAAAATACATCCATCAGGCTATTTTGTAGTGAATTGGGTTAAATTGAACTTGACAAAGACACTGAAATCGATATTTTTCTAAACAGGAGATAAAATCTCTTTCTTTGACATTTATTTGTCAATTTAGGACTCCTGAGGCTTTATTTTCTCATCTGGCATGGGAGATCATCGGTTCTAAATGTGAAGATTTTTGGACCTTAGTCTGCACTGAAATAACACATCAAGCATGAACTTAACCAAGCATTTCCATCTGCTATTTATTTAAAGAAGTTTGAGAGCAAGCAAGAGCCAGCGCCGGTGTAATTTGTCAGTGATTCATTGCAGCGGCAGGCAGGGCTGCCTTGGTATTGGGTTAATATCGAGAGCGAGCAAACCCACACTGAGTTTATTTTCCATCATGCATTTTATTGGAATTCACGTCAGAGCCTTCTCAATAGCTATTCATAATCAACAGTGAGCTGGGTGCTGCTGTGCCGGGGACAGAGGGCTAGCCCTGCATGCTGAGGCCAATTTCAAGCAGGAAGATGCGACACATGTTTGTCCAAAGGTAGCAGCTTCTCATTTATCCTGCCTTCGACGGCTATTCATCTAGATTTCAGCTCTGAAGGTGAAGACTGAGATTCTCCTTCTAGCGGAGGCAAAACAGACATCTTCCCAGAAGAGTCACAGAACTAACTCTTCGTTCTGAGCTTAAAATGATTTAAACCTTCAGTAATATTTTACTGACCTTGGAGTGATTCCATCAATCTCAAAGTGCACAAAGGGCACCCAGCTTTTTTCCTCTTGCGATTTCTCTGCTACAGGCAGACTTTTCGTTATTATCTGAGTTCATCTCTTGCCTCGCCTCTCCTTACACTGATGTAAAGGTGAAGAGTAAAACAGTGGGAGGAGTTATGCATGACATTTTTACTTGGATTTTTTTTAAAGTAATAGACATTATTTTTAGAGCAGTTTTAGTGTTTCAGAAAAATTAAGGAGAAAGACAGAACTCCCATATGCAACCCCTCACGTACTGTTTCCCCCTATTATTGATATCATGCATCCCTGTGATACATATTGATGAACCAGTATTGATATACTTTCTTACTTTTTTTAAAAGATTTATTTTATTTATTTATTTATTTATTTCTCTCCTCTCCCCCTGTCCCAGTTGTCTGTTCTCTGTCTCTATTTGCTGCTTGTTCTTCTCTGTCTGCTTCTGTTGTTGTCAGTGGCAAAGGAATCTGTGTTTCTTTTTGTTGCATCATCTTGCTGCGGCAGCTCTCCGTGTGTGCAGCACCACTCCTGGGCAGGCTGCACATTCTTTCATGCTGGGCGGCTCTCCTCACGGGGCGCACTCCTTGTGCATGGGGCTCCCCTACTCAGGGGACACCCCTGCGTGGCATGGCACTCCTTGCACACATCAGCACTGCGCATGGGCCAGCTCCACACAGGTCAGGGAGGCCCGGGGTTTGAACCCCGGACCTTCCATGTGGTAGATGGATGCCCTAACCATAACCACTGGGCCAAGTCTGTAGTTTACATTAGGGCTGACTCTTTGTGTTGTGTAATTCTGTGGGTTTGGACAAATAGCCTCCATTACAACTACTCATTCTTTCTCCTATCCCCCCAAACTCCTAAAACCATTCATCGCTTTATTTTCTCCATAGTTTCACCTTGGGATGTATTTAAATTCAGTTCTTTCCAACATATTTCATATTGTTACAGCCCAACTCCTGAAGGGCACAGGCTGGTGTGGCCATAACCAAAGAACAGATCTGGTACTTAGTCAGGCATAAGCTTTACTGGGACTTTCAAACTGGAGAGAATCTTTGATGGTGGCCGGTCAAAGAATGAATGAAGTTAGTGCTCCACAAAGAGACAGGAAAAATGAGGGGTGATAGAGGGGGTAACAAGGACATCCCATAGGGGATTCCAGAGTTCCTGCCAAAATCAAGTGATGGCACACATGGTCCAGTGATGTTCTCACTACGCTCTTAGGAAGGACATTTACCAAGGACGTTTACTACTTTGGGAAGATCATAGTTGATGATAACATCTATACATTGTCTTCCCTCTGGGCAGGATTGTTGACCTTTAACTTATGTCTAGGTTATGCAGGCAGCTACACACTGAGGAATTAGAGGGGGGCCTGGTCCCCACAAATACACACTTGCTTTATCATATTAAAGCAAATGTAAAATCTTTACAATTTTCTCAGATTTTGCTTTGACAATTTGAAACAGACAAATGGCCCTAAGTGGTATGTCCCTTCTAGGTTTAGAAAAAGACATCCCTTCTAATAGTTTATGAAAAGATTAGAATAGAAAGTAGGGGTGCTCTCCTGCTCCAAAAGACAGTTGATAAGCAATGGGAATGTAATTCAGACCTAAAGATTATCTATCTTCCCAAGGCTTGGAAGTCAGTTGACTCAGCAAAAAACAGAGGGAGCCAATGTCATTAGCTGTTGTCTGCCTTTCTCTTATCATATGCTTATGAGTCTTGACTGCTTTCTGTACAAATAAAAAGGAATATTCCCAGGGAAATATATGTCATGGGTAAACTCTCAATTATCCCTACTCTGGATAACTAGTTATTCTACATATGAAGAAAATAAATTTAAATTAAGACCTAAATTTTGCTTTTGAAGAACCAAAACTTTTATTATCAAAGACTATTGGCATTGATTGCCTCTGGCAATAAAGATTCTTCTACATACAAAGAAAATAAATTTAAATTAGGACCTAAAGTTTGCTTTTGAAGAACCAAAACTTTTATTATCAAAGACTATTGGCATTGATTGCCTCTGACAATAAAGATTCTTCTACTTTAATTGGTTTATTTTATTCTTAGGTTTGGGTACATAACTCATGAAATAATATGATTCATGGCATATTTCCCCTTCTATTTACTTAAGTATTATAATTTTTTTTATTATGGACAAATTTCTTATAGAAACAAATTTTGTTGTGTTTGCCCAGGTTGCTTAGAAAGCAGTTTGTGACAAATCTTATGTGCTAGCACCCTTGTAGCAAGTGCAATCCCCGTGAAGCAAAAGTGAAGGGACATCAAGTGAGGTAGGGAAGAGAGAGAACAAATGTGTGTGTTTTCTAGCTAGGCACACCTCCAGATAAACTATGGCTCCATCACCATAGAAAAACGTCATCTAGCTATAGATACCAAAGAGACTCTAGAGGTGAGGAGGGGAGAATAATCTACCACTGTTCAAGGCTCGCATTTCTCAAAATCATCTTCAAGGGCATCAACCCCAGTACTTCTGAACTGCTCAATGCGGCTTCTACAAGAAATAAAAAAGAAGCAGTGAGCTGTAAGCCGCAAGCACTCTCCTCAACCAGCTTCCTATACCCTGCCGTCTCCCAGCTCAATCGTGGAACAAGCACATCCAGCAGTAGCTGAGCCTTGAGATATTGGGGGGCCCAGGGCAGGAGCGCAGTGAGCAAGATGCAAAGGGAGGTACCTGAGTGCAGGAGAGATGCTAACCACCCATCTTGAAGACCCATGAACCCAAAAGACCAGTTGAGCTGCTGTCAGGACCTCTCAAGTGAGAAGACTGGGAGGTGCACTGCACCCACAAAATCTCCAGCATCCAAAAATGCAAATACCCACCCCCCAAAATCAGCAATAATGAACAATGACTAAGAAAGTTGAAGATTGCCTCCAACCCACCACTCTGATGTTGACCCACTTGATAACTAACATTCCAGATCTGTGTATGCATGCCTAGCACCAGAGCAAACCTGCAAAAGGCTTTATTTTATCCTTGGTATTGTTTAAAAACCTTCCCATGGCTCTAAAGACAAGCAGACCTAAATGAAAGTAGCTTCTCTCCTGAAACCCGCAATGCATCTTCACTGGGTTAAATCATGTCCTCATGACATTCACATCCACCCGGAATGTGTGATTGTGAAATTATTTGGAAATAGGGTCTTTGAAGATGTAGTCATAGGGTAAGAACTAAATCCAAGAAAACTGGGGTTCTTACAAGAAGAAGGAAACTTGAATACACCAAGTGGGGGAGTGTGTGGAGATGGTAAACAGAAATTGCACAAGCCAAGGTGTACCAAAAATTGCCTGCCATGATCAGAAGCTAGAAAAGGCAAGGGTTCTCCCTACCAACAACTCCATTTCAAACTTCACACCTCCAGAGTAGTGAGAAAACAAATTTGCATCGTTTTAAGCAACCCTGTTTGTGATACTTTGTTTCCTCAGCTCTGGGGAACTAATACAGTATCTTTTCTCAAGATGAAACTTGTAACATCTACAAGAACAGCTGGGGCTAAGGCCAGCAGGTTGAAAACAACAGACCAGCCTTCAGCCTGATTTCTGGGAGATTGATGGCATGTATGTTCCAGAAATGTCCATTTTTGCCCATGAACTCTAAATTCCAGGGATGAGCCCCTCTGTGGGGCAGGGTGTCCACTACTTCTTAAAGGCCATCTGGGAAGGAAAATCCTTTTTTTTTCGTTTTTGCTTTCCTCCCATCCCTGTCTCTTTCCCCGACACATTGCTATTTCATCCACATTCGGATACTTTGTGTGCTCATCAGGCTAATGAAAAGATTAAGCTTTGGACTCTGTAAATCTATACCCAGATGACATTAAAGAAATGTTTCTATACAAGACCTCAGGATGTGTAACAATTGTATTAGTCAGAGCCCTCCACAGAAACAGAACTGACAAGTTATGTGCAATATACATGAAATATTAAGAGTTTTATTACGGTCATGACTCATGCCCTCCTGGAGATTGGCAAGTTCCTGAATTCACAACTTTCGGGGTGAAAGTTGGAAACTCTGATGAAGGTGAAGTTGAATTTCCTAGAAGCTGTAAGTTGAAAACTCTGATGAAGGTGAGATTGAATTCTCCAGGAGAAGTGGGCTGGCTGGAGTAGAGAGAGAAATTCTTTCTCATTTTCTCAGGTGTGAAGACCTCCAACTGATTGGATGAGGAGACACACCTCATTAGGAAGCGCAATTTCTTTTGTTGACTGTATATGCAGTCAGCTGCAGATACAATAAGCTGACTGATGATATATATCCATCGATGAAGAACCTTCACAACAACATTCGGCAACAAGGTTGATGCTTGTTTGCTCAAACAACCGGATGCCATAACCTGGTGAAAGTTGAAGCATGAAACTATCCCAAGCACAAAAATATAAAGTCTCCCGATATATAGGACAATGTAAAAATGCACGTCCTTTTATACAATTACCTATGATGTTTCCATTTATACAATTTTGACCACAGGCACAGCTTTCCAAACACCATTTCCAAGGGCCATTGCTTACATTTTGGTCAAATGTCTTGAGGAGAAGCTTTCTCCATATGTATGATCACATGAATATTCTGGCAAGGATTTCCTAGTTGTCATAATAGTCAAAGATTTCTTTCTCTCTTTTTTTTTTTAGTGCATGCTGATTTTTTAAGTTTGTTTTCAATTAGATTGCAATTTGTTATTAAAATAGAAAAGTGTCAAGATTACTTAGGTACACATTAGTTATCATTATTTAATTATAAGATTTAGCTCTCTCATTCTTACAGGTAGCATTTAATGATCTCAGGGTATTTTTAATTTTTGATAAGTTGCATCAAATAATTTTGGAAGCAGATGGGCAAAATGGTGAAGTATTTGCTACAAAGTTTTGTTGGATGTTAACCTTTGTGCGGTTTATTTATAGAATTCATTTCCTGAAATATTCACAAGTGCTGATGAAATCATGAGTCACGAGCAGGCCATTTAATTCACACCTTATAACAACTTTCAGGCATGAGACGCATATTTGCACTCTTACTGGAGATATTGGGGAGAGAGAAAATATACTTTCTTTACTTCTGAGTGTGAGGTCATAGCCTCCAGCAGGCAATATTTTAGGTTTGTTTCTTTCCATTAATTCCCACAGTAAAAACGTAAGATAACATTCACCTTTGCCTTTATGCTCCTCTCTAAATCACCACTCACTTCTCAAGACTGTACGACTCCTTTTTATCCTCTCCATGAGTTTCGACTTTACTCACACCATTCACAGTGGGATTTCCAGCTTTTAGGGGAGGATACCTTCATCTGGGCAGTAAACATGCCAACCTTACCTTAAAAAGGGGCAGCATTAAAGAATATTATCTTTCATCACAACGTAATAACAGTTAGCCTTTAATGAGTTCTTGCTGTAGTCAGCTGTTCTCATAGCCAAAATGCCTGAATTCATTAGACCTCGTGATAAGTGTGTGAGTTGGTTCTATTAAAATTCTCATGTTATGGATGGGGAAATGGAAGTCCAGGGATGTTAAATGATACTAAATATAGCTGGAGTCAGGATTTAAGTCTTGGAAATCTACTCTTCCTCCCAGGAACCTGGCCCTGGCATTATTTGCTTTTAATTTCCGTTTCATAAAAAGCACAAGAAAAATTCATCTGTAATTTATGAGCATGTGGCTCTTGTTGCAGGGTGTATCAAGTTTTAAGGAATTAGTCTCTGTTTGGGGGAAAAATTAAATCATATTATAAAAACTTTTAACTTTGATTGTAATATTTCCTTCTTTTATTTTTATTAATTCTCCCTTCAGTTTTCTTTGGGTTTATTTTTCTTCACTTATTTCTAGTTTCCTCAATTTACTCCATAAACCATTAGGCTTCATTCTTTGTTGATCCTTAATAAATGTTCTTAAGCTACATATTTGTCTTAGAATACTATTTTAGCTACATATTAGTGGTTTTTCTTTGGACTCTTTGTTGCTCATTTCTAATAGGCTAATTATAATCACAGTTTTGATTTAATTGTTAACCTAGAAATTATTTAGAAATATGCTATTAAATGCCCAGGTAGAAAGAGTTGTAATTTTATTTTTCCTATTTGTCAAAAATGAATTGTTTTGGTGGAGTTCACTTACATGTGTTCTTTTCTTAGGACAATATTAGGGATATGTTGAGATTCTTTCATTAAGGCTTGTCCTCTATTACTATTTCTTAAAGAATGCACAAATGCAAAATATTCAATATAGGCCATTATTGGGCTTAACAGCAAGAATCACAAGACAATAACAAACCTTCATTCTTTCTAAGTCTATACCACTTTATAACTCTTCCATGATCTGCCTCCCAAAATTGGAGGCAGTTTATATTTGGATGATTATTTTAAAATTTCAACAAGAAAGAATGTCCAGGATATATGTTATCTTTTCCTGACTACCCCTTCACCATGTATGTTGAAATTACCTGGAATTTTAATTTTATACCATTTTTTACAACAGACAATTATTCAGCCTCAGTGGTATTTTTGAAATCTCACATATACTTTCTTACATTTTTAAAAATGTTTTGCCAAAACCATCTCAAGCAATTCATTACACAGACTTTGTGTAGAATAAACTCACTCTCCGAATAACAGTTTATACAGGTTGGGCTAGTTAATTAACCTCCTTATTCTCAAGTCTCTTAATTGGAAAATACAAATAATGGCATCTCCCTCATAGTGTTGTTTTGAAGATTAAATGAGTTAATTCAATGAATATTTAGATAGTGCCAGAAGATAGTAATCGGCGTATGCTCTTATCCGATATATATGTATAGATATTCATATTTACACATGCGTAGGACTAAATATATATAATGTTTGTCTCATAATATATAATAATGGAATGTCATTATAATAATATGTAATTCTACAGCTTCAGGGCATTTTATAATATTATGTGTGCATATTCATTCCAAAGCTGAGGATACAAATCCACCCCTACACTGCAAAGTGAGATGAACAACAGTGGAAGAGGGAAGAGAAGATCCAATCAAGGCTAATTAAGAAACAAGTGAAAGAGATCCATCTCTCAATGATGCTGTTCCTCTCAGCCAATGCAAGAAGACTGGAAGAGAGAAGGAAAACCCTGGAGGCTTACTGGGGTTGTCTGGAAGGAAGTATACTTGGGCGAGTGATTCAGTCTCCACTCACCTATCAACCCAGCTAGGAGGGCTGTAAGAGAATGACTCACTGAAATGGGAGAAGAAGTTCAAACAAGAATGAGACTCAGGTGTTCCATTCCTTTGTTTACATACTCTGACAAGACACTTTCTGTCTGAGTTCAGTACCTACTGGAGTATTGGAGAAAGCCCTTAAGTTCTTGTGAGTGTACAAGAAATCCCCTACATTGTGTGACAAGTCATGGCTCCGGCAGGATTGAACCATCTGACTTGTGCTCCACCCCAGATTCAACCTCTGTTGAGTCCTCTTAGAAAGACCCAGTTGTAAATCAGGCTTTCAAGGCAAGTAGGTACAATGGTGCAAATGTAATAAGAAACACCTGCCTTCTGGTGCTCTCGTCCTTCCTACCCTCCTACACTCCTGAGAAGGAGACATGCCAGAAGGAGAAGCAGGAGGCAATGCAAGAGCAGAGTCCTCCTAACTCCAGGTGCGCTGTCCCAAAGACCCTTTCTTACCATTTCTCTCTGATGAACCAAGACGCCATGTTTTGAACAGCCCTATGGAGGGATCCAAAGTGCAAGGAGCTGAGGGTTGACTTTGGCCAATGGAGCTCAGACAACCCTCAAGGAACAAACCTCAGTAACCATGTGAGTGAACATGCAAGAGGATCCCCTTGAGCCAAGCCTGAGTCAACACCTTGACTACAGCCTTGCAGGGGAGCCTTGCAAGTGACCTTGCCACACCTGGGTTCCTGACCACAGAAACCGGGGATAGTAAATGCCGGTGTTAGCCAAAAAGTTTTGGGGGTCATTTGTTCTACAGCAATACAAAAGCAATGCACGTGGATTCTTCAAAGCTTCTGAATTGTTACTTTCACCCTTTTCAATTTCTTGAGCTAGTAGTTTATATATAGGACACATATAAATGCATATTGATTTTATATACATACTCTGCATATTTATACATTGTATATATACACATTATATACTATCGAATTACTTTTCCTATATACACACACGTTTTGTACGTATATATATTTTTTAAATTTAATTTAATTTAATATTTTTTTAAATTGAAGTTAATAGATGACAAGGAATGTTACATTAAAAAAAACATAAAATACAAAAAACCCACTCCCCACCCCCACCACCTCAATTTTGTAAATTGTATTTTTTTGAAGATATATACATCACAAAAAATGTTACATTAAAAATATAAGAGGTTCCTGTATATCCTCCCACCCCACTCCTCCCACACCAACAACCTCCCTCATTATTGTGGCACATTCATCACACTCAGTGAACACAATTTGGGGTACTGCTGCACTACACAGATAATAGTTTACCTGTAGTTTGCACTCTCCCCCACTCCATCCAGTGGGTTATGGCAGGATATGGAATGTCCACCATCTGACCCTGCAGTATCATTTAGGACAACTCAAAATCCCAAAAATGCCCCCACATCACATCTCTTCTACCCTCTCCCTGCACTCAGCAACTACTGCGGCCACTTTCTCCACCTTGATGCTAAAATTTCTTCTATTACTCATCACAATAGTTCTATAGTAGAATATCAGTAAGTCCACGCTAATCCATACTCTTTTCCTCCATCCTGTGGACCCTGGGATGGTGATGTCCAGTCCTTCTCTACATCAAGAGGGGGCTTAGATTCCACATGGATGATGGATTCAATTCTCCTGCTTGCAGTTGTAGGCACTCTTGGCTCCCTGGTGTGGTTGTTGACCATCTTCACCTCCCTGTTTAGGTGACCTGGGTATGTCCAATGAAC
The DNA here is from genome assembly GCF_030445035.2 of Dasypus novemcinctus. NCBI lineage: Eukaryota > Metazoa > Chordata > Mammalia > Cingulata > Dasypodidae > Dasypus > Dasypus novemcinctus. The sequence goes on along the minus strand of NC_080704.1, from coordinate 4,219,013 downwards.
CAGAGGGTAGGATTTTCAAGTCTGCTGAAGCTCAGAGCCTGGCTGTCACATGGGCAGTCCAGAGATTCAAGTCTCCTGAGTATGGACCATCCCTAGTGCCAACCACAGGTTCAGTAAAAGTGACAGAAGAGGCACGTGTGGAAAGGTCACATCTGAGTCCAGCTCCATCACACTCAGGAGCACAAATTCCAAAGAAGGGCCTTCTGCCATGGCACAGAGCTCCAAATCCATCTGCCATGACTACATACCCTGTGGATCTCCGTAGCTTTCAGGAAAACCAGTACCTATGGTAGCATCTACTTTGGCTTTTTCTGGGGTTATACTTTCATATATTCTGTATCTATATACATTCTGTGTATGTATATATGTGTGTATGCATGTGTGTGGTGTGTGTGTGTATAGCTTAGTGGATGTTAAAATTGAAGATGATTACTAATAGAAAAATCTAAATACACTGACACTTCAACTCAGGAATTATTACCTTAGCAAGAACATTCTCTCTGTAGAGTAGTTGTCAGGATTAAAGGAATAAATTCTTGTTAAGATATAACAAAACTGACTGGCACATCCAACATCCAAAATAAGTGTTAGCTACTATTTTCATCTGAGGTTCGTTGTGAGTACAATAATTCTATAGCCATTGCATAGAAAGTTTACCACAGTTTATAGCTGGATTGGAATCTTTTAAGGAGGACAGTTAAAAATTGCAAAGACATTTCGATGATGAAACAAGCTCTTTGTTTTCATGCATAGCTTGGTAAAATGGGGTCCCATATACCCAAGAGCAGACTTTAACCCCAAGGACAGCTCATGACTTGCCAAATCTTCATGAAATGCAAGCTTTAGGGAAACTAACTTGGTTCAGACCATTCAGCTATAGTTAAATAGAAACTACATAGCTCATCACAGTTGAAATTAGACAAGGAAATTGGGCTGAAATATTTTCTGGACATTTGAACTGTTAAAAACTCTCAAAAATCCCATTACCATTTCCTGGTACCCATCAATATAAACTGTTTGCTTTCTCTTTACATTTATTTTATTTTATTTTATTTTTTTAAAGATTTGTTTATTAACTCCCCCCCCCACACACACACGCACCAGTTATCTGTTCTTTGTGTCTATTTGCTGTGTGTTCTTCTTTGTCCGCTTCTGTTGTTGTTAGTGGTAAGGGTATCTGTGTCTCTTTTTGTTGCATCATCTTGTGTCAGCTCTCCGTGTGTGCGGTGCCATTCCTGGACAGGCTGCACTTTCTTTTGCACTGAGTGGCTCTCCTTACGGGGCACACTCCTTGCGCGTTGGGCTCCTCTACGTGGGGGACACCCCTGGGTGGCAGGGCACTCCCTGTGCGCATCAGCACTGTGCATGGGCCAGCTCCACACGGGTCAAGGAGGCCCGGGGTTTGAACCGCGGACCTCCCATGTGGTAGACGGATGCCCTAACCAGTGGGCCACGCCCGCCGCCTACATTTATTTTTATTGGACACACAATGGTAGTAGTGGAAAATTTTCTTATTTTATGCGTAAACATGCAAGTCCCTTTATTAAAAAACAGATATAGATTGGTGAACTAATCACATCTATGGTGGAATTCTTTAACATTTTGTACCAATAATTAGGATAAATTTATGTGCTGTCATCTTTCATGATGAATCTTGTGGAATCTGACATGATCGTTGGAACCACAGCTGGTCCGTGTTTCAAGACATGGAAGGAAACATCGAAATTCTTTTTGATAAAACCTGCCTCATACATATACTAAAAGCAAGGTGTGCGTGTTGCATTTAGGAGCGCTACATATTTATAAACGGGACTTCATTTTAATTACAAAGATCAGGTTTTACTCTGGCATCTTGATAAATCTGACAAGTCTTCTCCCCCAGCCCATACCCTTCAACCTATGCTACGTTCATTCGTATCAGTTAACAAATTCCTGGTTCATGCATATTGAGTTAGCCAAGCTGGAGACCTTGATTTATTTCAGAGGACACACATTTAGCTCAGAGCGTGGGCACCTGTTGTCACCGAAACACACATTTAATGCACATCTACCCACATGTGGCATTTCAAGACCCTGCTTGCATTATTTTCATGCAGAGATTACTATCTATGCACCCACCCATAAAAACAGCTCCTTTATGGGGACAAAGTGAGGTTATCGTTATTTTATGATGAGGCTCTTCCAGCTAAATTCACAAAGCGTGCCACCTCTTTACTCCTGATCAGGAGTCGCATCCAGCTTTCTGGGGAGCTAGTGTTTCTCATTCCAGCCATGATCGGGAGTTTCCCCGCTTCCTTGCAGGGTTGTCTTTCTAATTTCCCTTCATCCATCCCGGGGCTACTTAGAAATTCTATCTTATTCCCTTACAGAGGCTTCCCAGCCAAGCTGTCCCAAGCTGAATTTAAACTCTGACAGTTCGAGTGTGTTCAAGGATCTCAGGAGAAGATCCTGCCCAGAAATGTCTGTGGAGGATTTGACTTTGGGTGATACAAAGGAAATTGCAAAATGTCAGATGCATGATTACGACTCTGGCTTTCAAATGGTGTTAGGGATGTATCTTTTCTGAAAAGGGCACTTGAGAGACTAGGAAAAACAGCAAGAGAAAGTACACCTTTTTCAGAGCTTAGTGGACAAGGCTTGTCATTTTAGGAACCGTTTTACCTTAAACAAAAGGTGGCTGCAACTGCCTCCCTTGTTCAAAGAAGCTGCTAGTGATAGGTCTGCAAATTTTGTAGCTTGATTGTGACAAACATGGGAACAAGATGGAAGAGTGAACACATTGTGTATTTACATTTAAATTATTATGAAAGTATCTAGGCAAAACATACAGAATTCCCTAAAATGTGCAAGGATCTACAACGTTTACATGTATTATAAAATGAAGAGAAACTTCCTAATTTATTTCCAAAAAAAAAAAACTATGATGGGTCAAATATATGATGAACATCCTTTCTCACAGGACCCTCTATTTGGAATAAATTTTTTCATCAATTGAGAACTTAAGACTTTAATTTAAAAAACATTAAACCACAGTGTAATTGTGTAGTTGATGACATAATTAGTTAATCATTATAGAATCTAAATTAATCATATAGTTAGTTAATAATTATATGATTATAATGGATATAATTTACTTATTTAAATAATCCTGTTGAAAATGTAAACACTAATTTTTCACTACCTCAGGTTAATATGGTTAATATTTAAGAATACAAAGAATGTCAGGATTCATTCTATATACTTTTAGCTTGTTTCTGCAGGTCTCCCATCTGGGAAAAGTTGGCCAATGAATGCAGACACACATCACAGCCTAGGGTACAATTTCCTGAAAATGTCTCCACCTGCTTAATCAACACAGCATTTACGCTTTGGCTGACTTTACAAAGAACAAGAAATAATCAGTTTGCTTTGCCTAACATTCAACATGCCTTTGTCAATTAAAATGACAGGTGAACTGTAGTTGGTGCTGGGGTTTAATGTATACCCAGGGGACCTGAATCTGTGGCCTGACCATGTGATAGCCAGGCCCTGAGCCTCAACAGACTTGCAACTCCTACACTCTGGTTTATTGGACTTACCCCACTCAGCTAACATGGAGGTGAAGAAGGTCAACCACCACACCAGGGAGCCAGGAGTGCCTGCAACTGAAAGCAGGAGAATTGCATCCAGCATCCATGTGGAATCTAAGCCCCCTCTTGATATAGATGTGGAGTGGACACAACTATTCTAAGGTCCACAGGATGGAGGAATAGAGTATGGATTAGAGTGGATTTACTAATATTCTATTCATGAACTATTGAGATTAGTAATCGAAGAAAATGTGGCATTGGTGTGGAGAAAGTGGCCATGGTGGCTGCTGGGGGTAGGGAGTGGGAGGAAGAGATGTGATGTGGGGGCGTTTTTGGGACTTGGAGTCGTCCTGGGTGGTGCTGCAGGGACAGTTACCAGACATTGTATGTCCTCCCATGGCCCGCTGGGTGGACTGTGGGAGAGAGTGGGCTATGATGTGGACCATTGACCATGAGGTGCAGCGGTGCTAAGAGATGTATTCACCAAGTGCAATGAATGTCTCATGATGATGGAGGAGGTTGTTGTTATGGGGGGAGGAGTGGGGGGAAGGGGTGGGGGGTATATGGGGATCTCATATTTTTTTAATGTAACATTAAAAAAGTAAAGACAAAAAAAAATGACAGGTATCTCCAGTATCCATGGATAAATTGATTAAACAGTCAAGAAAATGGGCTCATCAAAAATAAATATATTAAAAGGAAAGAACAACCAGCTCCCTCACCCCAGCTTTCTTAAAGATAATTTAAAGGTAGAATACTGAGTCTGGAAATTTGATGGAGAGTGTTTTCATCCTGAGGTGCACTTTTAAAAGATGCTAGTTCTAAGCTGTAATTTAATACAATGGAAAAGATGTCAAGCTCTTTTTGGGTGATTGTTTTTCTGCGCAGTCACTGGGGATGGTGGGGGCGAAGAGCTACATGTGTCCATTTTCCATTCACCCTCCTTTTTTCAAAGAAGTTTTCCTAGTTTTGTTTTTCTATTCTGGGCACAAGGTTATCCAGTTGCAATTTCTTCAGCCTGACATGGACATGGTGTAAGTCTTGTCTCTCATTTCTGGCCAAGGGGGTGTGAGCAGAGATATTGGATATGCCGCCCCTGACCATTAGCCAGCTACTTTCCCATTCTCAGTTCCCCCATTTAAACAAAGAACCCTTTCAACCAGCCAACAGGGAAAATCTTTTCTCAGCATCTTTTTTTACAGTGATTTGGTTTGTGACAGTGAAAACATGTAAGATAAAATTCAGTTTACAATCAAAAATGTTTTAGTACAACAACTGTTATTTTCCAGATGAGAAAGCTGAGGTCTAATGAAATTGAAGAACTTACTTGCATTGACCATGAGCTGCAGAGATGCCCAGAGATGTTCTTACCAAATGCAATGGATGTGTCATGATGATGGGAGTGAGTGTTGCTGGGGGGGGGGGGGAGTGGTGGGGTGGGGGTGGTGGGGTTGAATGGGAACTCGTATTTTTTGAATGTAATATTTTTACAAAATGAATAAAATTAAAAAAAAAAAAAGAACTTATTTTGGGGGTCAATGTTTCTTGTGCATTTCTGGGTTTTTTGCTCAGAAGGAAAAAGTATGTATATCGTCTTGGCTTATCACTACACTGAAATGGATAATCACTGAAAATATCTAAGCCGTCCCCAATGTACCTGTGCGGGCACAATGGAGGGATAAAAATGGCAACTGCAGAGTCACTTCCTCAGAGGGTATGTTCCCAGACAAGCTTCTGCAATAACTGATACAAGGAAACCTTGCCAGGCTCTCAGGGAAGCAGGGCCGTCTCTGTTTCCCGCCGAGGAAGGTGAGTTTTAAAGTAGGGAATTCCACCCACCACTCACACACTGCTAGCGGCAGGACTGACACTTAAGGTGGTTTTGTCTGCCGACCTTGCCAGCCTTCCTAACCCTTAAGGAATGTGGACCCCCCACCTCCACCCCTTAGAGCCACTCCTTTCCTGCAATCCCTGTCAACTCAAGAACTTCTTGTGCAAAAGGGACGAGAAGGTCACTTATGATGATTTGGGAAAAAAGAGTTAGGTTTTCACTGGAGCACTGTGATAGGCAGATTAATACACTGTCCCCTGAAATGCCCTAAGAATCTCTTAATATGTTTCCTTGCATGACAAAGGGGAACAAAGGGGGAGTCATCTGACCATAAAAAAGGTGGGGAACTACTTTTAGAAGATCCTCGTGGGTGCATTGTCATCACAAAATACTCTTAATGTGAAAGAGGGAGACAGAAGAGGAGGTCAAAAGAAAAGAGAAATCCAAAGTTTCTAAACTGCTGTCTCTGAATTAGAGGGGGCCAAGGATTGTGGGCAGCCTCAAAACACTGGAAAAGGCAAGGGTGCCCCCTGAGGGTCTCCACGATGAAATAAGCCCTGCCAGCACCTTGATTTCAGACCAGGGGATTCATTTGGACTTCTGACATCCCAGAGCTATAAGATAATAAATGTATGGTCATTTGTCAGAGAAGCAAGGGGAAATTAATGCAAGCATCCTTTGCCCAGCTAGATTGCAGAGGAAATATGTGCTTGGTTCCTTGTTTGTTGAGAGCCAAAGATGTAAAACCTGAATAAACTACATCCCAATCGTTTGTTCCTAGGGCCATCCTATTGGACATGTGGGAGTGTTGGGAATGTTCTCTCTCTTGTCCATCATTGTAGACAGTAACCACAGGTGATAGTGGCCATTGCAATGTGACTAGTGCCCATGAGATCCTGAATTTTATATTCCACTGAATTTCACCTAACTTAGAGGCCAATTTCAGTGTTATTGTTCCTGTCTTATTCTGTTGCTACAGAAAAAAAGGTCACACACTAGGGGGTTTTAAAACAACCACCTTTCATTAGCTCACACTTTTCATAGGTAAGTAGACTGCAGCATCTTCCTCTTGGAATCCCACAAGGCTGAAAGCAGGGTGTTTGCTGGGTTGAGCTCTTCTCTGAGATTCTTGGAAGAATCTACATCCTTGCGGTATAGAACGGAGAACCCCGTGTCCTTGCTGGACTTAAGTAGGACTAGTCTAGACTCCTGCATTCCATGTGTCTTTCTTCCCGCCTGGCCCACTTCCATTCTCCAACCAGCAATGGATGGCAGAGTCCTGAGATTTCACCTCAAATCTCTCCAAATTCCTCAGCTACCAGCTGGAGTAAATGCTCTGCTTTTCAAGGGCTCTAGAGATTAGGCCAGACATCCCCCTGGGATGAATTAAAACTACCTGTTAGTTGCCTCAATCATATCTGCAGGATTCCTTTCACCGTGGAACGCAACCATGGGCATGGAAGCTCATTGGAGGCTTAGTCCCAGGGTCCTGGGTGGGGACGGGAGCGAGGCAGCCGTGGTCTGCTCCCCCAGTAGTTTGGAAGGGCTTCTGCTCTACCTGAGGCTGCAGTGCCAATCCCTTAGGACAGGGCTGTGGCTACCCCTCCCTCACGACCCCTCCTCAGGCTTCGGGGTGATGTCTTCTTGCTGATGCTACCATCACATGCCTCTCAGCCTTATCAATGTTGCTCTGATTAAACTCTCTCCAGTTGCCTTGGGAGGGCACCACCCATTTTCTCTCCTGAATGTTGATGGGGACATTATAAAACAGGCTAAAAAAATACAAAACAAAACTGAGCCAGGTTCTTACTGGAGACTAGAAAGTTCTCTTACAACCATGGATGCAAAGCTTCTAAATGAAAAATGTACAGTGAATTCTGCTGGGTTAAAATATATATACATTGTCACCAAATTGGGTTAATCCTAGGCATTCAAGAATGGTTTATTGGGAAGCAGACTTGGCCCAGTGGATAGGGCATCATCCGTCTACCACATGGGAGGTCTGTGGTTCAAACCCCAGGCCTCCTTGACCCATGTGGAGCTGGTCCATGTGCAGCGCTGATGTGCGCAAGGGGTGCCCTGCCACACAGGGGTGTCTTCCACGTAGGGGAGCCCCACGCACAAAGAGTGCACCCCATAAGGAGAGCCGCCCAGTGCAAAAGAAAGTGCAGCCTGCCCAGGAATGGCGCCGCACACACGGAGAGCTGACACAACAAGATGATACAACAAAAAGAAACACAGATTCCCGTGCCGCTGACAACAACAGAAGTGGACAAAAAAAGAACACGCAGCAAATAAACACAGAGATCAGACAACCTGGGGGGGGGGGAGGGGAGAGAAATAAATAAATAAATAAATCTTTATTTAAAAAAAGAACGGTTTATTGTTGGAAAATATGTGCATTTGATCTACCATAATAACAGAATAAAGGAGAACAACAATACATGTCAATAATAATTTATAATTACAAAATCAACTTACAAAATTAAATTAATAAACATGATCTTTCAAAAAGGGAGGGAATAAATATGCACCAAACTTAACTGAAGAACTTTAGAAAATTTCCCCCCAAACATGAATAACCTACAGGGATGGCTGGGGTTACTACATATATACAAATTTAACCTGCGATTCTAGACCAGTTCTGTCCATTAGAACTCTCTGTGATGACAGAAAAATGGCTGTGGATCATCTGAAATGTGGTTAGTGTCCCTAAGGTAGCACAACTGCAAATGTTATTTAATTTTCATTAATTTACATTTTAATGGCAACATTTGGCTGGTCGCTCTTTTATTGGATAGGGCCATTCTAGACTTGGCCATCAGCCAACAATAACAACAAAAATCAGATATAGTAAGTGGATGTAGCTCAGTGGTTGGGCATGCCAACGTTGAAAATAAAGAAAATAAACAAGGTAATTAAAATGTAACTATTTAGGAATAATTGCCAAAAGTGGCGGAAAAATCCTTTGTAGGATTTATTGAATAGCATGGGCTTTCTTCCACTGAATTGCCATGTGAACTGCAGCAACGTTTCACTCACTCATCTTCCTCACTGGTTAATATGTCCATCCTTCTACTGACACTGCCCTGTCTTGATTTCAATGGTTTTGTAACAAGTTTCAATACCTGGAGGTAGTAAGCAAATCAGTGTGGGAAATTTTGCACTATTCAATGAATAGTGCTAAGACTGGATGTTACCCTATTAAGAAAAGGATAACTATTTAATGCCACATGTGCTAGATCAATAAAACACTCAAATTTAAAACTTCTGTACAAAGATGACAGCATAAATGCAATTCAAAGATAAGTCACAAGCTGGGGGAAGATAGAACAAATGAAATATTCATATTAAAATGCAAACAAAACAACACACCCTTCCGTATATTCATAAGAAGAAGACAAACAACCCAAAAGACAAATGTGCGGCAAACAGATACTCAACTGAACAGGTTGACAAGCAGGTACACACACGGGTATTGAGAAAAAATTTGGAAATATCTAGTGAAGATAAGATGATCATGAGGCATTACCCAGGCATATGACACTGAATGAAATTTCTTTTCATTCACACAAAGAGGTAGATCCAAGAATGTTTTCTGCTGCCTGCATGATTTGTAAGAGCCAACTTCAAAGTTCACTGACAGAAAAATGGGTAAAAACACTCTTGCTTATTCATAAAATAAAACACTACGAATTCGTTACAATTGTACGTGTGGCACTCGTATCTATTTATACACATATATACAGGTTGCAGAATGAGTATATTAAAATGCTTGTTTAAAGTCGTTTGTGGGCTCAGTGCATATATAAAACTCAGGCTGAGAAGTAGACAAGCCAATTTCAACCTAGTGATTATCTGTGGAGGCAGAGTGGACTGTGGTGCTGAGAAGACTGGGGTAGGGTCATGGAACTTACTCTGTAATGTTTTATTTTTAAAATGAAGGCAACAGTTACAAACTCGCTTCCAAATAGTCAGGCCTTTGAAAGCTGTGTGGGAGGTTTATGAGGTGTAAATTACATGAAACATGGTATTATTCCCTATCCAGTTTTGTACATTTGAAATATTTCATAATAAACACATCTTCGAGAGGAGAATTTCTGATCATCCCAATTAAGTGTAACGGTCCTTCTCCCTCCTTAGTTACTGTGGAAGGATGTGGGATTCTGGGACCCTGGAAACCCAGAAATTTTCCCCCCAAATCAAGAAGTATGTCCCCTAAATGCAGATGCATCCCAATAAATTTCTGAGTGCAAGTCCATAAGAGGGAAACTGGCTCTTAATCCCAGCTCTTTCCAGAGCAAGCCCTTAGGAAACCACAGACCACGTGCATTTAAGTTTTATTAAGTGTCCTTAGAAACAGCTACCCTTTCCGTTAAATATGCCATTTTCGGTTTGCTCTGAAGACTTTGCCTTTTGAATCGCTGTGTGACTGATCTATTTAGCCACATAGGTCTTTTGTCTGACCCTAAGTCCAAAGCTTATAATTTGTTTGACCTTTATTTAAAAAAAGATTCCCTTGCTTGTCACAAGGTAAAGGTGATAAGCACGAAAACAATGAGCTGGACTGTCATTCTGCCAAAATGAAAAGAAAGATAGAAACTGGACAAAATGCCATGCAGTTGCAAAAGGTCCTAAAACTTTCCTCGTCATTCGTTTAGTTCATAACAAACAATTTAACAGTGTCCATTCCCTGCAAAATCTCAGCACTTTAATGAGATTTGTTTACAAGCCTGGGTGGCTGCAAAAAAACATTTTCATTGGCTGGAAAAAAAATGGCAATATTCAGCATTACAATTTTAATTTAGTCTTAACTCTGGTTTGCTCATTTTTCACTCCTTCATATCCAAGATGTGCCAAAGCTACAAGAACAGATTGGGCTCAGGTAGATGGAGATATGAGGCAAGTAATGTGACCTTACAAGGATGGTCAATCTTTATAATAATATATCTAATTTTAGGCCTTCTTATCTACGAGATCCCTACAAAGAATTGTACCCAAATCTAGTCAAGGCTCTCAGGAAAAATCATGGAAATCAACAGAAAAACTGGGCAATGTTCTTTGCAATGTTTTCCACTAATGAAAATGCATCCGTTGTATCAAACGAATGAACATAAATTAATCAACAGACAAGGTACACATGCTTTCTGTATTTGAAGTAGCATGCAAGTCAACAATTTGCTACTGCTGTGGTGGATTACAAAATGTATTCATAATTTTTCCAAGAACCTCATCAAAAATATTTATATTCACTACTTCATTTTCCATGTCATATTTAAAGTACATTATTTATAACATTTACATGTAAAAGCATTGACTTATGTCCTTCTTGAATTGGCAGGGTTCACATCTCAACTATCCTGGTAGATTATCTACTCTTTTTGACATCACTTTTCTAAACTAATGTGAAATAAAAGTCAGGAAAAGCTTGTCTTCGCCTACCCTTTGAATTTATCTAATCCCAATATGACTTCACACCTTACTTTGGTAAAGGTTGTCTCTTTACTTAACAGGTGTCACTTCATATTTCATTTTTTCTGAGCATTCGTTTTAGCACTGTCAATTTCCCCTTTTCTCTGAGTATATCTAAGGGAAAAAGTCTCCCATTATTGCTAATTTTCTTTGGACTGTTTTGAACTTGTTCATTTCTATTCTTCAAAATCTTGACGTCAATCCCCAGTTCTGTCTCTAGTTATATCTAAAGTTATCTCTAGTGTGAAGCCTTAAATTTCTTCACCCACTGCGACAAAATACCCTTATTTCCCTATAATGTCATAAATGACACTTTTTCCCTCTTCCTTCAACAATATTTTCCTGCAAAAAAATTGTCAGTTCCTCAGTCTAGAATCTGCATTGCGTGTTCTTTTCTCCGCAACCTTTGTCTCAGTTACTCCAAAGCAATGTCTATGCTCTTTTAAATAACTTTACTCTTCTTATAGGCATAACGCAATGTGCTTTATATCACATGCATCCAAGAACAGATCATGACTAACTGAATAGTCACTGAATAATGTACAATGCACAGCATATACAACCTGTGTTCGATATACATGTAACATAACATATGTTACATTAGACCATATAACATAGAATATATCAATTACCTCCATTCCTTTTTCAATCCATTGCCTTTCCCTTTTACCTCTTTTTGTAACCATTTTGACTCTGTTCCAGTAAACCCTGAGGGGCAGGGCTAAATTGGTGACAAGAGAGAACTTAGGCTCAGGAGGCTGAGAACTGGAACGTGGCTAAAACAGACCTGCCCTTCACTATGGCAAGACTCAGGGCAACAGCTCAAAAGGAGACCAGCTCGCAGATGTGTTCATATATTAGGTTTATCATGAAGCAAATAGGTAAAATCGCCTATGTTCTGTATTCCTATGTTTTCAAGACCTGGGATGCCAGCTGAAATTCAGCAGTAGAAAGAAGGGAGAGGAATGGGGGTATGGTGACTGCCTGAGGACAGTCCTTGTCTCTTCTCACCTTCAGTTCTACATACATCACATGTGCTTTGACACTCTTCATCCCAGGCAGTCTGTACCTCCACATTCCATGCGTCCCCTAGGACACATGAGTCCTTGGGGGTGATTCAGGGGAATAATTTACACACCCCCTGACTGTAGATGTAGAGCCATTTGGGTAGGGAATTCCAGGGTCTCAGACACCCAGACAGTGTTCTAAAATGGGATGCTCGCCCTTGGTTTCTTGGACTCCTTGTGGGGACAGGTGTGGCTGGAGGTATTGAGAACTTGGCCCTGCAAAACAAGCCCAGGATTTGAGATTCTTTGCACCTGTGTCTAAGGATGTCATGGATGCGGGTACCTTTGGGGCAATTTCAGTTACTTCTGAGCACGGCCATCCAACCAGTTCATCTCAGCATCCCAACCTGATGCAGTGGCCTTTGGTGATCAACCAAGGAGTTAGAATTGCAGAGTGCAAGCATCAATGTACAACCAACCAAGGAGGGAGGAGCTTCTCATCTGCATGCTTCTCAATAACCAGACTGGGACCTGAAGTTGGGGACAGAATCTGGACTGGAGAGAGGACACAAACTCCAGACATTCACCCCGATACCTCTGCAATGGCGTCAGTGGCCCTTGTGGATGCCAGGTTCTGCCAGGTACTCTTGCACTTGGAGAACACTGGACAGACGTGAGCGCAGTGTCTAGCTGGTCGACTTAGGAAATCAAATCTCCTTCCCATCTTACTGTCATCTTCATGCTTTGCTTATAACTCTATGCAGCCTGGGTGGTGATTCCTAGAAAGAAGAGCCTTTGCTTTCAGCATCAATTCACTGAGCTGGACAATTGAAATACAGGTTCTTTTCCGTAAGAATGTTAAATTCCAATTCTTCCTTCCGGGGTGTCTTGAGTACATTTTCTTATCATGTCTGTAAACATGAGAGCCCTTCTGAGTTCTAGTTCCCATTTCACTGATCCCAGCAACCCTGGACCTCCCGTTTTCATTATAGGCTTTTCTATAGGAGAGATTATTTACTTGACATGCCTTCTCCATCCCTCTTCTTCAACACAAACTCTCTGGCATTTGACGTCTATTAAGAGGGAAGAAGCGCTTATCTCTGCTTTCTTGCAGAAAGCCTCCTGACACTTTGCTTTGTGTGGGGTTTTGTTTATCTTTTCTATTGCACAACCTGCGTCTCGTTAAGCATCAGCTTCAGCTCCCTCTCATCCATAATTCCTCTCCTTCTCTGCATAGTCTGAGTTCCTGCAGAGGGCTTACAGCTAACCTTTTCCCTTTTAATGCTGAAAATGCTTGATCCTTGCTCTCTGGACCCCCGTTACTATTTACCCAAGGCAGTGCTGCTTCTCGTTTAACTCTTGCATTGCATAGTCCTGTGATACTCTCAGCTAAATCACTTACCACTGGCCTTTTCCCTCCTTATCTCTGCAGAATTATTCACCATTATCCCTTTTGCTTCCCCCATTGCCTCCCTCAGAGCTCCTGACTTAACTTCTTTAAAATCACTCTTTGAGATATTGCACAGGCAACTGCAACCGCAGAAAGCTCACTGAGATGTTTCTTGCATTCAAGTGCAACTTAACTAAATCAGTGGAAAATAAATTTTCATTAGAATCTCCTTACCCTTTAGAGTACCACAGGAGAAGTGTTGTAAGCTAATTTTCTCCTCTCATCTGTTCCTGTGGATCCATTAGAGTCAGAATTACACTCTAATAAAAAGCACTAGACAATCCAAGAGAAATGTGTATGTTCCATGTTCTGCTATGCCCCGGGATTAATTTTAAAATGATTCATCCACAGTAATAAGTATCTTATTGAATTTATGGGAAGGTAAAAGAACCTAGCCATATGGCTATAAAGTAACTAGCAAGTCAGTGGAAATACTCAGCCACATCTAGTACAATTCACATTAAGATACTCTGGACCCAAGAGAACCCTGTGCCTCAGCTGCCCAAGAAGACTTAAATGCCCCAACCCCAAGGTTTAATGTTCCTCCATATTTCTTCCACCCCACATTGCTCAAATCCACCTTCTTAGTCTCCTGTGAGTATATTTGTTGGGGAGGGTCTTTAGGACAAATGGGGAAATGTAGCCACAGGGGTTTTAAGATTTCCAGACAATCGAAGAGGAAGCTTCTCTTGAAAAGTCAGTGAAGAGTGAGTCACTCTCTGGTTTCTCTCTTAGAATCTCCCTTTTGCTGTTCAACCTTCTTATTCTCCCTTTTTCCCATGTTTGAACTCCAAACAAAAGCAATGGCAAAGAAGCAGATACGATTCAGTGGTTGAACACCTGCTTCCCATATACACCAAAATGTGGAAGCAAAACATGGGAGACCCCTTTATTTTCATGGTATTCATTGCCCACCCTTGGTGAAAGCTGTGGCCAAAAGGGCTTAAAGACCTTTCTTCTTCTTACTCAGTAGGTTCCATCAATGCAATGTAATCAAACTCATAGGCAATTATCTTTCCTCTGGGATGGTAGAGGGATCAAATCCTCCCAGAGTAAGATAACACCCCAAGGCAAGTCTCTGGTCCTTTCTCAATCTCTGCTATTGAATTATTTCTCTGGCTGAAAGAGCTGTTCTCTGTTCATTAGAATAAGGAACCCAAATCAAACATGTTTCCTAGATTCACAGCTGCTTCCCAGGTTCCAGGATCGCCGTTGACCACATCAGCAATGCATTTACCCCATCCCCATGGTTCTGCAATCTTCACAACCTTATAGTCTCCTGCCCAGCCCAGGAGACTGATTAAGTGGATAAAATGACGGAGGACAATTATCCCTACATATTGCAAATCTCTGATGGTGGCACTGATATCCATCATCAGGCAAGGATGACTTGTTGGTTGGTTTTATCATTTCAGTAAGAAGAGAAGACCTATGCCTCTCCAACCATCTCAACTCTCACCTTAAAGTCAGGAGGCCAGTAAGTGAGTCCCTACAAGGTAATAGTTGTATTCACTCCAACTGTGTGTACGGTGACAGGACGGTTTCCTGGACCTACAGCGAGATGGATTTGCATCTAAATTCCATTTGACTCATCATGCCAATTCGGTAAGCAGAGAAATCTTCCGAGTCACCACCATCTTGTGCCAGCTCACAGCCTGTGACCTAGGATGGCCTAAAGATCTGGATCTTTGTTTTTCTTTGATGTAAAGTAACTTTTGTAAACGACTTCAGGTCACTTTGGGAAGGGAAAAGAGGATGACTAACTGTAAGCACTTTAGTTGTTGTCATAAGGTCCTTCTTTAAGGACAGCATTTGAAGGACTTTGAACCTGGAAATAACTGTGTCTGGACATTGCTAAGACAGTGACTCCACATCTTTGAGACCGAGAGATATCCCCACTCACTGTAACTATGTATTTTCCTTATGGTGGACAATAAGATGGGTTGCTTCTCTATCTTGGCCCAAGGGATGCTATGACAAATTCATCTTCAACAAAGATCTCTATGAGTAAAACATTCTGGCCCTGATGACTATTTAGTAACTGCATCTAATAATGTTTAAAACTTAAGTAATCTCCCTTGCCTTTCCCCATTCCCTTCTCTTCCGATGAATCAATGAGAACATTTCAAAGTCCACTCATAGACTCTCTTTCCCCTGCCTACAGAATGCAGAGAATGCAGCACTTTTGGTAGGGCCAGGTTTTCCTCAATATATGCCTGATGCTCTCATAAAGTAAGCATTGATTCCTCATGGGGAATATAGAAGGTAGATGAGTGGGAACCACCTACTAATTCTATTCAAGCTTTCCTTTCATTCAGGGTCTTCGGATTCCTTACATAATAAGCTGTAAGTTTGTTTTCTGGCTTCTAGCTTTATTTTGACCAACATCTTGCAGATGCAGTCTTAGAAATTAATTCAGAGTAATTGTAACTGTGTTCCTTCTTCCTTGACTAGCACCTTCAGACCACAGCCCTATTTCTGCATGTATTCCTCCAGGTTTGCGGATAAAAAATTAGCAAAATGTTGCCTTTATTTCACTTTCTCCAGAATTCATCTATGCAAATAGCCACAACATCTTCTGGGATCTGACTGTCATTACAACACAAGAGAAACCCTAGAAATGAAAGGGTGGGATATAGAGAAAATTCCCCTTCCAAGGTAGTTATGTCAGGTGATGATGTTACAAGGTGTTCAAGCAGGCAGGGACATATCCGACTGTATGTCAACCAGCAGTATCATCTGAAATGTTTCCATTATGTTCCTTTGAGTCACACAACCTCCCCATCAACTTCCATAGAGACTTAGAAAAGCTGTAAAGCAACCCGTTTTGAAAGCACAGCATCACCCTTATAAATTCCTCAGATCCATTCAAATAAATTATGTGATCATTACGGACAAGTGAAACAATCCATTTATCAGGCTCCCCTTCCGGAAATGTGGAACAACTGCAAAGTCCCAGAAAACACAAAAGCTTGATTCCCAGAGCTCAGTGAGGCATCTGGTCTACCTCACATGTCCACTGGAAGTTGCAGAGTGCCCTAAGAAGGGGAAACTGGGACTTGCCTCATACATGGTGGTTTGAAAATCAGGAGGATTTGATCATAGGATCCTATAACTCGTACTTTGGTCACTCAGCCTGCAAAACTCTAGGAAGAATTTTGAAGACAGAACTTGAAGGGCTATTGGAAAAATGCAGAAGAAAGCTATAGCTGTGCTTTACGTACTTGACATTTTGGTAGGAAATAGAAAATAAAATTGAGGGTGTCTAATGAGATTAAAAATTCATATAGAAATGGATATATGTATATATACAATATTGAATCAAATTAACATAAAACTAATGAGCTCATAACATATATGCATGTGCATATATATGTATATGCACATAGTTGTGTGTGTAATACATGTATTTTATTCAAGAAGTGCCACTGAGTAGTAAAAGAGAAAGTTAATGTTCAGAATTATAAATAAGTCTTTATTTCAAAGATTTTTAAATTTACAATTCCTTAGCCATCATTGGTGTGACATTAAAAGGGCTTGGATCTTGTATAATCTACTAATGGCACATACTCACAGAAGTAATAAAACACAGCTCTAGCAGATATGCTCCAACTCTTAGAAATAGGCAATGTTTATTTCACCTGTGCTCAAAAATATTCTTTGCTTAATATTGTTATGATTCACAATCAACAAGACCACACAAGAATAAATTGCGTCTTTCCATCCTTTCTTCTTAGATATGTCTGGTATCAAATAATTGGAGAGGAGTGATGAGTGATTCTCAATTGCTATTATTTCCACTTATGGTCATTTGGGCTTAATATCCCATCTTTAATAATGTAAACTCAGTCAGAGCCATATACGTTTTCTAGGAATGCAGTGTTACCCTGCTCTTTTCACAATGCATTTTGTACTATTCAACTAATGCTATATAAAAGCATTTTATAGTAAGCTATGTGGAATGTAAGTAGAATAATATTAGCAATTTTTCTTATGAAATGCTTTCAGTGAGTCATTGAGTTCTTAATGATTGATTAATTCACTCAAATCACATAAAAGCCAACACGATATGTAAAGCTGTCAGAGTGCAAACTCTAGCGTAGATATCTTGGACTGAATCTCTCTGGCAGGCAAGCTCACGGCGGTTTAAAAATCAGGAGGATTTGATGAATTCAAAAAGGGTCTTTTGTTAATGGACTACATCTAATGCGGCAGATCTGAAAAGGGTGTTATCACTTTATATTCCGTTCAGCAGAAAGAAAAGAACATTCTGTATTCAGCATTGCTCTTCCTCCAAATGTAATTGTGCCTCCAAAATGTAAGTGAGGTCTCAGGCTTGTAAGCTGTGCAATGCATTAAAGCGAGTACTTAGTGGAGCTGTGCATGGTATAGTTTCAACAAAAATAGGTGAATCTGTCTCACTTATTCTCCCTGTTACTTTGCAACTATCTCGTTTTGTGAGTCTTTTATTTGGCTAATTCTGAACACTTTATTATGCAAGAATACAGAAACAGTCAAGCAATTAAAAATGCATCAAATGCATTTTTTGCAGCTAATTTTCCCCTTGTTCTATTTTTACTTCTCGATTATTTTTACTTCCACAAGAAATATATTACAGTATATAATTTTACGTGTTTAAATATATAATGTGTATATAACTGTGGAAATGCATACGTACATTTATATGTTCACTTTCCTAAAATATATAGTATATATTTATGTATTATATTTGTATTATGTATCTAGATTTATAGCTATCTATACATAAACATAGATTTAGAGAGTTAGATACAAAATTTTATTAATAAATAATGTGGATTTATAAAAATATGTATATGTGCTCTTTTGTATAGGGGGGTTATATATGAAAACAGAAATTACAGCCATACACCATATTGGGGTGTTATAAATATACCAAAGGCATTATTGAACTTTGATTTATAACATTACAGTATTTTATAAGCCTCAACATGATTTGAAGGTTTAGAAACTTCAGTAGTTTCAACAGTTGATCAACAACCTTTTTTCCCAACAAAACACATTCAAATGAAAGGAAGATCTGAATGTTTCTGTGTACTTGTGGCAATTAAATGTTTAATTCTCCGTAACAGTTGAACAAATCATGGACGGTTCATTGTTTCAAAGTGTAGAGGAACTCCCTGTTTGAACAGGTCCTCTGACAACCTGTTATCATATTCTTTGACCCTCTTAAATTACAAGTGAACAACAAACTAGACATATTAAAAATCAGGCTGCGCATTCATTATTGAATGCAATTACCAAGAGTTGGGATTTGGCAAAGGGTTGTCTTTCTAAACTTGATATCGCCATCTTGTTACCACAATGCTCTCCTCTCTTTGTTGCTTTTTACTCGCCCCAAAGTCATTCCTTAACCCGATTGAATCTGGATTTCACATGGTCAAGGCTTAGAAACTGCATTTGTTAAGCTCTTTGATTACCTAATTTTCAAACTCAATGAACAGCAAATAATTGCTGATATTGTTCCACCTTCCAGGGAAAGCTTTCCCCAAGTAAAGCCTTCGACATTCTAGCTGTCTTCAAATGAAAGCTGAAACGCTCTGCCTTTCATGAAGACTCTTATTGGTTTTTCTCCCATTCCCCAGCTAAAAGAAATAGTTTCCATCTCTCCTTTCCTTCGATATCACACTGTATCTAGGGCTCGATTAATTACAGATATAAGGGATTAGAGAGGGCACTCTTATCCATTTTGATAGCAGTATTCTTGTCTAATGAAGAGTATTTTGTTTCTTTGATTATAATTGAAAGTGGAAGTTACATAAAACACAGGAAGCCTCTTTTCTCTGAAGCACGCAAATTGAAGAATGCCATTTATCTCAATATGCATTGTAATAGAGCAATTTACGTGCTCACCATTCCTGCGACCTAATGATGAATTCCAGAGAACAACTATTTTTATTCATCATTTTGTATCTGACAGTCCCCAACATAATTCAGAGTACGTTGCAGGTTTTTAGTAAAAGGTGGCATTGAATTTCCTTCCTTTTAGATCAAACTTAGCCTTATCAGAGAAGGTATTTAAAATACATATAAAACATATATTTGTTTTCTTATATAGTTGAGCTACCTAATTTTGGCAACCTTCACAATTCAACACCACATAAGAATAATACTCTTGAAAATCATGCATTTAGAGTTACCTTTACTGAGTCTTTTTCTAATTAACCCATCATTCCTTCGTGTGTAGCCTGTACACATATTTTTTTTTTTTTGGTTTAACTATTTCCCAGATATTGTGTGCCCACATTTACACTAAAAATGTATTCATTCTTCAACCAAAATTAAAGTTTAACTGAGCATCTTGTATTTGTAGTTGCTAAAAAAGTGGCAACTCTAGAAAAGCCACTCCTTGTGATGTTTGTTGACTGACTTAGTGAGTGAAAAACTTCAAGAGCTGAGGCCTTAGAGTGTCCTAGAATAAAGAGGGCTCAGCAGAGGTGTGGTATCATGGATAGCATAAGGATAGCAGAAACTGTTTACCACTGTGTAAGCACATCCTTACAAAAGACAACATATACTCTTAAGCATTTCCGAATGCATAATTTCACCCCAAAACCTTAGTTTGTTTCCAATTCTGTTGTCGTTACAGAATTTGGAAACAATTTTTTAAAGTTAAATCAGTCCTTAGGTTCTACTTCTTCAGGCTAAATTATCTCAATTCTTTGCTCTTTCTCTTAGTTATCTGTTAAGTATTTCAAAATAATGGTTTTCATTACTATACATTAATTACATTATATGTTAAAGAAAATTAATGAAAGATCTGTCGGCTTAATAACTCTTTAGAAAACCAGGACTTTCTCTGCTATTTAATGATAACATTGCATGTTAATGTCTAATCAGAAGAGGTTTTATGAATAATGTTGAGAAGTTAGCATATTAATGAGCCTAGTCCATGTGCTTAAAATTTATAAAGGCACTGCTGAGTTTTTATGTGAAATAATGGGCTCTGAAGATAAATATGTTTGGCAGGCTTTTGATAACACAGTCACTGATTTTTATTAATCTTGGAACTCTGTCATTCAGATATTATCAATTTGGATAGGTTTATACATCTCAAAGAAAATACTACTTTAGTTTCTTTATTGAAAGAAAGTGGAAGTCAGATAAAAGACGTTATAGCTATAAAATCTCAGCAGTTTGGCAGAAATTTCACAGCAGCTTTGGAATACAAATACCATACCACAAATCACACTTGGAGGTAATTCTACTAAGGGGTTTAGGCATCTGTAGTACCGAAAACTCTGATTAGTCTAGCTAATGTGAATCATTAAATAAAGCCTTCTCTGGAGCGAATTCTAAAACTATTAGGGTTTTCTGGCAAAAAAGGATAGAGATGAGGAAAAAATCTCCAACTTTTTCTATGGTATGGGAAGGAAAGAATAAACTTGCCATTTCTTGCATTTCTCTGAATTGATCCATTGTACAGACAATTTTAAGATACCAGTGCTGAAAGATGTGTAAATCAGTCATTGTTCCTTGAATTATGATGAATTAATACTACAGAAGGAGTAATCCTCCATGTAGCTCCTTCTGCAGTGTTACTGGTAGGTTTTTAAATTTTAATTTATTTGAAAAGTTGTGAGTTAACAAAGCAATCATGCATAAAATACAGGATTGCCATACAATGCCCCCCCACCTTATACTTTTATGCCACATTTGTTACAAATGATAAAAGAACATCATCACTTAATGTTACTGTTATGTAGAGTCCATAGTCCATAGCTTACATTTAGTATATTTTCTCCACAAACCAGCTTATTATTAACACTATGTATCAGTATTATGTATTTGCTATGATTCATGACAGAACATTTTTGTATTTGTACCGTTAATCATAGTCCATCATTCACCATGGGGAATATTGTGTTATATGGTCCCATGACATGTACAATCCATTCAAAGTATATCCTCACGGACTCTCAGTTTCATCACAGAGTTGTGACATCATCAGCTCAGTCCATTCCAGAACACTTTAATTAATCCAATAGAAATCCCATACCTCCTCCATTATTGACCCTTAGCAATGATATAGTTCCTTCTTTGCCATTGCTGTAAAAATATTACATTACTGCTCACTAGAGTCTGTACATTGCGTTCGTCGTATTTTTCTCCCGTACCTCCATGTTCTTAATGGCTTGTAATAGAGGAACATTCTCGTATTTGTACTATTAACCACAAACATGATCCATGATGGAAACCACTATTAGAGGCGGTTCTCAATGGCAATTAATGATGGGTGAAAGAAACAAGCACCAAACACTTGGAATAGCGTTCCCAAAAGTGGCAAAGGGGGTGGATCTTTAAAATTAAGACATTAGCCCCAAGGTAAAAGATAACCATTGCCAGTGGGGTGATGAGTCTGGGGTGTCAACGCTTGAAGAATACAGCAATTTCTAGGGTTACTAATTCTCCACTGCAGAGCTCACTTTCAGCACACACATCGCCGAACCAGAGGAAGTTTGAGAATTATAAATGGTCAAAGCACACTAGAGTTAAATAAAAGGAGAAGTTATAAAAGATGAGAAACATTACACAATTAAAATCAACAGTTTTCCCATGCTAATATCCCACCACAAATAATTCAAATGTCACAATGGCATTCTCTAATTATGCTGTACTACAACTAAAAATCATTAACAAATAAAACAAAAAATGAGCTTTCACCTGAAACCAACCAACCAACAATCAAAAAAACACTAACTTATTAAATAATTTTGGAATGAATAAGAAACCACGTTGGAGTTACATAAAAGAAGGTAGAAAAAAAGGCTTTTCATTAATTTGAGGGATAATATTTAGAAAAAAAGAAGCTGAGCTAACAAAAGGCTCATCGGTTCCCTACTCTTTCCAGTCTTTTCTGTTTTTGCTTTAGTTGTGTTGTGTGTGATTTTAGCTGTGATTACAATGGGTCCAGGCAGACGCTGATATCATTTGACTTGAGCTTGGTGATACATTTTATTGGCAATAAAGTCATCAAGTCCTGTGAACTAGACACAACTTTTAAAAATATGCATACATGTATGATATAAGAAAATCACAATACATATTTATCTGACAAATACTTTGTCATCAAGACCAATCTGGATTTCACCTAAACAGATTCAATGAGTACAAAGTGCTCCCAACGATCTAAATTTTTGTTGTTAACAATCCCTCAAGAAGAGCGCTGTAGCAATTTGAAATTATTGATGAATTCCAAAAAGAAATATTGGCATATGTTGGTTAACTGATCTTTTCCTCTGGGCATATTAGATTATAATGGAGTCATAGGTTTACTTGATGAAGTAATTATGTAAACGTCTTGTGCCAGTAGGGCATTGATAAAAGGCACGGCAAAGGACAGAGTTGGAGGGTTTTCGATGTTGGAGTTTTGATGCCGGAGTTTGATGCTGAAGCCTTAAGCTGGAGCCCCGGGAAATAAGCTCAGTGAGGAAACAGAAGCAAGCCCCAGGAAGAGAGGAACCCTGAGTCCAGGAGGAAGCAAGACCCAGGAAGGGAGGAACCCAGGAAGCCTGAACCTTGGCAGACGCTGGCAGCCATCTTGCTCCAAGATGTGGAAATAGACTTTGGTGAGGGAAGTAACTTATGCTTTATGGCCTGGGATCTGCAAGCTCCTACCCCAAATAAACACCCTTTATAAAAAACAACCAATTTCTGGTATTTTGCATCAGCACCCCTTTGTTTGACTAATACAAAGGCTAAATTTCCTAACATTAAAAAAATACATATTAATCAATATGCAAAAGAATAACAGTCAATGGACGATGGGTACTTGGGAAGAACTGACCATTCTCAGGAAAGGAAATTCATCACATGTGCTCAAAAGCGTTCACTATGAGAAAGAAGGGTGATACATCATGCTAAAATTCATATCTACCATAACATGCACAAAAAGCACAGCAAACATGTCTATACAGCACAATCTATAGGATGGGAGAAATACCACAGCTAGAAAGGCACTGAGTTTATATAACACTCAGTTCAAGGCAGAGCAGATGAATTCAACAAAAAGATATGGAAGAAATAAGCAACATACTAACAAGTGCTCTTCTCAAGGCTACATATCCAACTTTATGCCGTGATAAAGATTACACATAACCTGATTATACATTTGTTCACAAAGAAAACATCAAGATCCATAAAGTAGACATACAAATTAATATGCTGACTATAATGTAATAGAACTAAGCATTATTAACAAAATAAAAGAGGGGCTATTACTGGAAATGAGCAAACAATCCAAAACAACAATAACAACAAAAAACCTACTAGCTTATGAAAGTATTCCTAGATTAAAGCGAAATACAAATAGAAATTACAGAATTTTCATAAGTAATAATGAGAACACCACATCAGAATTTGTGGGATATACTTAAAGTAGTGATCAGAAAAAAAATAGCTTTATCAACAAATGTAAAATATTGAGCACAAATAAATTAAATTTCCAACTCAAATAGTTAGAAACCCTAAAGAAAATAAGTGAAAAAAAGAAATGGTTTTTAAAAACTGCATTAGAACTTTCTCTCCACTGTAAACAGACACATATGGCACATGCATACATACACAAACACACAACAAAAACACCCCAACATAAAACAAAAACCAAGAATCAAAAAACAAAACACCCTCCAACTGTGCCAATATTTTGTATTTTAACACAAGGAATAAATCCTGGGAGAAAGAGCAAAATGCAAAATCAAATCTCCCACGATTAATGAGACAGAGATTTTAAAAAATAGGCAATGAACAAACCAAAATATGCTTAGTTAAAAATACCCAAACCTTTAGCTTATTTATTGAAAAAATAAAGCAAGGGACATAAATATGCAAAATACGACGTGACAAGAGAGAATTTATCATTGGAGCAGATGGATGTTATAATGAGACTATTTTGAAGACATCTTCCCAAATTTGAAAACATAGATAATGTGAAATATTTTCTAAGAAAATGCAATTTACCTCAATTGACACCACTGTAGAGAGAAATTTTCAATCAAAATTTCAGTACAAGTTACTGAAAAATTTGTCAAAATTTCTGCTTTTGCCACAAAAGGAGCACAAGGTCAGAGGCTTTCCCTGGAGAATTCTACAGAACCTCTCAAACATCAAGCAGCCCCAGGGCTCTATAAATGGTTCCAGAACATTGAAAACGAAGACAAACTGCCAAATTGTCTGTCCAAAACAAATAAAACATTGATGCTTTAAACTGGTAAAGATTTTACAAAAAAAGGAAAAAATAACAGACCAGCATTATTTATGAATATCAATGTACAAGTTCCAAATAAAATATTAACAAACAACACAAATGCCCATCAAAAGGAGAACGGATAAGCTGTGGTACATTCCTAAAACATGTGCTTATTGCTAAAGAACACTAGCAACAAAAGAAAACAAACTTCTGATACATGCACAGCCTAGATAAATTTAGAAGAGACAAGAGATAAGTTTAGAAGAGACAAAAAAAAGTCCTTATTACACGGTCTCATCTCTATGAACTTGTAGAATAGGCAAGAATAATCTGTGATAGAAATTAAATCAAGGTTCTTCTTGGCAGGGTTGGGGAGCTTTGGATGGGAAGGAGCGTGAGGGAATTTTCTGGGTGATGGGAATATTTGTGTCTTTACATGCATTCACCAAAACGGATGAAGCAGTCTACTTAAGGTCATATATTTTGATGGATATAGATCAAAATACCTAGCATTGCTTGCTTGACAGTAAGCAGTAGAATCAAACAGGGATATTAAGCCTTGTTAGATGTCGGGTGAGAAAACTGGGACACGGAGACCAGTGATTGCAGGCAAGGATGTATTGGGAAGCTCTCCCAATGGAGGGGTTCTCAAGAATACATTTCAGCCCCAACCTGCCACCATGGTGGGCGTCTGAAGAGAAACTTCAGTCCACCCCTGGCAGAGGCAGTCACGATTGTATGCAGTACATCCACAGGCAGGAGCGTGCTTAGTCAGTGGCAGTGGATTTGGGCTTAGCTTAAGACCTGAGAGCCTATAGGGATGGCTAGGGGGTGGTGGGCTAGGGGCAGCAAATTCTAGGGGTGTGGGAGGGGTTGGTGGGATCATGTAACTCTGTTACTGGATTTTATCTAGGTTCTTGGTTATGCTGCAGAAATGAATTTCAAGAGCACGCCGGGTGAGTTAAGCCAGTAATTTACTCAGGTAGAGAGGGACGAGAAATGGGAGAAAATAACAGAGCAGGGGGCCCAGGTAGAGAGGAAGGGGCTGAAAAGTGATCCAGAGGGCTGATTCACAGACCACAGTTCCCCATCATAGATTATAAATGCCCAGGTTTCCTTGCGTGGCCACGTGACGGGGGAAAAACGGCGAGATGGCGTGCAGAGGGCAGGAACGGGTCCAGAAGCAAGAGAGCAGGAGAGCCAGTGTCTATTCAGGCCTTGCGCCTGCTTTTTGAACTGTTAATTAGTCCACCCCTTTGCTAATGGCAGGAGAGGGGTTCCAGCTGTTTGCTTTTGATTGGTTACCCCACCCTTCACTCCTCCACGAGGACCCAATGATAAAGTCCTTGGGGGATATCCAGGGCTTCTTCTGGCTTCCAGAAGCAGTCTTTGTTCTGGATGGCAGGATCGTGGGGGTGGGGTTCTCCAGCAGCCATCTTGGGGTTCCTGATGTCCACATGGACTCTCTGCCAGGTTCCAGATCCATCTATTGATTCCCTATCTTAGTAGCCAGCTTCAGCTCCTTTGTCTATTCTTGTGAGGAAATGACTCTTTCTGGACATGTAGGTCCAGGATGGGGGCTCTTCTATGTCATGGGATGTGGCTGCCTCTGAGTATCTAGCTGGTCACACTTCCACAATGGGGCAGGTTAATAATAAACTTGCAACTTCTGCAAGCTGTGGCTATTATGGGGGCTAGGGATGGGACCTAGTCCTGTCACCCCAACCCCACCCCACACATACTTTCTAAATTTAAAAGGTAATTCTTAAGGTAAATTTCCATCTGAATGAAAGGAAATAAAAGAAATGTTTGAACAGGTCACCAAGAAATAGCACCAAATCTGAAGAGGGAAATTAAATGAACAGAAAATCCTGTAGACCTTGACACTTCGAAGAACCTTTGTATAGCAGCAAAGTTTAAATGAGGTAGGAATGCATTTCCATTAATATGAATCCAATTAAAAATTTTAAGCGAATAGTATTTACATAATATTGGAATACTTTTTTATAGGGTTAAAACATTTTTGAAATTCAATCAACAGTAAAGCCCAAAAGACTTTAATACATTATGCAATCCTGAAACTGTAAAAGAATTTATTATAAAAATGGAAATTGGAAGGAAAAAGAGGTATAGTAGTTCATATCTTAAGATTCTTCAGAAACTGTGTCTTATGGGTCTAAAAACACTTAAGATAATTTGCTAAGATTGAAATGTTAATTAGCAGAAAAATATTTAAAATGTTTGATTAGGTTTTATTTGGAGCATGGGGTACTTATAAAATTAATTTAAATGATTTTAATAAGAACATTTTAGGGACTGTTCCTGCATCTCAATAATATACGATCTCCCATTTAGAAACAACCTGGGGTATAAATAAGTTATACATTCAACTGTATTTTTCATGTGTAATTTTCAACCCCTGTAATTCACTGAATAGCAAATTTGACCTCAAACAGATAAGTAATTTTAAAAGGAGGACTATTTAATAGACTTTTCACATAGTTATGGTTTGACACTGCTCCAAAACCCAGGTATAGTTTCTTTAAAGTTGCCCTATGAAATCGGAAATCATTATCAATGAACTTTTTTTTCCGTTTTTAAAAAAATGTTTAAAGAATCTTTAGATTGCATAAAGTTACATAAAAAAAGATAGGGGATTCCCATCTGCACCACCTCTCTGTTTCCCACACTTTCCCCCATTAACAATACCCTTCATTAGGGTGGTACATTTGTTATAATTAATGAACACATATTGGAGCATGGCTACTAACTGTGGACTAGAGCTTATATTAGAGTTTACACTTTGTCCCACACAATTTTATAGGTTATGACAAAACATACAATGGCCTGTATCCATCACTGCAATGTCCTAGAGTACAATTCCAATGTCCGACAATGCACCCATGTCACATCTGTTCTTCCCTCTGTCATCACTCAGAACCTCCGGTGGCCACTGCCTTTGTATCAATGATAAAAGTTCTTCCATTGCTAGAATAATAATGCCTATAACAGAATAATGTTAAGTCTACTTTAGTCCATTGTTCACTCCCCAAACTTGATGTTGGGATGGTGATACCCATTCCGTTTCTAAGTGAGAGGGGGCTTAGATCCCATGGGGCAGATGGGTGGGATTATCTTGCTTGCAGTTGCAGACACTCTCTGGTGCTTGGGATGGTCGTTGTCCATCATCATCACCTTGTTAGTTGTCCTGGTTGTGTCCAATGAACTGGACAGTAGGTGTTGCAACTCTTTTCTTCTCTGCTGCTGTAAATTCCATTGGTTTATCTTACATACTGAGGAAATCTTTTATCTATGTGTGCTTTTGTAACATCAATTTATTAGAGAACTTTTGCCCCCTAAGTCGTGCAAATCTTGCAGATGTTGACAAATTTCATCATGCACTATTTTAAAAATCACATTTGTTGATATCGTTATTGATCTGGTAAAGAAACGGTCTTTATAGATTGGGAAGCTGTCTAAGTTCACAGTGTTGGTTACAAGCTTACCAAAATTCTATTTTTTTCTCTTGAAAATACAAAATTATCTTCGTCAACAAATAGTGTTAGTTGTTTTCCTTGAAGTGACAGGTGCACCTCATTCATTTTTGAGAAAATATCTGGCAAACATCCTAATCTGAAGACTCATAGTTTGTGATCATTTTTTCATTCTAGTAAAAATGGTGTTCCAACTTTAAAAAGACATGTACGCAAGGATAGAGATGAAGTAACATTAATAACTCTGCCTTACAGAGGACATCTTTGGGTGAAACCAGCTTGTATTTTCTTTTAACTGTTAGTACCTTGTAGTAAAGAAGGCAATAACTAGGAAAGCTTGGTGCCACTGCCTTGATTCATTAAAAGCTTGTCCAGCGTCAATTAAATGTCAAACCAGTGATAAGACAAATAATGTCTTAATATAATTATGAAAATAATTCTAAGCTCACAGTACCCCTGAAAGTATCTAGGGTGTACTTAGTGAACTATGGACCACAATGAGACCTTCTGTCCTACAGGGAAGCTTATTTCTACCATGAAGTCCTCCTGCAAAAATGAAGAAGAGAAAAAAATGATTTGATGGAGATTTATGCAACACTGGCAAGAAATACATTATATATTTTGGATTTGCCTCATCGAGAAATGTGTCTCATTCATCTAACAAATATTTATTCAGAGCCAAAAAACTGTGCAGGTGGCCTGTCTTCTGGGGTTATTCTGCAGGTGAGACACCAGAGGGAAATTGGGATTGCTTGTGATGAGAAGGGACTTCTTTCATTAAAGTTGGCACTTAGTAGGAAAGTCCTGCAGTGTAATGGAAGAAAACACACTTGATATTTGGTAGAAATCTAGAAAAACTTTCTATTTTGTCATGCAAGTGAACCTGCTCCATTGAGTTAAGCCATGCCACACATTTTAATGAATCTCTTGGAACTTTTTAATCAGTGCCTCCATGCTCACATTAGGCTACCAAAGTGCTGTTTCTTTGGGAGCTACCAGGAAACAGCATGTCATATTCAATTGAGGAAATTATACCCATAATTTCTTTCTATTTATGCAAGGGAAGTGAGACAGGACTCAGAGCCCAGTGGAGCTTGTTATTGGTGTGGTGTCCTTGCTGTTTATCTTCCAGTCGTTTGGGATGTGCTCACATAATGATTCACATATACACTGAAAAAGAATTAGGTATCTTTGAGCTACATTTCTAACATTCCCTTTTAAAGAATTCTGTTCAACAGAAAACTTGTTCTCCAGAATACTTTATTTTCTTTTTCTCTCTCTTTGCTTGTTACTTGCCCAACTTGAAATACGTATTCCAATGGCAAGGGGAACCTCTGTTGCTTTCCTTAACACCTAGAGACTTTTCCATTACTGCTCAACGCTGAACATTTCTAGATTGGATCCTCTACCACATCTATGTCCCTCTGATTGTGAACAGAGAGTTCACCCCTATGTAGCTCCATAGATCTGCGACCAGGGGTGTCGGAGAGTGCAACGACCAGAAGGCATCTGGGTCCTCATGAAACTTACTGAGCAGCTAGATGTTTCCAATCAATTGAAAGCTATTGCAGTCTATGCAAAGCAGATCATTAGTGACCATCCTTTTTTTAAATTTTTTTTAATTTTTTTATTGTCTTTTTTTAAGAAACATAGATCACAAAAAACGTTACATTAAAAAACATATAAGAGGTTCCCGTATACCCCTCATCCCCCCACCCCTCTACTCCCACACCAACAAACTCCCCCATCATTGTGGCACACTCATCACACTTGGTGAACACATTTTGGAGCACTGCTGCACTACATAGATAATAGTTTACACTCTCCCCCAGTCCATTCAGTGGGTTACAGCAGGATATATAATGTCCTGCTTCTGACCCTGCAATATCATTTAGGACAACTCCAAGTCCCGAAAATGCCCCCACATCACATCTCTTCTTCCTTCTCCCTGCCCTCAGCAACTACTGTGGCCACTTTCTCCACGTCAATGCTACAGTTTCTTACATTACTAGTCACAATAGTTCTAGAGTAGTAGTAGTGACCATTCTTTAAATAATAAAATGTTTGCTCTGCATAAAACTACACAAGAAGTCTTTGCCTTAAAGCACAATAATTTGTGGTGTTCATGCGGCCTTCTCGATACCATCCAGTGGAAACTAGGAAGACTTAATTAAACCACAGAGCATAAATTGTCCTAAAGAGAAATACAGATCAGGAAAGAGTTACTACTGTGGAAATGAAATGCACAAAGCCAGCCTTGGCATTAGATTTGGCCTGTAGTAACATCAAGGGAATAAAAGTGAGGAAATAAAAAATTGTAGAACTTCAGCAACAGTGAATGCATTCACATACAAAGTGTTCCATGCTTTTTCGAATATGGAATTTTTTGTAGACATGCATAAACCCAGGAAACTGCTAACTAAAATAACTACATGCACTTTCTTGTGCTATGAATGAAATTTCTTTACATCTACTACACTCTAGACACCTCCTTGATGATTTTTCTGCTCTGAGTGCATCAAGGCCCACCATCTTGGCCTTTGATTATCTCCCTGGAATGAGATCATGGCCAACATTTTGGTCATCTGCTGCTTTCCCTCCATAGAGTTTATCTGGGCCAGACAATTTAGTCATAGGTTGTTTTCTCTGGCAGAAGCAATCTGGCTCTGCCATCTCAGTCATCAGCTCTTTTCCCTGGATCTAGGTCATCTTGAAAATTTTGAAAATGGACAGTTTCTCCAGGATAATAGCAATCATGACTCTCCATCTCTGGGTCATCAACTGTCTTCCCTATACTGAGGAGATCATGAAAACTGTCTTGCACATCATCCCACTAGTTATCCTAGATGGAAACAACCATGGCTGCCATCTCAGTCATCATCTGTTTTCCCTTTCTGATCTGAACTCTT
Organism: Dasypus novemcinctus; assembly: GCF_030445035.2. Taxonomy (NCBI): domain Eukaryota; kingdom Metazoa; phylum Chordata; class Mammalia; order Cingulata; family Dasypodidae; genus Dasypus; species Dasypus novemcinctus. The sequence goes on along the minus strand of NC_080704.1, from coordinate 4,188,054 downwards.
TCTGAGTCTCCATCATTGACTGTTTTCCATGGATTGAGCTCATATAGCCACCTGGCCAAAGAACTTTCTATCATGCATAGATGGCTGGAATCAGAGCCACCATCTCTATCAACTATGGTTCTGCAGGGGTCCATCTCTTAATGGGCTATTTTCCCTGGATTGAAACCATCATGGCCGGCATTTCAGGCATTGACTATTTTCCCTGAATCAAGGCCATCATGGATATCACCTCAATGACCTAATCCTTTTTCCTGAATTGTACCTTCATGTACACCTTCTCAGATATTGGTAGATTTCTCTTCTTGGGCATATCGTGGCTGCCACCTGAGTCATCTCACTCATGTGCTGTTTTTTACTGGATTAAGATCATAATGGCTGCCATCTCAGTCATCATTTTTCTTGGTTCAAGGCTATCATGACAACCACATTGATCATCAGCTATTTTCCTTTGATTAAGGCCATCATGGCTGCTATTTCAGTAATCCTCTATTTCCCCTGGATCCAGGCTATCATGGTCACCTTCTCAGTCATTGGCTATTTTCCCTGGATCAACACCATCATGGACATCGCCTCAATGATCTGCTCTTTTTTCCTGACTTGAACCCTCATGGACACCATTCTCAGATATAGGTGATTTCTTTTGTTGGTCTCATCATGGTTGCCACCAGGTCATCTCACTCATGTACTGTTTTTTCCTGGATTGAGAACATCATGGCCACCATCTCAGTCATCATGTATTTTCCTTAGGTCAAGGCCATCATGGATATCACCTCAATGATCTGCTCCCTTTTCATGAATTGGACCATCATGTGCACCATCTCAGATATTGGCTGATTTCGCTAGTTGGGCATTTCATGGCTGCCACTTGGGTTACTCATTCATGTACTGTTTTTCCTGGATCGAGGCCATTATGGACACCATCTTGGTGATTATCTGTTTTCCCCGAATTGAGGCCTTCATGGCCGCCATCTCAGTCATCATCTATTTTCCCTGGATCGAAACACCATGGATAAAACCTCAACTATCTGCTCCTTTCTCTTGAATTGTAACCTCATGTACACCATCTCAGATATTGGCTGCTTTCTCTTGTAGAGGAAAACTGGGCTATCACATGGGTCACCACTCCCATGAACTGTTTTTACTGGATTGAGACCATAATGATTGCCATTCAGTCATCATCTCTTATTCCTGGAAGGAGGCCCTCGTGGCTGCCATCTTGGTCTTCGTCTAGTTTCCCTGGATGAGGCCATCACGGATAAACCTCCCTTATCTGCTCCTTTTTCTTGAATTGTACCCTCATGTACACTTGTCAGAAATGCCTGATTTCTCTGGTTAGGCATATTAGCACTGTCTCCTGGGTCATCTCTCACATGCACTGTTTTTCCAGGATCAAGGCCATCATGGCTGCCATCTCGGTCATCATCTATTTTTCCTGGAAGGAAACCAACATAGCAGACATCTTGGTCATCATATAGTTTCCCTGGATGGAATACATCATGGATGTTATCTCAGTCATCATCTAATTTCCCTGGATGAGGCCATCATGGCGGCTATGATGGTCATTATCTATATTCCCTGGATCTAGACCATAATGGAGAAAAACCTCAATTATCTGCTCCTTTTTCTGAATTGTACCCTCATGTACCCTATCTCAAATATTGGCTGATTTCTGTTGTTTGGCATATTATCGCTGCCACCTGGGTCATCTCTCTCATGTACTGTTTTTCCAGGATCAAGGCCATCATGCCTGCCATCTCAGTCATCATCTATTTTTCCTGGAAGGAAACCAACATAGCAGACATCTTGGTCATCATATAGTTTCCCTGGATGGAATACATCATGGATGTTATCTCGGTCATCATCTAATTTCCCTGGATGAGGCCATCATGGCGGCTATGATGGTCATTATCTATATTCCCTGGATCTAGACCATAATGGAGAAAAACCTCAATTATCTGCTCCTTTTTCTGAATTGTACCCTCATGTACCCCATCTCGGATATTTGCTGATTTCTGTTGTTTGGCATATTATCGCTGCCACCTGGGTCATCTCTCTCATGCACTGTTTTTCCAGGATCAAGACCATCATGGCTGCCATCTCAGTCTTCATCTATTTTTCCTGGAAGGAGGCCATCATAACTGCCAACTCAGTCATCATCTAGTTTCCCTGGATGAAGTCCATCACAGCTGCCATCTTGGTCATCATTGATTTTCCCTGAATCAAGGCCATCATGGCCACCATCTCGGTCATCATCTATTTTTCCTGGAAGGGAGCCAACATAGCAGACATCTTGGTCATCATCTAGTTTCCCTGGATGGAGTACATCATGGCCGCCATCTCAGTCATCATCTGGTTTCCCTGGATGAGGCCATCATGGCTGCTATGATGGGCATCATCTATTTTCCCTGGATCAAAACTATTAGAGCGAAAACCTCAATTATTTGCTCCTTTTTCCTGAATTGTACTCTCATGTACACTTCTCAGATATTACCTGGTTTCTCGTTAGACATATTATCGCTACCACCTGGGTCATCTCTCACATTCACTGTTATTCTTCCATTGAGGCCATCATGGCCACCATCTCAGTCATCATCTATTTTCCCTGGATGGAGTCCATCATGGCCGCCATCTCAGTCATCATCAATTTTTCCTGGAAGGAAGCCATCATGGCTTATGTCTCTCCACCATCATCTATTATCCCTGGATTGAGACCATCATGGAGAAAACCTCAATTATCTCCTCCTTTTTCCTGAATTGTACCCTCATGTACACCACCTCAGATATTGGTTGATTTCTCTTGTTTGGCATATTATCGCTGCCACCCAAGTCATGTCTCTCATGCACTGTTTTTCCTCAATGGAGACCATTAAGGCCACCATCTTGGTCATCATCTAGTTTTCCTCAATCGAGGTCATCATGGCGGCCATCTCGGTCATTACCTATTTTCTCTGGATCAAGGCCATCATAGATAAACCTCAATTATCTGCTCCTTTTTCCTGAGTTGGACTGTCATGTACTCCTTTTCAGAATTTGGCTGATTTCTCATGTTGGGCATATTATGGTTGCCCCCTGGGTCATCTCTCTCATGGACTGCTTTTCATTGATTGAGACCATAATGTCCACCATCTCAGTCATCTTCTATTTTCCCTGGATCTAGGACAACATTGCCACCATGACGGTTGTCATCTCTTATCAGTGGATTGAGGCCATCATGGATAAACCTCAACTATCTGCTCCTTTTTCCTCAATTGTACACTCATGTACACCATCTCAGATATTGGCTGATTCCTTTTTTAGGCATATCGTGGCTGCCACCTGGTTTATCTCTCTCTTGTACTGTTTTTCATGGATGGAAGCTATCATGGTTGCCATCTTGGTCATCATCTATTTTCCATGAATTGAGGTCATCATGTATATCACCTCAATTATCTGCTCCTTTTTCCTGAAGTGGACTTCATGTACACCATCTCAGAAGTTGGCTGATTTCTCTTGTTGGTCATATCATGGCTGTCACCTGGATCATCTCACTAATGTACTGTTTTTCCTGGACTGAGACCTTTTTTTTTTAAGATTTATTCATTGATTTATTTCTCTCCCCTTCCTTCCCCCACCCTGGTTGTCTCTTCTCTGTCTATTTTGCTGCGTCTTTGTCCACTTCTCTTGTTGTCAGTGACACGGGAATCTGTGTTTCTTTTTGTTCTGTCATCTTGCTGTGTCAACTCTCCATGTGTGCGACACCATTCCTGGGCAGGCTGCACTTTCTTTCACGCTGGGGGGCTCTCCTTACAGGGCACGCTCCTTGCGCCTGGGGCTCCCCTATGCAGGGACACCCCTGCATGGCACAACACTCCTTGCGTGCATCAGCACTGCACGTGGGCCAGCTCCGCATGGGTCAAGAGGCCCAGGGTTTGAACCGCAGACCTCCCATGTGGTAGATGGCCACCCTAACCACTGGGCCAAGTCCACCACCTGGATTGAGGTCTTAATCTCTACAATTTTGGTCATTTTCTATTTTCTCTGGATTGAGATCATCATGGCCACCATCTTAATCATCAGCTATCTTTCCAGGATCAGCATCAACATGGATATTACCTCAGTCTTCTGCTCTTTCACCTGATGTGGACTCTCATTGGCACCATCTCAGATATTGGCTGATTTCTTTTGTTGGTCCTATCATGGCCACCACCATGTCATCTCACTCAAGTGCTCTTTTTTCCTGGATTGAGACCATAATGTCTGCCATTGCAGTCATCACCTATTTTCCCTGGATCAAGGCCATAATGGCTGCCATCTCAGTCATCTGATATTCCCTGGATTGACCCAACAAGGCCATCTCAAGCATTCACCATTTTGTCTGTGTCAAGACCTTCATGGATATTTCCTCAATGATCTCTTTTCCCCTAGACTTAGTCCATCATGGACACCACTCTGACACTGGTTGTTTTCTCTTATTGGGGACATCATGACTAGCATTGGGATCATCTCACTCATCTGCTGTTTTTCCTGCCCACCCTCTTAGTCATCAGCTATTTTCCCTGGTTGGCCCAACAATGCCACACTCTCAATCATTGATTATTTTTCCTGGATCACAGCTGCTATCTTGGTCATCAACTATTTTACCTTGGTCAGTTCCATCCTGGCTGCCATCAATACTTTACTATCAACATGGATCAAGTCCATCATGGCTACCAGTGGATCATTGGCCATTTTCCCTTGTTTGGGGACATTGTGGCCACCCTCTCACTCATGGCTGTTTTTCCTGGATTTGGGGCATAATGGCTGTCATCTCAGTCAGCAGCTGTTTCCCCTGTATTGAGACTATCATGACTGTCATCTTGGTCATTTTCCCTGGCTTGGCCCAACACGGTCATTGTCTCAGTCCCGGTCCATTTTCCCTGGTCATGATCATCATGGCTACCATCTTGGTTATTGCTTATTTCTGATTCAGGGATATTATGGCCACCATGTCTCTCATGGGCTGTCTTTCCTGAATAGAGGTTATCATGGACATTGCCTCAATGATTGGCTGTTCATCTCTGGGCTGGGAAAATCATGGCTGCCATTTTGGTCATGGGCCATTTTCCCTGGATCAAGGATATCATGATCACCATCTCAGTCATTGGCTATTTTCCTTGGATCAAGAACAACATGGCAGTTATCTCAGCCATGGTCCATTTTTTCTTAGCAGACTCATGATGGCTTCCATTTTGCACATTAGCTTTTTTTCCTAGATGGAGGACATCACGAAGGTCACCTCAATAATTGGAAGTTTATCCCTGGGCTGGGAAATCATGGCCACCTTCTCCAACATGGTTTATGTCTGGTTCAGGGCTCTTATGGCCACCATCTCTTTTATAGGCTGTCTTTCCTGTATTAAGGCCATCATGGCCACCATCCTAGTCATTTACAATTTTCCTTGGGCCACATCCATCATGGCCACTATCTCCGCCATCAGTCATTTTCCCTGATTTGGCCCCAAATAGCCACCATCTCAGTCATGGACCATTTTCCCTGCCTTGAGGCCATCATGGCTGCCATATTGGTCACTGGTTGTTTTCCCTGGGTGGAGGTCATCATGGCTGTCACCTCAGTGATCAGCTGTTTATTCCTGAGTTGCATCCATCATTGCTTCCATCTTGGTCATCAGTTATTTTCCCTAGATCAAGGCCATCAAAACAGTCATCTTGTTGAATAACCATTTTCCTTGGGCCAAGCCTATAATGGCCTCTATCCCACCCCTAGTTCTTGCAAGTGGCTCTGCTATATTTAATCATTTTGGTTGATCTGTGCTTTCCTATCACCACTTTGCAAAAGTCTTTTTTTTTAAAAAAATGCATTTCTTCAACAAATAAACAAAACCCTTTGCTGCTTCTTCCAGAATAACAGCACTGTGTTCTTCCTTGAGGGAACTGGCTGCCCAGATTAAAGGACAGAATGCACATTGTCCACTGTACAAAATACCTTGTTGTACAGCCATTCCCCCCACACAGCCATTGCCTGCTACGCAAACACAGACTGCAGAAGAACACCAAGAAGAGACATCAGGGAGAAGGGAGATGTCCATTGCATGCTAACCTAACCTGAGAGACTTTGATTCTATGCTATGTTATTCTCAAAAGAAAATAAGGACAGAAAATACCCAATTTATGTTTTTCTGAGAATAAGAAGTGATTAGAGTTTGTGCA